>NC_134406.1:133967700-134298950 GCF_038048845.1 Mixophyes fleayi | reverse complement strand
GCGTTTCGTCTGGATAGACTTCTTCAGGAGGAAAATCAACTAACCTATACCTAAAGGTTGTTTATATGATATGGGGTGGCCATTTTACGCATGTGCATTGCGCGGCCGCCACTGCGCATGTGCAGGCCAGACACGAGTACTTCATATGTGTCTGATTCAGTAATTATTATGGTAAGATGTAGATAAAGGACCGGAAACACTAATAGGTCCTTTCCATTGCCTAAGTTTCTGTTAGAAACTGCCAGGGGTTGTATAATAAGTAAGAGTGCGTTGGCCATTTTAGGTATTGGCAAATATTGCACTATTCAGTGTTAGAAGCCTATAGTGGCCATCTTAGACAAGGGAACAGAGATGTATAATGTAAAATGACAATTAAAATACATTTACATAAACATTAATAAAATCACAGAATATATAGGTAAATTATGGAATATAAAATATGAAAAGGGAATGTATAAAATAAAAATTATTATGAGGACATAAATACAGAACATGGTGCCATCATATACATCCATACAAAATGTTACATGGTGAAACACATAAAATAGAGAAATAGTCAGATACATTCTTGGCTAAAGGAACATATTCCATTTATCACCAACTACAATTCCAGACTTAGGTGCCTTTAAAAAATAAATCTCCTAATATGGTCTCAACAATTTTCAGGGCAAAAATCACTAAAAGTTTTATTTTAAATGATTTAACTATTATGATTTCTGGAGAGACATTTTTGTCATGGATGCCACAATGAATTTGCTTTGTTGCAGGGCTGATATTGTATTTGACATGTATCTTCTTTTCCGATTAAAATTTAAATATATCTTGTTTTATCCCTTTTCCACTTACTTGAGTACTTCATTCCAAACCAAGTAAGTTGTTTAGATGACAGACAAATGAGAGCAACCACTCTGAATTTGTGTTTGCCTGTGTGTTTGTTGATTTTAGAGATGAGCTTTTGGATTCAGGTCTAACAGGTAAATCCAAGGTTTTCATGTCCAAGTCAAGCCAAAACAGCATTTTCACATGAGTACATCTTGGATGTCACAGGATCTGGTTGCTTCTATCCCAGGCTCATTGGGAGATAAGGGTAAATCTAGCTAGAAGTTGCAATTTTGCACCTTGAAAAATTCTTGCAGCACTATTGGGGGGGGGAATTTAAAATGTGACAATGGTTTTAGAGTTGGGAGCTCAGTGTGCTCTAACTTAAATTGAAATCTCAGTGTAAATAAAAGCTACCCAATTTTCACATGCTAAAATGCAAAAACAGAAACACAAAACACCTTGGGTGCTATATAATTGTTAAAATAATAAGGTTACTGTGACTGCATTACTATTAAGTAACTTTCGGTAAAAATGTATTTAAAGCAAATAGCGCAGGGCACTTATTTATGTAATTGCACGTGCACTTATTTTTGATATTGTGTATATTGTGAGATAGGAAATCGTTATTTATGAGACCAGGGTAGAAAATTTGGATTTCCTGTTGTAACCTTTCAAAAGCAAACACCTCATTTCTGATGTATATCTGATACAATGGGGGGGTATTCAATTGACGGCGGGATTGCCGCAAAGCCCGCGCTCAAAAAATATTACCGTTAATATGGTAATATCTCGCTGGATTTCAGGTCGCGGCTCCGTGAGCCGCGAGCTGAAATCCAGCGAGTAAATTACCGTATTAACGGTATTTACGCGCAATATTACCGTATTAACGGTAATATTTTTCGAGCGCGGGCTTTGCGGCGATCCGGCCATCAATTGAATACCCCCCAATAAGTCTTTATTTTGAAAGCCTTTTGCATATCTTGGTGCAAGATAAAGCTTTGTTGTACTTGTCTTTGGAAATGCATTCATGTCTAAGGTATATGTTTGATTTCAGCTAAGCATTTGTAAGTCTCTTGTGTAGTCTAGAGGATGTGTCCTCATTAAGGCTAATTATCTCTATTCAATGTGAGTGACCAACACTTGAATGCACAAGAGGGGGGCCTGTTACCTGAATGCAGGTTCTGTTAGACAGACAGAAACTGTAAACAATGGAGACAGAACATATGAAGGGGGGATGTGAAAGTTAAATTGTGTTAGATGCAAAACTAGATTACATCCTGAGATCTGATGGAAATTAAGTTGATATGGAAGTTCAATTATTACATGTAAAATTAGATTACATCCTGAGATCTGAGGGAATATTCTAGATGGGTTGGAGCCAGCTAGGTCCAAGAGGCTGGCTTACCTCTGCTAGGAGTTATGTCAGAACTGTATAAAAGGTGAGCTGTGTGAGCATGTAATGTATCATTCTGATGTTCCATCTGACCTGACCACTAATACCTTTAATCAGTGGAACTGTCCTTGTCAGGACACTTGAGCAATAAACATCACTATGCATCAAAGACCTGCTTGACAACTTCTTCAATATTGCTATAATCCTGTGACCTGCCGATTAGACCCTAAATCTAATCCGTTCTCCGGCTGTCTGAGGTTTGGACCAAAGCTTTTCCAGTACCACCGCTCTGCCTGCCACACATGCAGCTCTGGTCAGTGTGATAGGCCAGGGAGGATCTATCCACAGCAACCCGGATCCATAGTAAGAGGTCCGGAGTTACCAGCCCAAGTGTACCAGCACAGGAGTACACTATCAGTTCCAGTTATCCAGATGGAACGTGATTCTGAGTGCCATAAAGGAGCTCAGTGGTGGCAGCATTGTAAACCCCTCCTACTGTGGCAAGAAGGCGTATTTGGGATAACGAAAGGGAATGGTGGCAAAGTAAGCCCAGCCAGTTCCCATCAACAACAGACAGGGTGGCATAGGCGGTCCATCCTGTCACAGATATCTGGTGGCAAGCAGTGGGATATCCGCAGGCAGCTTTACGTGAACCAATCAGGAGAGCCGAGTTATTCAGGAGAGGAATAACTGCAGCCAGGAGAACACACAGGATGTGTCACGGGCACTAGGAGTCTTTACCCAGTATCACCCGCTGATGGTCTTATCAGAGCAGTAGAGTTGGTATATGATACTCTGATGGCAGGGTGATAATGGAACTGGAAACAGCAGATGGTTAGAGAATGCTCAGAAAGTCTATGACTAGCAGCACTGGTAAACAATAGGTAACTGAAGACGAGGATCTGGATGGGCAAGGACACGTGAGGGTAGTCAGTGGTCTGCGCACGGCAAGTTGTACCACTGCTATAGTGAGAAGAATGTCCAGGAGTAATAAGGAGGTGGAAGTCAGCGGTCTGCGTATAGCAAGTTGTACCGCTGTCTGTAGTGAAGGAATGAATCCAGGTGAAGGTAACGGGGAAGTCAGTGGTCTGCGTGTAGCAAGTTGTACCACTGCTTATGTGAGAGGATATATGCAACAGGTGACACAGGGAAACAGGAATCAGTGGTTTGCCTCTAGCAAGTTGTACCACTGAATATATATGTGAGGAAGGACACGAGGAGATAAATGCAATGCAGAATCTACACGAGTACACTGAACTTGATCCCACGTTGAACTGCACACAATAATAATAATGAATGAACAGCACTGCACAGATAAACAAAGTCACTAGAATAGTCCAGCAAAAGGAAACACAGTCAATAAAAGCAATAGTCTCAGAGGATGGAAACTCCGGAGGAGAACAACTCAGTCCAGATGGATATGCAATACACCAGCACAGACAATGAGAAGTATGCATACCGTGGTTCAGATGAGCAGTCTGTTAGAGATAGCTGCAGGGATACCTGAGCGGCAGGGAACAGACGAGATGAGAAGTCCTTGCAGAATGGAAGCGGCAAGTAGGTGCAGCGCACTGTAGGTAGGCCAGCAAGGACGACAAATACTCAGGAAGCAGTAGAATATCGAATTGAACAGCAGGAGACCACGGGAGAGTTGAAGCGATGTAGCAGAGCTGGAAGCCGAGGATCGTAGACTCGATGCTAACAGGCAAGTTGACACAAATGGACACACTGTAGAAGCAGTAGGCAGCGGGTCAGCTGACGGCAGGTAGAATGCAGACTGGAGCGCTGAGACGAGCAGGACTCTGTAGACACGCTGAAGTAGCTAACAGGAATCAGCTGCAACAGTAGCGATGTAACACAGGAGAGTTTGCAGTAATCTGTAACTGTAGATACACGGAGGCAGCGGATAGGAATCAGCTGCTGGAGTCACGATGAAACACAGGAGAGTTTGTAGTAATCTGTAACTGTAGATATACGGAGGCAGCGGATAGGAATCAGCTGCTGGAGTCACGATGAAACACAGGAGAGTTTGCAGTAATCTGTAACTGTAGATACACGGAGGCAGCGGATAGGAATCAGCTGCTGGAGTCACGATGAAACACAGGAGAGTTTGCAGTAATCTGTAACTTGTTGATACACGGAGGCAGCGGATAGGAATCAGCTGTTGGAGTCACGATGAAACACAGGAGAGTTTGCAGTAATCTGTAACTGTAGATACACGGAGGCAGCGGATAGGAATCAGCTGCTGGAGTCACGATGAAACACAGGAGAGTTTGCAGTAATCTGTAACTGTAGATACACGGAGGCAGCGGATAGGAATCAGCTGCTGGAGTCACGATGAAACACAGGAGAGTTTGCAGTAATCTGTAACTGTAGATACACGGAGGCAGCGGATAGGAATCAGCTGCTGGAGTCACGATGAAACACAGGAGAGTTTGCAGTAAACTGTAACTGTAGATACACGGAGGCAGCGGATAGGAATCAGCTGCTGGAGTCACGATGAAACACAGGAGAGTTTGTAGTAATCTGTAACTGTAGATATACGGAGGCAGCGGATAGGAATCAGCTGCTGGAGTCACGATGAAACACAGGAGAGTTTGCAGTAATCTGTAACTGTAGATACACGGAGGCAGCGGATAGGAATCAGCTGCTGGAGTCACGATGAAACACAGGAGAGTTTGCAGTAAACTGTAACTGTAGATACACGGAGGCAGCGGATAGGAATCAGCTGCTGGAGTCACGATGAAACACAGGAGAGTTTGTAGTAATCTGTAACTGTAGATACACGGAGGCAGCGGATAGGAATCAGCTGCTGGAGTCACGATGAAACACAGGAGAGTTTGCAGTAATCTGTAACTGTAGATACACGGAGGCAGCGGATAGGAATCAGCTGCTGGAGACACTAGGAACACGAGGAATAGAAGTGGTCTGGAAACCACAAACGGCAAACAGGAATCAGCATCAGCTGAACACACGAGCAGGCACTGGAACACCTTCAGAGACTCATGAGGAATGAGACTCCAAGATCAGGCCCCGTGGTATTGACCACAGGTGCTTAATATAGGGACTGTTGCCTGATCAGCCAATTAAGTTAAAGGAACAGAACTGAAGGTTAAAAGGGACTGCACATGCGCAGTACCTCATTATAATGGACGGACATGGTTCCTAGCTACCTTAGAAGTAGCACTCACAGTCCGGTGAGTGACAGGATATCTGACTACACCAATATGTCCAGGGCGGACCTCGAGACTCTGTGCAGTGCCAAAGGCATTGACATCAGCCATTCACCAAACAGGATAGAGATGAGAGTGGCACTGAGGAAATGCCACCGACAACATGGTACCCAGGTGGAGGAAACTGATGGCGGCAGCCCAGTGGACGACCGGGAGCTAGGTACCCCAGACGCCCAGACAGCATAGATCCCTGCTCAACAGCCTGCAGAGACCTCTACCCAGCAGAATTCACCCGCACAACCAGCCCCTCTATCCTATGATGAGCGCAGGGCTGCTGGGCTAAAGATCCAGCTGGTGGCCTTAGGGGACAACGCATCTGCAGCTGAGCGGGCACAGGTCATCAAGGCATGGTGCCAAGAGGGAAGGGCATCAGCCATGCAGCCCAGGGGCGAGGCGCCCCCTAGGGGATCAGGACTGTTATCTTTACCTTACCCTAAATTTGAGGACTGTATTGGGAATATTGATGAGCACCTGCAGGTATTTGAAAGGACTTGCAGGCTACAAGCTACACGCTGTACCCAAAGAGGAATGGGTTAAGCATCTGGTGCCCACACTGCAAGGATGTGCAGTGGAGGCTTACCGAGTGGTGCCCACAGAGGACTGTGCGGACTATGATATAGTTAAAAGGGCACTCCTTAAACGGTGCACTATTACCCCAGAGACCTATCGTTTAAAGTTCCGTGACTTTACAAAGGAATTCCATGCCACTCATGCAGCTCTGGTCAGTGTGATAGACCAGGGAGGATCTATCCACAGCAACCCAGATCCATAGTAAGCGGTCCAGAGTTACCAACCAAAGTGTACCAGCACAGGAGTACAATAGCAGTAACAGTTATCCAGAAGGAACGTGGTTCTGAGTGCCATAAAGGAGCTCAGTGGTGGAAGCATTGTAAACCCCTCCTACTGTGGCAAGAGGGCGCATTTGGGATAACGAAAGGGAACGGTGGCAAAGTAAGCCCAGCTGGTTTCAAGCAACAACATACAGGGTGGCATAGGCGGTCCATCCTGTCACAGTTACTAATTTTTATTAGAGTATAGTGACTGCCGCCATAAGAGTTTTTTGGGTCTTAATAAAACATATAGTATACCCCCCATTGCTGCAGGTTCCGCTATTTGTTTGCTGTGTATTTTAATGTTTTGCCTATATTGTTTCTGTACGGCGCTGCGATCCTTTGTGATGACCTATAAATAAAGGATAATAATAATAAATAAGAAAGGATTGGCTGCGCTCACGCTTTGTCCAATGAAATTATAATATACCTTTATGTAATACTAAAAACAAATATACCACAAAAATGTTTTACAAAAATCTATAATATTTTAAAACTTGCTAAATAGCAATTAAAAAGATCAATTAAAAAAAACAATAAGTACACTGGACCTTATGCAGAGTTGGACACAATTTACGCTTAAAATGTAAGTAGAAAATGTGTCTGAAAGAAATAATTTACTTGTTATGCTCTGAAACAAAAAGAAAGGTGCGCCAAAAGCTAAAAAAATCTTCAGACATATGACAGAAATTGTGTGCTGCTATATATTAAAAAGATTTTTATTTCACAAATAAAATAATTGTTAAAAAACTAGATATAAACAGATATCAATATGTAAAAAATAACTTAATGCTACTGAATAGATATACAAAAATCAACAAACAGATTCAGAAACTACAATATACTCATGCATGCACCTTTAACAGAAAAATATATCTTAGTTGTTGAAACAGTAATCTGTATCTCAAGTAATATGATTTTTCAAGAGATTGTAATCATTAACGGTGGGTGGCCAGTCCACTCCTTCTTAAATACAATTGGTGTCCACTGCATGCATGTCCTTTTTAAACACAATGGCTTTATTCCATATAAATAGGTGCTCCAACCTACTTGGATCTATACAAACAGCTTTATTCACGGAATTGTTAGTAATAGAAAAAAATAGAAGAAAAAAAGAAAAAAAACGATCTCACCCAATGTAGCAGGTAGGCTGTTAGGGAAAGGAAATCATCTCTTCTCTTTTATAATACAGCCACAGTTGTAATAATTACAAAACAAAGGCTGTAATGATCCTCATACAAGTCCAAAAGACAAAAAAGGTGGGCACCACAGGAATCCTAATAATAAGTCCTGGTTCATCTCAATTGTATAGATATCAGTAGCAAATGCTGGAAAACAAAGTACTGACGCGTTTCGTCAGTAAACAGCTGACTTTCTCAAAGATGCTCCAGCTTCTCATTAGCAGTCTACTTATACCAGTATTCATTCTCAATTTGCACTTGCACCTGGGGTGTCAATCAATGCACCACTATAGTATCAACACAGGTAACAGTTTTTATTCATAATAATACTAAAAGAAACTTTGAGGCTTCCATAAACATAACACCTTAAAAACTAAAGCAGTTTTAAAAGATTAAAGAGGAGAGAAGGCTTGAGAGTATGCACTCCTTCACAAGACTCAGTTTAACCCCAAAACTGCATATCTAATAACAATGTTTAGCCAGATGAGAGAATATACTGTTCTATAATACATAAATACTAATTAAACCAAATGTTTTTAGTATAATTTAAAATATAAAACAGTGTTTGAGATCATTCACAGTAGGAAACCTGAAAACAGGTATTGCTTTTATTTAGGGATTGGCACCGCTAAGATAGCTAGCGACAATAGGTCCTTATATTACATAGTGTGAGCGTCTGAGATATCACTGTTATTTACTTGCTCTGCTCTGCATAGTATGAAAAATGCGTACATTTCAGTAATATCACTTAAGATACACTTAAAGCTATGTGTCATAAGTCAGAGAAAAATTATACTTTTTCTTTATAAAAAGATGAGAGCACTTCCTAGTGCTGACATCCTAGGCTGGTGTGAGCAAAATGGAAGGTGGGGGGAAGGGTTCCCTATACCAACACTAGGCTATAGTGGTAACACTATAGCAGGGAAAACCCTGCATGGTACCAAACCAACCCTAGACTGGTCAGCACAAGGTTGAATTCCCTAATGGAATAAGGCTGGCAAACAAAACTGCCCCACCCCCTCTTTGATTTTTCCAATACCAGCCTGGTCTTACAGCACTGGGGTTGGTTTGGACTTTTGGGGGTAACATTATTTTTTAGGTATTTATTCATTTATTTATTTATGCAGAACATGCATCATTTTATTTATTTATGCTGAACATGCAAGGTTCATCGTCATCATTATCATCAGCACAGATATTTTACTACGATGGGAAGCAGGAGCAGAAAATACACCTCTTAAGAGATGAATCTACACCTGCTTTCCACTCTAGTTAAGTAGTAAGTTGTACGGAATGCCCTTACTGTACTCAGGCTATATCAGCCCTTTTTTTCTCTTTTCCCAAAATAATAAAAGTTGTTAATTATTTAATAAATTTATTTATTCATTTATTCATTGTATTAAAATAATGTGAATATAATTATGTCAATACAATGTAGATAAACCACAAGAAAAGTCATAAGTCTCTGCATTCTATTAACAGCACACCAACTTGGGACTTTTCTGTGTTGTATTAACATTATGTTGACTTTATCATATTCACAATAGTTTTCTAATATTATTTTTTAATTGTCTCCTTCAATCAATCATTGTTATCCCACATATTTTCTCCTTACCACATTAGTAAGACTCAGTGTTTATAAACCTTTTACCAGTCAGCGCATATAAGGACCACTTACTTTTATTGCCATTATAAAGTAATTTCTAATCCTTTAACCATTCAGAGCCTATCACGACCATTGACTTTCATTACCATTCTAACATTTATTTATCTTATTTAATAATACTCCATATTTTATTTATTTTTAGTTTATTTTCTAGTTTGTATTTTTTATTTTATTTTCATATTTATATAATCATGTATATGCTTTTATTATTTTAATTATTCATTTATTATCTTGCATTCCTTCATGAAATATTTAATGGTTTACATAGCTACTGCATTCTATTTAATAGATTTTTAAATTATATAGGTAGATTATTTGCTACCTTTCATCACCTACTGGTACAAATGTTATATGTATTATATGCACTTATCTGCAAAACTATATTATAACCAACATTGACATTCAGCATATAGTACTAGTATTTAGTATATATTATATATTTCTAGTATATTGTAAGGAAAAGAAGTTCCCCATGGATGAAATACATTGGTTGTGATTAACACATACTTCTATTCAGGCGCGGGCTGGCAAGATTCAGCCAGGGGAGCGCACAGGCGGCCGCATCACATGACACGCAATGGGGCTGCATCATCAATGACGTGGCCACATCGTGTGTCATGTGATGCGCCCGCCTGTGTGCTGAGGCAGCCGCATCGCGTGTCATGTGATGCGGCCACCGGTAATAATTAGGCAATAGCGCGTCCGGGGAGAGGGGGGGGCTGGGCGGCCGGCCCTAAGAGTGGATAAACTGAGCGGCCCGGGGGACCGATGCCCCCCTGCCCCCGGCCCAGCCCCGCCCCTGCTCCTATTGATAAGATATTGACAACATAAGCTCACCAAAAATGCGATGAAAGGATTCTTACAGTGATCACAATTAAGTAAGAAACAAAAGAGAAATACACATATAAATTCAGAATTATTCTCCCTAATTTTTAATCAAAATAAATTGAGTGAATATCATCAATACAATTCTTTTATTGTATAAAAAAGTTTAAAGTCAAATTAGATTAAAAAAAAGAATATACATTTTCAAATGACTTCCATTCCACAAGAAAGAATTAGGGTTTTTCATCTGAAATGCAAACAGTAGAAGGAACTTAGACAGATTAGAGACAATCATTTTGAACAGAGAAAATTAATGGAAACAAATTCCTAGAGAAATTATGACAATAGAGATACCAAAAGAAGTGTAGATTTTAAGCTATCCACTCAGAATTGATCCTTTGGAATAAAAGTCTCCCTTCCTCTTCTATTTTATTACAAGATGGGTACTTCAAAAAGAAAAAAATATATGTCCACCAGAAAGCTACAAAGGTGAATACATGGGGAAAGAGAGGAGGCCTACAAATATAAAAGAAAATATAAAATTAACAATAGAAGTAAAAATGTAAAGAAGCAAGAAACACTTGAAAGGGAAGAATCTGAAAGAGTTTTATTCTGAGCTCAAGGCCCTTACCAAAGAAGGCTTAAAAGTTGCACCTACAAATAACATTAATCAGTTTGAATTATATGTTGATAGAAAAAGATTTACTAGAAAAAAATCTTAAAAATAAATTCTCTCTTTCTTTCTTATAAAAGAAAGTAATGAGACTGAAGAACTGGAGTTTTCATCTAAAAATAACAATGCCATATCTTCAAACATTGGCATTAATTCTCTTAATCCTCATAATAAACTATTCAAGAAAAAAATCACACTCTATTCTGCCCACATTAAAAGAATTTTCTGGACAGTTTTAACAAACTGGTCATTGGTGATTTAAAAAATATCAAAAGAAGACTTGACAAGCATAATTTAAATTGGAAAGAAAAACAATAATTAATCGAGTTACAAAATAAAAAAATAAAGTTCTATAAAGGGAAGGGGGTTAATTATTTTGTGTCAGACTAAATATGAAGAAGAAATTAATCATGAGCTTAATGAGGGCGATATGTATAAAAAAATATAAAAAGATCACATTGATCAGAATAAAGCAAGGATCAATCTATTATTAAAAAATACAAAGAAAATTGGAAGAGGCTAATTATATAAAAAATGAGAATCCTTCTACTCCATCCATATATATTTTACTTAAAATAAGAATATATAAAACCTACTGAAATAATGAGCTTGTGGACTACTATCTTCAACCACCTTATTTGAAAGGGACTGTCCTAGAAAAAAATTCTAAAATAGAATGGTCTAAGGACTGATCTTTAGTTATAGCTGATGTAAATTCTCTATAATCCGGCCTCCAGTACCATCTTTATGTTGATGACACCTCAATCTACCTTTTGTCTCCTGTACTCTCCCTCTCCATCCTCAATAAGGTGTCCTGCTGCCTTTCTGCCATTTCCTCCTGGATGGCACAATATTTCCTCAAACTTAATATGGCCAATTCCGAATTTATAATCTTTCCTACCTCTAGTAACTCCTCCCCTCCCTCCCTCTCCATCACTATTGGTTCTACCATAATCTCCTCTTCACCTCAAGTTCGATGCCTGGGTTCCCTTGACTCTTCCCTCTGTTTCACCCCTCACATTCAATCCCTTGCCCAATCCTGTCGCTTCTATCTCTGCAAAATAGCCCAGATCAGACGCTTCCTCTCCTCCGAGGGCACCAAAACCCTCATCCACTCTGATCATCTCAAGAATTTCACTGGCTTCCCCTCTGCTTCAGATTCCTCTTCAAAATCCTCACCCTCACTTTTAAAGCCCTCTCTAATTTAACTGCTCCATATGTCTCCAACCTCATCTCCACTCATACTCCTTCTCGCCCACTGCGGTCATTTAACGACCGTTGCCTTACCTTCCAACTGATAACCACCTCTCATTCCCGCATTCAAGAATTCTCTGGAATGATCTCCCCAGTTCTATCAAGCTTTCACCTAGCCTGTCAGATTTCAAACACTCTGTCACAAATCGGGGTCTTAGTCCTGTTTACACCACTCGGCGGTACCATATCATCGTACCTCTCCGTCCTGGTCAAATGCAGCATTCTATCCTTTGACAACTGTGACTTCTGTCTGCAGTACTGGAGGCTGCCATCTTGGGTGAGCCATTTGCTAAACATCGTGCTGAGTCTAAACACCTGATCTCATCAACCAATTAGCTTCCTCAGCAGTGTCACTCACCGGACCGTGAGTGCCTCCGCGCTGGTGCGTGGCTCCCTAGCCTTCCTGCCGGCACCTATCCTGAACCACTGCCGTCCGCCATCCTGATGGACTGCGCATGCGCAGCTCCCAAGAACTCTTGTGACTATTGCTTTTAATCCAAATTGGTTGATCAGGCAACTCCCTATTTAAGGCACCTGTGTGCATTACCTCATTGCCTGATCTTGGAGTCTCATTCCCTGTGAGTCTCTGAAGGTGTTTCCTGTGTTCTACTAGTGTCTTCAGTTTCCTGCTGATTCCTGATCTACTCATCGCTGGTTTCCACACCCGCTACTATCTCCCGTGTACTACTAGTGTCTTCAGTTCCTGTGGATTCCCTGTGCTACTCATCGCTGGTTTCCATACCTGCTACAGTCTTCTGTTTCCTGCCTGTGTCCTCAGCTGGACTCTGATCTACTCACCTGTGGTTCCTACACTCGTCTTTGCCGTCCAGCGTCTCTGCAGTTCCTGCATCTCCCTGTGGACAGACTGTTCTACTGAATAGCGGTATGCCTATCTGTTATTGACTTTCTACGTTTACTTTGCATATCCGCTAGGACAAGTTTCCACGCTCAGCAGCGGTATCCATACCCACTATAGACTGTTATTGTTACGCTGCATACCTGTTTGGAATTAACCGTTCTCCTCAGTCGTTATATGCATAACTGTGATTGACTATCCATTATTGGCCTGCATATCTGTGCTGAGCAAGTCTCTACCAAGCAGCGCCACACATATCGTTATATAGACTTTGTTGGATACGCTGCATACCTATTGGGATCAAGTTCCTCTGTGCTCTCAGTGTCTGCATCCTATTATCTTTGTATGCTTCCACTCATCAACACTTGTACACATCCTCACCTATTAAGCAGTAGTACAACTTGCTATACGCAGACCACTGACTTCCCCGCTACCTACCTGCACCTGGATAAATCTTCTCACCATAAGCAGTGGTACAACTTGCTATACGCAGACCACTGACTTCCCTGCTACCTACCTGCACCTGGACAAGTCTTCTCACCATAAGCAGTGGTACAACTTGCTGTACGCAGACCCCTGACTTCCCTGCTACCTCCCTGCATCTACTCACGTCCATCCTGATCTCTGTGTTCAAATCTGCCTTTCCATTATATCAGTTAGTCGCTGATTCTTTGACCAAAGATTGCTGCAAGTCACTGACTTTCCTATTATTTATTGGCATTCTCTCCCCATCTGCTGTGATATTTGTTCCGCTAGTCACCCCGCTACCAGAGGACCGTTGTGTGAGCTTCACTACTCTGGTAAGCCCAGTCATCTGGTGAAATCCTGGGCAAGACTCCTAGTGCCCGTGACAAGCAGACTAAAAGAGTCTTCTCCTACGCTCAGCTAATTGCCAGTGCAACACTTTCCTAGTTCCTGGTTCCAGATTACCACAGTTGCTGTTAGTTTGATGTTTCATTCTGCCTGCTGTATACAGATCTCAACCATCAACCCTTCATGTGAATTCAGCTTCATCCTGTTTCCTGCTTCTTTCCACCTGCTGTGTACAGATTTCAAACATTTACACTCTAAATGAATTCAACTTCATCCTGTTGCTATTATATGGACTTAAAACCATTAACCCTTTGTGTGAATTCAGCTTCATTCTGTTTCTGTGATACAAACTTTAACCATTAACCCTTTGTGTGAATTCAGCTTCATTCTGTTTCTGTGATACAAACTTTAACCATTAACCCTTTGTGTGATTTTGGATTTATTCTGCCTGTTGAAATAAAGACTTTGGCTATTTATTCCTTGTGTGCATTCACCTTCATTCTATCTGCTTGTGTACAGATTCCAGCTGTTACCTTCTGTGTGGATCCTCCTCTCACCAATCTAGTCCTGTCTCTCCTAATGACTATCTGGAGTTTTAGGTTGTTGTTCTGAGTCATCCACTTACTGGAGTCTTCTCAGTGTCTCGGAGAACCGACTTCCAGTTCCTGGCATAACCTGAGTTCTGAGTAGTCCAGGGCCAGTTCCAGGCTTATTCTGTTCAGGAGGTTGCCACTCCTGTATATCCTCTGCCTGAGATCTGAGTCTTCCCAGGTACAGTTGTGGTAATATATTTCTATATATATAGTTTCTGAGTTCTTGGAGGTACTGAGTCTCTGGTCATGTTTTCAGGTCCTCCCTGTTCTCACATCCAAGCTCCAGTCCATTGGGTCCAGTTTCCAGTCATCTATTTCAGTATGGAGTCCAGTCCAGCATTTCTCCTCCTTATACCCAGTATACAGGAATAGAGAAACTCTATGAGCAAGACATTCATCCGGCCTCCCAGTTTCCACTACATTCCTGTCACAGCTAGTCCCAAGGGTCCCAAGACGGATCCCAGAAACCATATTGCAGTGACAGTTTGCACTGGCCAAATGGATCCGGCAGGGTAACATACCCCAAGAGCAGACTTAATCCGAAGTCTAGCTGAACACATGGAAAAACAGGAAACTACCCAAGAGCAAGTGATGAGATATTTGCAAGAGCTATCCACTTGTATGGCAAACCTACAGACCGCATTGACACAGTCACCTACACAAATCCCTTCATAGAGCACCAGTGCCATTGTTGTACCAGGTCCACCATCTCAGTTGGTAATCTCCCTACGCCAGCCAAATACAATGGAGACAAAAAAAACTGTAGATGGTTCCTGGATCAATGCAGTATTCACCTTGAGCTGCAGCCCGCTAATTTTCCCACAGACAGAACTAAGATTGCTTATAATATCTCCCTTCTATCAGGACAAGCCTTAGCCTGGGCATCTCGCCTCTTGGAGAAGTCTGATCCTAACCTGTCAGACATCAATCAGTTCCTGATACTCTTCAGATGAATATTTGATGAACCTGGGAGATCACCATCTGCCGCTGAGGGCATCTTGTGGCTGCGACAGGGCCAATCGTCTGTTAGGCCAATATGTAATCCAATTCAGAACCCTCTCATATGAATTTTCATGGAGCAATGACGCACTAGTGGCAGCCTTTTGGCAAGGTCTCTCCGACTGCATTAAGGATGAGTTAGTCACACAAGACTTGCCCACCAGTATGGATGAACAGATCTCGCTGTGCAATCGGGTAGATCTGAGTTTCCAAGAGAGACTTTTGGGGAAAATTGGTTCAGAGTATGTCAAGCCTCGTCAGACACCTCAAGTCCAGTCCCCTTCTCTCCTTCAAGGAGAACCCATGCAATCGGGCAGAGCCTGGCTCTCGCCCACTGAGCGTGAGGGGAGGGACAAGGAAAGACTCTGCATTTACTGTGGTGCTGCCGGCCACTATCTGAAGTCTTGTTCCCAGAGTCTTGTTTCGGGAAACTCATAACCAAGAGTGAGGAGGTTGGGTTAGGAGTTACATTTCGTCCTCCTTAAGCTAAAGGCCTACCAGTGTCCTACCAGTGACGTTGAGACTATCTTAAAATTCTGTGCACATGTCTGCTCTCTCACATGTCTGGACTCAGGAGCTGCAGGCAACTTCATGTCAGTTCAGTTAGCCAAGCAATTAGCCATTCCTCTGGTCCTGATGTCTCCACAGGTCTTGGATGGGAGCTGTATCCCTGGTGGCACCATCTCCTGCCAAACATCTCCAGTAACCTTGCAGGTGGGGGTCCTGCACTCTGAGACCATTCAATTCCTAGTTATTCCCGAGACCACCAGTTCCATTGCTCTTGGTTTCCCATGGCTCCAACGTCACAACCCCCGTATTGACTGGTCTTCTCCCCTAGTGCTCTCCTGGGGTTCTGATTGCACTAAAACCTGTCTTCAGAAAGTATTGCCTCATTGCAATACCTCCAGCAAAGAGACTCCGGTTATCCCTGTGCTCTACCGAGACTTCATGGATGTCTTTAGTAAACGGGCTGCAGAGACTTTGCTATCTCACCGGGTCTGGGACTGCCCCAAAGACTTGATACCAGGAAAGATTCCTCCCCGTGGACGGGTTTACCCTCTCTCTGTTCCCGAGACACAGGCAATGTCTGAATATATCAAGGAGAATTTAGAAAGGGGCTTCATTTGCCCATCTTCTTCATCTGCTGGAGCCGGATATTTTTTTGTTAAAAAGAAGGATGACGGCCTTCTCCCCTGTATAGACTATTGGGGACTTAACAACATCACTGTTATAAAGAGATACCCGCTGCCTCTCATCACAGAACTCTTTGATCGGGTCAAGAGAGCTACCATCTTTACCAAACTTGATCTCAGTGGCGCCTATAAATTGATCCAGATTAGACAAGGTGATAAGTGGAAGATAGCCTTCAACACCAGGGATGGACATTATGAGTATCTAGTTATGCCCTCAGTAATGCTCCTGTGGTCTTTCATAGGCTTCATGAACGAAATTTTCCGAAATCTCTTGTTCAACACTCTAGTAGTTTACCTGGATGACATTCTTATTTTCTCTCTAGATACGAAGTCTCATAGAGCCCATGACAAGGAGGTCCTTCAAAGACTCCGTAAGAACAAGCTGTACTGTAAGCTGGAAAATGTGCCTTTGAGGTTTACTCCATTCCTTTTCTGCTTTACATCATCTCAGGAACAGGTCTACACATGGATCCAGACAAGGTACAAGCCATTATAAATTGGCCTCAATCTACCACCTTGAGAGCAATACAACGTTTCCTTGGGTTCGCTAATTATTACCAGAAGTTTATTCGAGGCTACTCTATGGTAGAAGTGTCTATTACTGCTTTAACCCAAAAAGCTTCAAACCCTAATAAGTTGTCTCTTGAAGCACAGACAGCTTTTCAGCAATTGAAATAAGCATTTGTTTCGGCTCCTATCTTCTTGGAACCTGACATTAACAGCCCATTCTATCTGGAGGTTGATGCTTCCTTGGTTGGTGTGGGGGCCGTACTTTACCAGAAGTCTCCCGATGAACAGTGGCATCCATGTGGATCTTTCTCTAGAAATTTCTCCCAGCTGAGCGGAATTATATCATCAGATACAAACAATTGCTCACTATTAAGTTGGCTCTAGAAGAATGGCGGTATTTTCAGGAAGGGCTCGTTATCCTGTGACAGTTTATACAGATCATAAGAACTTGTTGTACCTGAAGATTGCACAGTGTATGAACCCTCGTCAGGCTCGCTGGGCGCTGTTCTTCTCTCGGTACGACATTCATGTTACCTACCGTCCGGCTCTAAGAACTGTAAGGTAGATGCCCTGTCACGGTCAATAAGAATAGAGAATGAGGATCACAATCCTTCTGAATCACTACCTATCATCAGTCCTACGCGCATCGCAGCCAGCAAACCAGAGCGCAAGAAATTTCTCCACTGGGCGCATTAGTCTACATTTGCAGGACATGTTGTGGTGCAGAAAACAGAAGATTTAATGGTGGCCTACTCTTCTTAAAGATGTTGAACTGTCGCAGAATGTTCTAAGTGTGCTCAACATAAGAGTTCCAGACCAGCTCCTGACGGTTTGCTACTACCACTGCCGATTCCTTCCTGTCCATGAACCCACATATCCATGGATTTCATTTCTGATCTGCAGAGTTCTACCAACTTTAACACTATGTGGGAAGTGGTTGACAGATTTTAAAAAATGGCACACTTTATCCCACTCCAAGGACTTCCAACTGCTCCTATACTTGCCCAACTTTTCATGAAGGAGATCTTCCGCTTACATGGATGTGTTGAGGAGATAATGTCTAACCGAGGAGTTCAGTTTGTAGCTAAATTTTGGTGTTCCCTATGTAAGGCCCTCCAAGTTAAACTGAACAGCTCTTCCTCATCCCATCCACAGTCCAGTGGTTAGACTGAAAGAGTCAGGCAGGATCTAGAAACTTTTATCAGGCTCTATGTATCCTCCTCTGAGGACGATTGGTCAACTCTGCTTTCCTGGGCAGAATTTGCTCACAACTCTGACTATAATGAATCATCTTCTTCTACTCCATTTTTCACGGTTTATGGACTTCATCCTCAAGTGCCAGTATTTTCCTGTTACCTACAACTTCTGTTCCAGCCTTTGAAAGAGCCCTGAGAAAATTTTCAGACAACTGGCAGCAGGTCCGTGAGTGCTTACTCAAAGCCTCTCACAAGTGTAAGATTCAAATGAATAAGAAACATAGAGCCATTCCTGACCTGAGAATTGGAGACAGAGTTTGGCTATCTACCCGCAATCTCCGCCTCACAGTACCTTCCATGAAGTTCGCCCCTCGCTTTATCGGTACATTCAAAATCTCCAAAGTAACCAGCCCTGTTTCCTACAAACTTCAGTTGCCAGAGTACCTCAAGGTACAAAACACCTTTCACATTTGCCTTCTAAAACCACTGGTGTTGAACAGATGTTATTCCCCTAAAGCTGGTTCACCCCCCATTCTGACTGATCAAGGCGAGGAATACGAAATAAAGACCATTGTGCATTCTCATTTTTGACATAATCTCCTGCAATATCTGGTTGATTGGAAGGGCTATGGCCCTGAGGAGAGGTCTATGATCAAAGCTTCCGATGTTCATGCTTCCGCCTTAGTCAAAAAATTCCATCAGAAATTTCCTGCTAAGTCCCATCTTAGGTGTCCAGTGGCACTCTTCGAGGGGGCGTACTGTCATGAATCGGGGTCTTAGTCCTGTTTACACCACTCGGCGGTACCATATCACCGCACATCTCCCTCCTGGTCGAATGCAGCATTCTATCCTGGGACAAGTATGACTTCTGTCTGCAGTACTGGAGGCTGCTATCTTGGGTGAGACCTTTGCTAAACATCCTGCTGAGTCTGAACACCTGCGGGTAAATGTATCATACCCCGGTTTTTTCATCTCGCCTTTACAAGCCATCGCCCCTTTAAATTTTAGCTGCGAAGACGTCGATCTCCCACGAGATGAAAAAACAGAGGTATGATACATTTACCCCCTGATCTCATTCACCAATTAGCTTCCTCTGCAGACTATAAGAGTCTCCTCCTACATTTAGCTAATTGCCAGTGCAACATTTTCTTAATTCCTGGTTCCAAATTACCACAGTTGCTGTTTGTTTGCTGCTTCTTTACGCCTGCTGTATACAGATTTCAACCATTTGCCCTCTGAGTGAGTTTAGTTACATCCTGTTTGCTGTTACATGGATTTCAAACCATTAACCCTTTATGTCAATACAGCTTCATCCTGTTGCTGTTTTATGGACTTCAAACCATTAACCCTATGTGTGAATTCAGCTTCACTTTGCTTGCTGTGACACAAACTCTAACCATTAACCCTTTGTGTGAATTGAGCTTCATCCTGTTTGCTGCTTTTTTCTGCTTTTGTTGCTGTATACAGATTTCAACCATTTACCCTCTGAGTGAATTCAGATCCATACTGTTGCTGTTAAATGGATTCAAACCATTAACCCTTTATGTGAATTCAGCTTAATTTTTTGATGTTATATGGACTTCAAACCATTAATCGTTTGTGTATTCAAAGGCACTCTGCTTGCTGTGATACAAACTTTAACCATCAACCCTTTGTGTGAATTCAGCTTCATCCTGTTGCTGTTATATGGACTTCAAACCATTAACCCTTTTGTGTGATTTCAGCTTCATTCTGTATGCCTAAATAAAGACTTTGAATTTTTATTCTTTGTGTGGATTCACCTTCATTCTATCTGCTCATGTACAGATTCCAGCTGTTACGTTCTGTGTGGAACCTCCTCTCACCAATATATTCCTGTCTCTCCTACTGGCTATCTAGGGTAGGTTGTTGTTCTGAGTCATCTACTTTCTGGAGCCATCTCTGTGTCTCGCGGTACAGACTTCCATTTCCAGGCCTAACCCAGGTTCTGAGTTGTCCAGGGCCAGTTCCAGGCTTATTCTGTTCAGGAGGTTGCCACCCCTGTATATCCTCTGCCTGAGATCTGAGTCTTCCCAGGTACAGTTGTGGTAATATATTTGTCTGAGTTTCTGAGTTCTTGGAGGTACTGAGTCTCTGGTTGTGTGTTCAGGTCCTCCCTGTTCCCACGTCCAGGTTCCAGTCCATCAGATCCATATTCCTGCCATCTATTTCAGTATGGAGTTCAGTCCAGCATTCCTCCTCCTAACATCCAGTTTACAGGATTAGAGAAACTCTATGGGCAAGACATTTATCCGGCCTCCCAGTTTCCACTACATTCCTGTCACAGCTAGTCTCAAGGGTCCCAAGATGGATCCCAGAAACCATGTTGCCGTAACACGCTCCCTTAAAATCCACCTGTTCAGGTTAGTCTACCCTTACTCTGCCTAACCCTGCCTTTCTCCATTCCTCTTCTCACTCATTTTAACTAACCTTTCTATACCTCACCCTTCTTTCTTACTCCCTGCTCCTCTCCCCACAGTGTTCTTTTCCCTCATCTCCGCTTGCCATTCTGTGTCTCCTGTCAGTCTCCCCTTCACCTTTAGAATGTAAGTTCCCTTGAGCAGGACCATCATTCCACGTGTCGTCCTCCTCTTGTTTTCCTTTACTCTTAGCCCTCCACCCCTTCTTTCCAAATTCGTCACTTGACTCCTTCCCCATCTTTCCTCTTCCCCGTGCCTCCTCTTCTCCATCTCTGCCCTGACCTGTAAGTGTTGCCCACTCTATTGAATACAGGGCATAGGCGCATCCCTTTATTCACTCCCTCACCTCTGTCCTTCCCTTCCTATCTGTACATTGGAAGTTACTTTTACCCCTTTGCCCTATTTATTTCTTTGTGCTAAATTGGTACTTGTTTATACATATTGCTCTTTGTCTATATTTATTACACTTTGTTTATTGCACTTTGTTTTGCACTACCTTGTATGCCATGTTTTGTCAGTCTTTACTGCTTCGCCAAGCTCTATGTACGGCTCTGCGGACCCCTTGTACCACAAATGATAATAATAATACCAATATCCAACACAATATAGAATTAAGAGAGTGGTGATATTTATTCTGAACAGGACCTCCTGTGGAAAATTTTAAAAGCTTTCCTATTGGAAAGTATTGACTTAATACTAAAAAATAATTATTTCTACTTTAATGGGCAGTATTATGTTCAAAATATCGGCACAGCTATGGACACTTGGTTCGCCCCAAAATATGCAAATTTATTTATGGCGCACCTAGTGACCTGGTACCAGTATATAGACAATATTTTTTTCATATGTAAGGAAAAAAGAGAAACATTCAATATATTTTGTGAATACCTTACTGAAAATACATATAATATTATCCTCACTTTTGATATTAGCACATTTCAAGTCAATTTCTTACACTTGACTATTTATATCTAAGAGTGTTCCTTATACACAAAATCCTATGAAAAACCTACTGATTCTATTGCCTATATCCAGGTCAACATCACCAGAACTGTTTCAAGTCCCTTTACAACAATTTAGAAGACTAAAACGCAATTGTCTGATCATATGATTTTAATGATCCTTTAGGGGTAATGAAGAAACAATTTTTGGATAGAGGATATAACATAAAGATGGCCAAAAAACTGAAAGAAAAATTAAACGTATGGATCTCCTCACTTGTATCAAAATATCTCCCAACGCGAAACCTCCGTTCTGAGCAAGATCTTCGTCTTCCTTTCACTCTCATCCCATCCTCCCATTGCTGGTTAAAGGACTTTTCAGGCTGTACCCAATTTGTGGAATTCCCTACCTCTAAAATACTTTTACTAACCTACAAGGCCATCAACAAAGCTGCACCAGCATACATCTCCTCTCTTGTCTCAAAATACCTCCTAACTTGCCAACTCCATTCTGCACAAGATCTGCGTCTATCATTCACCCTCATTCCATCCTACCATTCCCGGTAGACTTTTTTCGGGCTGCACCGACTCTGGTGAATTCTCTCCCTCGCACAATAAGACTCTCCTCTGGTCTACAAACTTTCAAGCGTGCTCTGAAAACCCACTTCTTCAGACAAGCTTATGATATTCCTTAACCAGCATCTTAATCTCCCTAGGTTACCCTATTACCACCCTCTACACAGCTAACACAAGACAGCAACCCTCTGACCAACATTGCTGTGTGATTGATCACACAGCCAACTCAATACTTTTTTACCTTTGCATTCTAGCTGGTCCAAAGTGTAATATGATGTAGCACGTGCCCTTGTGTTTCAAAACTTCCATTGTCCCATAGATTGTAAGCTTGCGAGCAGGGCCCTCTTACCTCTCTGTCTGTGTGTATTACCCAGAATTGTTTTATTAATGTTTGCAAAGCGCTACTGAATTTGCTGTCGCTATATAACTAAATGTTGATGATGACGATGATGATGATAGGGACGTCCTTCTAAAAAATAAGGAGAATAATGTACAAAGAGAGAATAAGGAGAATTGCAACTGGGCATTCTTTTCTCAAAACAATGGAAAACCTATTGATTCTAATGCATATATCCAGGCCAGGGTTGCCATCAGAAACAGTGGGGCCCAATACTAATTTATCTGGAAGTGTCCCTCCCCTCTCTTCGCCATACATGCACCCCCCTTCCTCATCATTGTAAATGCACCACTATCCATCCTTCATATCACAATAGATGCTGGGCTCCCCCTATGTCACAGTAAATGCTGCGCTCCCCCTCTCCCCATATCATAGTAAATACTGTGCTGCCCCCCTCCCCATATCATAGTAGAAACTGCGCTCTTCCCATATTATTGTGGATACTGCTCTGCCCCCATCCCCATATCATAGTAGATACTGCGATCCCCCCTCTCCATATCATAGTAAATACTGCGCTCCCTTCTCCCCATATCATAGTAGATACTTTTCTTCCCCCACCCCATATCATAGTGGATAATGCACCCCCCTCCCCATATCATAGTGGATACTGCACTCCCCCCGGCCCCATATCATAGTGGACACTGCACTACCTCCCTCCCCATATCATAGTGGATACTGTGCTGTCCCCCCTCCCCATATCATAGTAAATATTGTGCGGTCCCCCATATTATAGTGGATACTGCGCTGCCCCCCTCCCAATATCATAGTGGATACTGAGCTCCCCCCACTCCCCATATCATGGTAAGTACTGCACTGCCCCCCTCCCCATATCATAGTAAGTACTGCATTGCCCTCTCCCCCTATCATAGTGTATACTGTGATCCCCCTTCCCATATCATAGTAGATACTACTCTCCCCCCCTTCCCATATTATAGTGGATAATGCACCCCCCTTCCCATATCATAGTAAATATTGCGCTCCCCCCTCCCCAAATCATAGTAGATACTGCTCTCCCCCCTCCCCATATCATAGTAGATATATTGCTTCACTTACTTTATTGTCTGTGCAATGCAGTGGCTCCCAGCCACTGGATGAATAGGATCGTGCTGCACAGTAAAGATGTCATCGCGTGTGCGCTCCCAGCCATGCGCAATGTTGCAGCTCCTCAGTGAATGGGAGCTGCAGCATCACTGAAGATCACAAGGGGAGGCCAGTATCAGCTGTGGAGCAGCCCAGACAGACCAGGGGGCCTAAACAGATTGAGGGATCTATCTTGGACCCTGGTCTGTCCAGGCCCCCACAGCTGTACTGGCTGTACATTGCTGATGGCAGCCCTGATCCAGGCCATCATTGAACATCAACAGAACTAGTTTAAGGGTGTCCCTTTAGGACAGTTTAGAAGACTGAAACTCAATGTGTTTTGTGGTGTGGTTCTGAAACCTCCAGAGTCTGGACCCGTAATGAGGCTGAGGGTCTAGGACTGCTTTCACTATCTACTCTTCTCTGGCTCCTAAGGGCTCTTCCTTTTTCTGACATTGAAACCAGCCTTCACATCCCCTCAAAATATTTCTACCAATATTTACAACTACATCACTTTCATAACACAGTAAAATCTCGACTCTCCTCTCGCTTTCCTACTTCTTTCGAGGCTCTCTGCTTGCGCCACTCCTCCACGAAAGGTCTCATCTCTACACTGTACTATGAAGTTGCACCTCACTCTACAGACCTCAGAGATCCCCATGAACTGGCTTGGGAGAGAGACCTTGGTGAAACTCTACTAGAGGAAGAATGGTCTGAGATTCATGAGAATGCTGCCTCCAGTTCTATCTGGGTCAAAAAAAAAGAAATTGTCTATAAGGTGCTGTTTCAGTGGTACTATGTGCCCTTGCGGCTCCACAGGCTCCTCCCTGATTCCTCTGATCGCTGTTGGTGAGGGTGTTCCCCGGAGGGCATTTTCCTCCATATTTGGTGGCCCTGCCCATAATTGACCCACTTCTGGGCTAGCATTAAACACCTGATTCTAGCGATCCTCCAGCTGCATATCCCATTGGAGACCCACTGGGAGCCCCCTCTGCTATTCACCATCAGAATAAAGTGGCTAGACATATGGGGGGATGAGGGAGACTGGGGAAGCAGTCTCCTTTATCCCTCCAGGCCATAGTTAATAGAGTCTGGCAGACACATTGCATGGAATATAATGACCAGCATGCTTCGTAACTCGTCAAGATCCTTCACCAAGGTTTGGGACCCATGTCTCTCTTACGATCAAGCCTATTCTCCTTTCTCTTGAAACCACATGGTTTCCTTTGTCCACCCCTCATAATGCTTCTTGCGGACCTCGTTTTCGGATTGAGAGCAGATTGGACAGTGCGGTCCGGGGCTCGTTTTGGTATACTAGCTTATAACAATTTGCCTAGCAACCATCTGAATAAGCAAAATACATAATCTGTACAAGAAACAAGTTTTAATTTCTTTCCCTCTATTCAGGTATTTGGAATTATATTAATCTTATGCATTTGTTTGTTAAATGAAGCAAACAAGTGAGTTATTTTACTCAAAAGCCATACAGATATTTTAAACAATATAGATATGTTGCTAGACACATTCCGGCACTGAGCTTATCAATTATAAAATAGAGTTTAAATATTTATCTTTATTAGCTATAATACATATTAATTTGTGTTGGTGTCGCAGCTGTAAAAAGACTTTGCTTGGAGTCCTAATTATACTTCATACACAAAAAATTACAGCAGTGACATCAAAACAAATAATACTCCAAATTGAGAATAATCCGTATTAATAGAATGTCTTTTTTGTAATAATCCAAATGGAAAATGTCACTATATTCACCAGGGTAGAATAAATCCGGGAGAATGGTTCTCCAAAAAAATTATAAAATTTATTAATCAGAAAAAAAAAGGATTCAATTATTGTAATGTTATACATCTTATTTAAAAATCCTAACAATATTAAGTTAAAGTTAAACCCACGCAGGTGTAACAACAGTGTCACACAATTAAACAAAATGTCATAATTCTATTCCAAATAATATTTCGTTAAATAGAATTTAATATTTATAATAATCAGTAAAAATTATAAAGTTTATTACACACCTAACTAAAATGTATACCATATTAAAAGTGTATATACTAGTTTATAACACAGTATAATCACTAAATGTTACAACAATAGTGAACACGTACTATACATTCAGAATCATTAGTTTATGAAAATACAGTCAATATTAGTAAAACATTAGTTTTTTCCTCATAAAAGAAATGTGGGCTCTTCTATATCCATTTAAATGCTGGTAATCCTCACATATATTAAGTGTTAGCGGTTAATTACTATATTATAGTGTCCCATAAAAGAAAATGTGTCTAGAATCCGGGTAACAAATATGAAGCTGTTAAATCATAGAATCTTCAAGTAGCTACTTAAGTGATGTAATATAGTTCTATAATGCACATTGGTGTGCTCCAAATGTAGAAAGTGCAACACTGATCATTATTTCCACTGAAGAAATCACCAGTGAGTGATGAAACGCGTTAGTGGGCAAGAAACACTGATGTGACACATTATCTAAAAGCTACTGATTTTTATATTCTGTTGTGGTTACCTACAAGTAGTTGCCGCAGCACTCGTTTGTCAGCAGCATCTAGTAAGGGAATGAGACAGGAGAGGTTGCGTCAACTCCAGACAGGAGCTATTGTTGTACGGATCTAGATCAGCTTAACGAGCATTGCCTTCTAGGAGAGTGCCGCCCTCGGAATACAGGTGTAGACACTCACATCCATCCAATACCCCCAGCACCAGGACAAGTAAAGGGAGTTGACTTACTCTCTCTCTCCATGAACAGGAATAGACGAGAGAATTTCAATGCATTTGTTATTTATCTGCTAATACAAGGAACTATTGACAGAGTTTTTATATACAACCAAAATTGTCCTGATCACTGTATATTTGGCTGAGCGGGAAAGTAAATATGGGCAGGCTCGGCATTAATTCCTGCAATCACATCTTTTCCATGGTCATTGTGGATGTCTAAATGCTGATTAGTATTAAGCTGCTGACCTCAACAGAGTGGATACAGTTGTAATACCCCGTGTGGTGTTTTTTTTTAGAGTACTACATTAAAATTGCACCTTACCATGATTAGATAGTTCTCTTTCTGGTTTTAACACTTCAGATTTTGTATGCACTAGAGAGGTAATGAGATTTATCCAGAGATTTAAAATGACACAAGTGTATTCTTAACTAACTTCCTTTTATTATTATTGATTATTCTGATATTTATTTTAGAAGCAAACAATTATTTTTAAACAATATCTTATCACTTTAAAACTATTTACAATTGACAAACCTTTAAATTCACCATACGAATAACACTGACATCTCTAATATTAATTTATATAACTTAATTTCTCAATACAACTTTAAGATCTACATCGAATATTTCAATAACTATTTGTAGAAGTGGTGCACGTGGTTGGGGCCCATAAATTTTTTTTTTTTTTAGAAAGCAGTTCAAGTATATATATAACATGTATCTAAGTAACTGCTGATGTTTCCAGTTGCAGTGATGTAATGGCGGGAGTTATGCTGCACTGTGTCTGCTTAACTGTTATTATACAACTCCAACTTGTCTCTGTCCTCTCACAGTCCTCAGTATGTAGTTCAGTCTCTGTTGTGTGTGTACTCACAGATCTCTCTACTGCTTAGTAATTTTCAGCACTTTCCTTTTTCCTCACGCCTCTCTTTTGCTCACTTCTTCTCTTCTTACACTTTCTTCACTTTTAATCTGCTTATATATCAATTTGTCCAATTTTCATTCTGTTCCTATCTTTTCACTCTCCGTTTATCAGACAGAGGGATTTCTCTCAGCGTTCCTGAGTATCACACTTGTCACGGTTAAATACAGGAATACAGCCACGAACATAGTGAAAACACTGTATGTTTATTTGCAGAAATGTACAAATAGCAGGTAATCATGAGTTTGTAGTAAATACCAGGTGCAAAGCTGATGCAGGAAGCAGGAGGAAATATGAATTTGCAGAAATCACCAGGTACACAGCTAATGCAGGGAAGCAGGAGGTATGTACAGATCCCAAGCAGCAGGTAACCAGAAGCATATCAGAAGGCAGGAACAAGTAACAACAGGATGTGACAACAGAGAGTAACATCAATAACCAGCAATGAATGCTGGGAGAGACAAGTATACATAGGGAACACCCAGGTGCCAGGGATAATCAGTGCAGCAGGGTTAATTCCTAAGGGACTAGAAGCAGGCACAATAGCACCTCTGGCGAATAGAGGTACTGCTGCAACACATAAAAAGAAACACAAATAATAAAGTTTAATAGTCCTGGAGGCAGAGCTGCCAATACAAAGAAGCAAGCTGCAGGCAGATCGTGACAACACTCCTCTCTCCCTGTCATCCCCGGCAACCCCCAACCACTCCCAACTGTCACTTCTCCCTCAGGAATTCTTTTTTTTTTTTTTAAATCTTTATAAACACTTATAACAATTAACAAATTAAATTAACAAATTAAAAACATATAGATACACCCCAGGGTACTCAGGTTTTGGGGTATCACACAGTCATGTTGTAAGGTTATGCAGACAATGATGAACTTTGGCACAATAAACTAATAGGCTGTATTAAGTATTTTAAAGTCCAGCAATTGGAGGATTTTTTTTGCCAATAGAATTGTGTCCTGAGACTAGTTGATGTATCTATCTTTTAGATTTTCATGCCACATGATTAGTTTTTATACTATACATGTTTTTATTGATTATGGTGTAAATATCAGTGCACTGATTTAGATTTACGTTGTGATTTTTATGATTAATTATTGTTTTTTTTTATTTAATTTATTAAAATTGGTTATATCCATCAAGTTTCACAAGATTCTGTATTAGGTCAGTGGTGTATTCCAATTTCCAGTGCTGTCATTGTTGCTTTTTGTCCGATTTTTTGTTGAGAACTCACAGGTTGTGCACAGCTGTAGGTTTTTGGATCACCAGTTTAATGATCATTGGAGAACATAGTATTTCAGCGCCAGGATATTTTTACAGTATTTTTATCTTTTTTGCAACACTGACCGGCCTATGTCACAATTGTGTGTCAAGAGTGTTAAATCCACACTATAGTTTTGCTTGATGATGATGATGATGATGATTCCTCCTTGAGGACTAAATGAGAGCAATTTTTATTGTTTTATTTAAATGTTACAAATATGCTTCGGTATACCTACTCATTTTTTAAGGGAAGCGGATTAATGTGCTTATGCATGCTCATAAGCATTTTTAGGGGGACAGTTATCCCGCTGCTACATGCATACAAGAATCTTTCTAGGAGACTCTTGTGTGGTATTTTACTTGTCAATGCAAATATGATAGGTATTTAAGTTTTGTTTACACAATGTTGTCACACTCATATTGCTCCAACATTTAATTTCATGGCATTGTTGTTCACAATTCCCAGTAACTGATTGTGTGGTTCTGGCACTAGGACCCAGAGGAAAGACACAAGGAACTGTTGCTTAGCACAGAAGGCTGGGATGTGCTGAGCACAACAGAAGTGATGGGAAAGTTACCATAGTTGCCAATTCCGCTTATAACAAGCGAAATTGGGCTTCTTTTTTTCCGAGTTGCAGGTTTTTTTAGGCTGCCGCTTGTCGCTTTTTTTGGGGCTTGGACACACTGCCCACACACGGTCTCCTCAGATGTATATTTTTTTTTCTTCTTTGGACTGTTTACATTTAGTGATTGGTTGGGGCAATCACATGTTTTGTTTATGGGCTGGTGCAGCGATATTACACCAATGAAGTGAAGTATTTGTTTGTTGGTGGGCGGAGTCAGAGAACCCACGGGCTCCGGAGAAGGGGGACCCGAGTCATCTCAAGACAACTTTACCGAGGACTCGGGAAAGGGTTGTCCTGTTACACAGAGCACCCCATAAAGGTGGAAGATGGGCCCAGCTTCGCCACCCCGCTGCCCCCTAACGATGGTGAGTGTCTCTGCACCCGTCTACACTGTGTCACAACACCACGCACATCTCAGTATTGTATTTATAACCTGTACAAGCAGATAAAGCATCAGGTAGTTTTTAAATCAATGGACAGTGTATGCTGTAAACCTGTCCATATAGAGTATTCCTCGCCAGTTCTACCTCTTAGCAAGGAAAATTTGACAATTATTATAGCAAATATCGCAAACTTTGTCAGAATAGTGGGCATTTGGAAGCTATAAGTCCCAGTAGAGCATTTCTAGGCTTTATAGTAATTAATTTATATCTTTCTTTTAATTGAACATAAATGAACCACAATGTGGAAATGATAAAATACAACTACAATGCCCATTGCTGAATTTGTGCTGAATGCACATGAGCACAATTCTGGCACTTATTTTGGCGCCATAATCTTTGATGTTTAAAGATAACTTTTAATGTATTTTCAACATATTTCCAATGTTTTTCAGTCCCACTACTTTATCTGCAAATTAAGTCTCGATATGAACTATATATTCTTGACTAATATTTTTAATATTCTATTGGAAAATTTAATGGGAAACCATCACTTTATCTCTGAAACTGTAAACAAATGTACACATTGCAGGCATTACATATGTTTGTATTATGACATTAGTGTACACATAGATGAAATAGACTTTTTTTGGGCTTGTTAGGATTGGTTTGGGCTTGTTTTGGGCTTGTTTTTCACTTACCGGTTGCTTATTTTTCATTTCAGAGTTGGCAACCCTGAAAGTTACATCCAGGGACCCAGGATGGAGTGCAGGAGCGAAGCAGTTTGGGGGGTGTGTCTGTGGCTGTTGTCCTGAGAGCCAAAATTATGGCAGAGAGAATATGAAATGAGACAGAATAGATAGAAGGATTTAGTTAGAGACAGGTAAAAGAGAGACTGACAGCGCATTTTAACGGGAGCTTCGAAGGAAAATGATCTCAGAATTTAACTTTATAATACAGAGGAGAGCTCAGTGAGGAGGTGGTATACTGAATTACCTCAAAATCTAGCTGTGTGATAGAGAGGTGAGCCATGTCTGTGGCAAATGTACTGAATTACTTCAGAACGTGGCTCTTTAATAGAGAAGAGAGATCAGTGAGAGATACTTTGTCTGACTGAGATATGATTGGAATAAGAAAAGATACGGTTTTATACATAATTATTACAGAAAGCTAACTACAGCTTTCTATGGTCCATATTCAGTATATGAAATTGATGGCAACACACACACATAATGTTCCATATTATTATATATTATATTATTATTGAACATTATTCTAAACATTAGGAAATTGTAATTAAATTAATATGACACAAATTAACATTGAAATAGGCATCAGAACCTGTGGTGATTATTCCCCAGCAAAATAATCCAGGGAAAGCCTCAAATCAAAAAGCCCACATAAAAAAAGATAGAGGGAGACAATATGGAGAGGGGAATTCTGGGAGTAGAGAGGCAGCAATGTGTATATTGAAGCTACACAAGAGAAAAAGTGTAAGGGCCCAAGTAGATGTAGGTGTCAATTCCACAGAGGAGGAGTGAGTTGCCATGGAGAGTGCACCAGAGACAGTACCAGAACCAAGTGAGGGGTATTGTCCCTACAGAGGAGGGGTGAGGTGAACAAGGGACAGTAAAATTGGATATTAATCCCGCAGAGGAGGGGTGAGTGAAAACCGTCTAAGAGAGAACCTGCTGTAGAGAGCATGGAAAGGTTTGGCTGTAATCTGTGTGTGGAAATACTGATCCCAGCTAGGAAAGCGCTGAGGTATCTAGGAGATTAACAGTGTTAGTCCTTTAACTACTGTGCAGAACTAGTAAGGAGTATGTGAACTTTCATAGTAGCAACAGCACAGCAATTTAAGATCTGTGCAGGAGGAGATGAGGAATGCATATTTGTGTTTTACTGCTTGCAACTCAAGTATTGTGCTGGAGTGGAGAAAGTATGTAAATAAAGTTTGTATTTTGCAATATAGAGATGGTCTGGTGCAAAACTTATGGAGAAAAAAACCTGTGTCCACATTACACAGACATTGCTATAAAACCCAATTGTGCAGGGACTAGTCACATATGTCCACACCCAACGGGACACCAAACACAGTGACAGGGGTTTACAATTATAGTACAGCACAAAACTGTACAGATTTTTGTTTGATACCAATGCGATTTGTAGCTCTCCTCCCTATCCAGCTTGTGACAGGGGATTCCCCAGTAATTAGTAACCCAACCACTCCACAATGTAGAAGAAATGGCAAAGCAAAGAGGTACTGAAAAGATTGTATCAATTAAACTTCACACCCAGAGGTCGTAACTTAAAATCCTAGCAGGTTGTTTTTGAGAAATTAGAAATGAATAAAGATATGGGCCAACTTTATTCCTGGGTTATGTGTTGTGAAGGCTATTGCAAGAAGGTAGTGTTTGTCCCAGAACTTGTGAGGGCTTTGGTTTTATATTTGTACCAGGTATAGTAGGATATTGGTAGACGGGCTTATGATTTTATGTTTGCTGATTGGTGAATTTTATATTGCTCAGGGATATATTATACTTTTGTGTTTTTTAGCAAAAATTTTGTTTTGTGCACATGGAGTACACACGGGATTTTTTTTCTCCTGCAATAGAGCAGTTTTATTGGTGTCTTTAGTAAATGCATTTGTTGCAAATAAAATAAATGGTTAAAAACATGGTTTGTTTTGTGCTTATTTTCTTTCTATAAGTGTTGGTTAAATAACTATCTGAATATTTGACTTGAACAGAGAATGAAGACTAATGTATATATATTTTAGTCACTGTATGAGACTACCCTAAAATATAAAATAAAGGATTTACTTTACTACCATTTGCAGCACATGCTATTTGCATATTCTACTCACTACACAAAGAACATTTTTATTATTTTAAAACATGCTCAATCCTTCTTTAAAGCCAACATTCTAAAAGGGCTCTAAGAAGCAAAGGAACATAAACAAACATGAAAGAAATCTAATTCAGACCCCAAACATGAAAGATAATGAGATTACTATGAATTGATCTGAATATTACTTAAAATAATTAGAAATGATTTTCTCATGGTAAACAGTTTAATTAAGTTAAGCTGCTTTTTATGATTCTTTAAAAAGCAAATGAGTTATTGCTTTTTAGAATATTTGCTTGTTGTTTATGACCTTCAGTACATAATATATCAGTATTGGCAAGCATGGCAATTATTCAGGTTTTCAAAGAATAGTGTTTTCTTTGTGTACATGTAGCAGCTTTTTTTCTGCTTTTTAACTTAGGGATTGCTACACTAAAGACAGTTTGATTACACTTTTATAATTATGTATTTCTATTACATATGTTTAACATAGTGCAAAATAGTTTGCATAGTACAACATTAACTAAAAAAAATGTTCTTGGAACAACAGATTAATTTATTATTTATTTCTAAAGAAATGTAATACAAATTTGAAAATACATAATCAATTTAATGGATGAAAACACCAAACTGGCTGGGCTGGTATAAGGTGGTATGCCATTCACTTACATTTTTCTTACTGCTGCTTCTTAATTTCCACTTTGAAATATCAGTAAATTGTTATGATACTTAATACAAAGAAACAATATATATACATTTCCAAATTTCCACTTTGACTGCTATATATATATATATATATATATATATATATAAATCTAATATATATAAGCCAAGTGGCGTGTGTTAGTCTGTGTGTGTGTGTGTGGAAAAAACAACCAAGCTGCAGCGCCACCTGCTGGGCGGAGTTATACACTGACCAACTAAATTCTTAGGTATTCAATTGTTAGCGTTAACCGGAAAAAACGAGCGCTCAAAAAATATTACCGTTTATACGGTAATATTGCGCGAGAAAAGCGTTAATACGGTAGTTTAATCGCGGAATTTCAGCTTGCTGCTCAGATTTTTTGAGCGCTCGTTTTTCCCCATTAACGCTAACAATTGAATATCCCCTTTAGTGTGTGTGGAAAAAAAAACTCAGAAAGGGCTGAGATTTGGTAAACTAAGATGTTTTTAATTTGTTAATTTAATTTGTTAATTGTTAAAAGTGTTTATAAAGATTTAAAAAATATATATATATATTTCTTGAAGGAGAAGTGACAGTTGGGAGTGGTTGACGGGGGTGACAGTTGGGAGTGGTTGGTGGTTGCCAGGGGTGACAGTTGGGAGTGGTTGGTGGTTGCCGGGGGTGACAGTTGGGAGTGGTTGGTGGTTGCCGGGGGTGACAGAGCGAGAGGAGTGTGATACTCAGGACCGCTGAGAGAGATCCCTGTGTCTGGATAGACATCTGGATAGATGTGGCGATAAAGATGAAGGATGAGGTGATGGAGAAAAATTATGAGGTGGTGACATGTGGACAAAACCACGTTAAAAAAGGGCGCTTGTGTCGGGAAGTAACGCTCTTCCCTGAGGAGGCCTGGCCTAGCCCCAAATGCATGACAAGAAACTTTTTAACACCTTAAGTAGCTTGATTTGACTACAATGCATGAGTATCATGCACGGGTTAACTTGTATATATATATATATATATATATATATAGTAAGCAAAAAGATATATATGGCGCTAGTCACCACAATGTATGTGTTAGGACAAATGTCTCAATAAGTACATACAATCAGTCCCAAAAAGTCCACATCAAACATCACTTGACTCCTGTGTAAGTGGCAGCCTTGAAAGCCTGGAGCCAGATGGTCGGTCCGGACTATGGAAATTACTGAAACAAAAAATAGGCAAGGCGCCTCATAGTGTAGTATCAATTAAAAAGGTGGGAATAAATAATAACATGAGTACCGTGAGGTAAGCAGCAGTGAATTTCACGGAGAGAATGGAGTAGCATCTGCTATGTTCGTGATCCTCCAAGTCTCCACCAATCAGCAAATCAATATGAAAAGAGCAAACATAGTGTAATACCGTACTAGAAAAATTGCATATGATGGGGATAATGCACCATAAACCACCAGGGCTCTATAAGGTGTGTGGGACCAACATCCCAAAATCAAACAATGTCACACACATATACGTGTGAATAATAGAGTCTGCGTACCAGATAGTATGAGAATCTCATATCTCAAAGGATTTTTGATTGCAGGTTTTCACATGTGCACAAATATTAGCTTCACAGTCCCAACCTCACTCAATTAGCGGAAATGAATCACATTGAGAAAAGAAGGTATATTGGTATATATACAAAATGTAATTAAAAAAAGGTAATAAAAACACTCACATGAGGTGATAGAAATAGCGCAGGACGCCAGAAAATGCAGCTCAACGCGTTTCGTCTTGTAATGACCAAGACTTCATCAGGAGCAGAGATAGGAGAGATTGGAGAGGTAGATTCACACACTGAATAAATACATATATATATATACATACCTTAACAGGCAGTGCCTATGGGCGGAGCTCCAGTATAACCAGTCTGATAACTTGCTGTTTTCATGAAATCTCTGCTAACAAGAGGGATTGTGTTTTAAATGGGATTTGTGCTTCAGAGTGAATGTCTACTGATTTAACCACACACTTGGAAAACAATACTGGAAAAAGTAGCTAAGCTTTGTTCTGCATGGGCATATTAATTATTTAACATAGTTCCAGTCCTAACGGAATTATACACTTGGATGAGTGACGTTACTGGTAACAGCTGCACAGCTTTGGACTTATCCATTCAACTGAATCTTACATCTTCTGGTTCTATCATCTGGTACGCAGACATATGTTTATTGGTGATTGCATTGGTGGCATTGAACACAGTGTGCTGTCACTTTTGTATATATCTAATCACCCTTTCGGTTTCATCAGCCTTATCGGAGAGAAGTTATAATCTTTGAGTGTATATCTGACTAATCTACTTTATTATCTCTCATTACATCATTTTATTGTGGTAATACACTATGTGGTGCCGTGTTTCCTTTATTCCTTTATATATACATATATATATATATATATATATATATATATATATATATATATATATATATACACACATATATATATTATATATATATATATATATATATATATATACATATATATGTTACCGTGAAAGACCGAAATTGGAGAATGTCGACTTTCACCAGTGAATGTCAACAAACACCAAATACGTCGGTGAAAGATCGAATATTTCATTACATTCTTGTACATTCGGACCCTCACTGGTGTATGTCGACAATCACAGACATGCTCTGGTGAAGGACGAAAAGGGAGGAGCCGACATATAGGAGACAGGTTGTTTCCTGTCAAATCCCGTGTTCTGGTGGAATGAGTGAGCTTCGTCAGTCTTATGCAAGATTTATTGGGGAGAGCATTGTTTTCTTCATTTTTTCCGATACCCTAATTTATACAGAATGGATACTGGAGTGGATTGTGATCTTTTTCTTGAAAAGTTAAATGCATTAATTGCGAGTAAACGAGAAGACAATTGTTTTTATTTTTCTCAAGAAAAGTACTCGAAAATACTTTCTGAACATTTTGAATGTACTGTATAATTGAGTAAGTTTTTACCTTCTATTATTTTCGTATCTTATTTTAAATGTACTGTGAATTAAAGTTCCTAATCATTCCTCTCAAAAAGAGAGGCGAAAATTTATCGCGACTGAACTACGGAGAAAGAAATATGAATCTCGAACATGTTCAACATTCACCATTAGTGCATGGTGAATGTCGACATTCACCGGTGTAAGTCAGAAATAAGGATATTTAACAAATATTTCGGACATACACCAAGCGACTATGTGAATGTTGACATTCACTGGTGAAAGTCGTCATTCTCCAATTTCGGTGTTTCACCGTAACATATATACACATACGTGTATATATATATATATATATATATATATATATACACACACACATACATATATATATATATATATATATATATATACATATATATATATATATATATATATATATACATATATATATATATATATATATATATATATATATATATATAAATATTTATATATATGTATATATATATATATATATATATATATATATATATATAAATATGTAAAAGGGAATAAAAAAAACAGGGTGCCACATAGTGTATTACCACAATATATGTTAAACAACAATGTGAGAGAAAATGAAGGTTGATAGAATAGATTCACACTGAGACTCTCAGAATAAAAGCAGAACCAGGGTGGTGCTTAGAAAAAACGTGTGAATACACTGTATCCAATCCCAGGTGAGATCACCACTAATAATTTTTCTGCGTACCTGATATAAAACCTTTTAGGTTTGTCTGTGTTATACACTGACCTACTAAATTCTTAGTGTGTGTGGGAAAAAAAATTCAAAAAGGGCTGAAATTTGGTAGGGCTCAAACTCATTTTCTTGAGGTAATTTTACCTCATGAACACACATGTGTAGAGGCGTGCGTTAGTGTGTGTGTGTGTGTGTGTGTGTGTGTGTGTGTGTGTGTGGAAAAAACTATTTTCTCAGAAATGGCTCATCCAATTGACCTGAAATTTGGTATACTGACATTATTTGACAAAAAAATTAGAATAGTCAAGTCAGTTAACTTCCATCATCCCCCCTTCCCCCCGTGGGAGGGGTAGCAAAGGCTAAATTTACGAGTTGAGGGGTCAAACTCATTTTCGTGAGGTAATTTTACCTCATGAACACACATTAAAAAGGGCGCTTGCTCCCCTGAGGAGGCCTGGGCTAGGCCCAAATGCATGACAAGAACCTTTTTAAGACCTTAAGTATCTTGATTTGACTAGAATGCATGAGTATCATGCACGGGTTAACTTGTATATATATATATATATATGAATATATACATACACATCTAAAATGCATTCAGATGTAAATTCAGTTTGTTTAATTGAGCAGCACCAAGCAAGGCGCCAGTGATGACGACATGTAACATCACTATGGACTTCTTACTAATAGGCCTAGGTACTTGTGTGGGCTAACGTTTGGAATTTCTTTCAATGGCGCAGTGTGGGTGGGTGTTGTGATGTTATTTATCTGGTCATGTAGATGTATAAAGGGGAACCGGTCTACCTCTGTGTTCTCCTTGCTGTCTTGGTGGGTTGTCTATCTTGGATGTGTTCCTTGGATGGGGAACTTTGTTTATTTAGGTTCAGTGAAGTTTTTCTCCAGTTCTTCTCCTGGAGTCAGTGGGGTCCTGTGAATAGAGTGAGGGGAGGGGAGAGAAGAGGGTGGGAGGCTGGAGAGAGAGGGTCTTAAAGAGGCTTATCTTATGCACTCTATGTTTCTTTGCAAGATACCCGATAGGTCTGTTCCTAGCATTTTATAGATGAAGGACAGCAAAGCATAAAAACAAGTAACTTTGCACCTGGACAAAACCATGTTGCATTGGAGGGGGAGTTCAAATTAAAATGTGGGACAGATTTATAGTTTAGGTAGGGCATGTCATATATTAACTTTAAATCTCAGTGTAAAATTAAGCTATCAAGTATTTGTGAAAAAGCAGCCAGTGTTTAACTTATGTGCAAAATAATAAACTACTTTGCATCCCTTGCACTGTAACATGGTTTGTCCTGGAGAACATTTACTCCTTAATGACTCAGGCCCGAAATGTCTATAGCTCTTTTGTAGATGGGTATGTTGGCGATATTAGCTATGGTGTGCAGATATAGATGTTTCAAGCTCTGATTGACTGGGGAAAATCAGGTCTATTGCGAGAATAGCTCATATAATGTTTATATGTAATGGCATTATTGTATATAGTTCGTTATTTTCGTGTTTCAGCAGTGGAACAAGATAGCTCAGTGTTTATAGCTCTTAAATTTTATACACTTTTAATAGGCACAATATTGCAACAATAGCATGTAGAGTGTTGTTTTTTATGATGTTTATACTTATAGCTTGTTGTTTACATGTTCCAGCAGTGGAACTAGATAGTTCAATGGTTAAAGTCTAAGCTCTTAGAAAATAATAAATGAAAATAAAAATAATTAAAATAAATAAAAATGATTACATAAATTTTTTTAAATAATTTAAAAGAATTCAAATGAATAGGAAGTATTAAAACAAATAAGTATGATACTTGTATGAAATAGCAGAATCTTTTATCACATACAGGGCATTAGTAGCTCTAAACTGACATGTATATACAAGCAACTAATCTTTTAGTTACTGTTGGAACAATCTTGCATTGGATTTATTGCTGATGAATATAGGGGAGAACTATTTCAGCAGCTGGTGATAACCAAAGGTCCCCCTTGTTTGAGGAAACAATGAATAATAATAATTCATTATATTTGTTTGCCCCACAGACATGAAAAAAGGGAAATCATGTCCTGAAAATATAACATTGCTTAAGTAAAAATAAGAAAACATATTCCATGTGAAACTAATGCAGTATTTGGTTGGTTAATACTTTGATGTTAAACTTGATCTGGTGATGGAGATATAAACAACATCTCTACTTAAAAGTGCTAAAGACACAATTATTGTTAGAGATGGGCGGGTCCGGTTCTCCGAGAACCGAACCCACCCGAACTTTGGGTATCCGAGTACCGAGCTGAGTAGTTCGGTATTCTCCCGCCCACTCCGAATCCAAATCAAGGCCGAACGTCATCGTGACATCATCGGATCTCGGGGCTCGGTTCTCGCGAGACTTCAAGAATATAAATACACGCCTATACAGCAATCCATCGCCATTTGACAGAGGGAGAGAGCAGGGTGTAGTTACAGGCTGATTATAGCAGGGACAGAGAATCCAATATTCCTATTGATTAATTGTTGTAACAAAAATCGCTAGAGAAGAGAGGAGGATAGAGGTTTTTTTCTTTTCAATATTTGGCACTCCCCAGTGCTTTTGGGGTGTCCCCCCTAATTGTGCATAAATATTTCTGGCTGTCAAAATTACTATCTGTCAGCAGTATCTACCAACTAATTTTTAGCACTCCCCAGTGCTTTTGGGGTGTCCCCCCTAATTGTGCATAAATATTTCTGGCTGTCAAAATTACTACCTGTCAGCAGTATCTACCAACTAATTTTTAGCACTCCCCAGTGCTTTTGGGGTGTCCCTCATAATTGTGCATAAATATTTCTGGCTGTCAAAAGTCATATTTGTCAGCAGTATCTTACCAAATAATTTTTACCCCTACAAGTGCTTTGCGCTCAGAATGGATTCAAAGCAGTCCACATATGATCAGAATGACCAACCAGGTTCTGTCACCAGTGCTGATGTTAGTGTTCCCAGTACGTCATCTGGCCAAGGCGATGTCAAACTACGCAGTGTTTCGAAATCAGTCCAAAAAACCAAAACCCCCCAAAAATTACTGTGTTGAAGCGAAAAAGAAGTGTTACTGAGCAAAAGTTAAGTGCCGATAAAAATTTTTTTGCCAACATGGCATTCTACACACGCAGTGGCAAACAGAGAATGAGGCTTTCACCTTTGGCTATTAGTGGCAGATCCAAAATGTTACCGAGCCTACAAGTGGTGTACAACTACTGTTACGCGTCAAAGCCGAGCTGCAAGATAACAGTAAGGCATTAGAGGATAATGTTTGCTCTGAATCAGAAATGACACCAATCCCTGTGGAGAGTCCATCCAACAGTGGTATGTCTAATCGTGAGCATTCTGTTAGTGTACCCATAAAGAAGGGCCCTTTCAGCAGTTCTGCTGATGTGTGCCTGAAAAGCCCGAGTGTAGTCGGTGATACACCAAGTGAGGATGACACTTTGTCTTTAGAAGAGGATGTGGGGGAGATTTGGGTATCTGACGATGAGGATGCAGTTGATTGTGTATGTCCTGCAGCAGTGTGGCACCAGTGGGACCAGTTCTGGCACATGAGGTTCTGGCACCAATATGCACTTTCCAAACGCAAGCAGGGATGATGCAGGTTACAGACCACAACAGTTTGACATCTAGGCTGGTTTGAAGGATTTGGCAAAAAAATGTGTGACCTTGACCATAACTCCAACCAATCCTACTATTAACATGCAAAGGATGGTGGAAGGCCTATCAGGGATTAAACTATATTTTTCCTAATTTTCACTAATAATGTTTGGGTGTAATATACACCCAAAGACGAGTGCTCAATTGCTAAGAGTCATTGATGAAGAGGAAGAAAAGCAGGCTTGTCTGTAGAATTTGCAGGCAAATTGTGCTGCGTTATATAGGTAACACCCAAAGAGAAGAGCTCCATTGCTCCATTGCTAATTGTAATTGCTGAAATAGAAATAATAGGGCTAACAGTCTTGGTCTAAATCTGCAGTTACATTTTATTGTACCATAGCTCACTGCGAAACAGGAGAGGTGGCAGGGTTTAGTGATAATCTTCCTCAAACAATACTAATTCATCCCACCATCATAGAAGTCTGTGTAGTATGATGTAATTGCAGATAATGGCCTTCCAAAGGGAATGACTAGTTGATTTTAGGCAGAGCTGTGACTATTTTTGGGCAATTCTTTTACAGCACAGCAAATATCAAAATGTTTAGCGGACTCATCTGCATCACCACTGGGTGTCTTGGGAGAGCAATTTCTTTTACAACAAGCAGTTGCCAGAGAAACTGAAGGAGAAGACGTCCCAACAAGATGTTGATAAGTCTGGGATTCTTGCAAAGAAAATTAAGTATTTAATCTACAATTAAAATATAGTTAGCACATTTACTTTGTTTTATTGCACACTATAATTTTATGTAGCACCTTTTCAAAATGTATTATTAAGGCAATCACTTGACTCAAGCTAACTGTGTCTGCACTTTCTTCACAGGTAACTACGTCGCTGAATTAAAGTATATTCCCCTCAAATGCTAGTCTTCTTGCAGCTGCTGCATTCTCCTACATGCTGTTGCAGAAACCAGAAATTGACCCTAAATGTTTCTGGACACAAACAGAATCTCCTGCATGTCATTTTTAAAAAGTTCTGTAACACCAAATTGATAGTGTGTGCAAAACAGGAAATGTGATGGAATTCAACCTCGCTGTAATGCTTGACCAATATTGGGGTCGTAATCAGAAATGACATATCCTCAGGAGAGTCCAAGCAGGATTAGCCATCTCTCAATGACATCCCTTAGTTTTTGGAACAGTTTGTCAGCTGTATGCCTCTTACTGAAGCTGATACACAGAGTAGCCTACTTCTCAAAAATGTGACGTACCTGGGTACATGCTGCTGCTGTCCATGCTGGGGAAGGCGAATCACAGTCATATAATCTTTAGTTTGCCCAGTTCCGCTTGTACACATATCTGTGGTTATGTGTACAGTGGGTAGAATGTCAATTTGTCACCCAATAATTACATTTTTAGGAACTTTCCGGTACAGGAGAGAATTAGCTTTTCTAGTAAAATGGTATAGTGATGACATTTGCTAACAGAGACAGAACACCTCAATTAAATGTCTTAAACCAACTGTATTAATAGTGGACATTGGACGCAGATCTAACACTAGCATAGTACCCAGGGCATCTGTGATCCGCTTTGCGACTGGGTGACAGGTTTCATTCTTGCTTCCTCTTGCAGAGGATTGTTTAACTGCCAATTATTGGTTCAGGGGATATTGATTATGAAGGTGTTGGGGGGGAAGATTGCAGGTGCTGGGATGTAAATGAGAGAAGGGAGGTAGATTATGCTGGAATGCTTGTTGTTATTTTTTTAACCAAAGTTTCTGATTTTCCCAACAGTTTTCCAAGAACTCGCTGAAAAAATGACGAAACATGGATGAGGATCCCAAATGGTTAAGGGCCCTACCTCTACTGAGTGTGGCTTTAAAAACACTACAAATGGATAGACAACTCTTGCCAGGATTTTTGTAAAAATAATTCCACACTTAAGAGGTGGATTTTTGGTCTTATGCCCAGGCATGACAATGGCCTTTTTGTTATCACTGGCAAGAACTGCAGCAATTTTTCTTTTCAAGTGTATGAAAATCATATTGTGACATAGGAGGTGTTCAAAATTGAATAAAAAATGACTGGAAATTAGTGTAACTGAGGTTAATAATAATGTAGCTACAAAATAATACCTAAATTATGTTATTTTAGCACCAATAAATGTAATTTTTTTAACAAATTGCAAAACAAAACCAAACCAAAACCAAAACTAAAACTAAAACACGCAAGGGCGGTTTTTCAAAACCAAAACCAAAACCAAAACACGACGGTAATCCAGATCCAAAACCGAATCCAAAACCAAAACACGGGGGTCAGTGACCATCTCTAATTATTATACTCATTTTTTCTTTCTTAAAGGCCTTTCTTCTCCCACCAGCCCACTTATGTGGGCCCACTTATGTCTTCTTCCTTCCCAGTATTTCCCTTTGGTTCTTATGTCTCTTACCACCTTCTATTTTTCACATCCTGCTTTAGAACAATCTGGCGTACACGTACACTGACTCTAAGAAAAATGTTCATCTGAACGTATCATAAATCCAGAACAATATTTCAATAATCCCTCAGTGTTTGAGACATTCAAATGTATGAGAACTCCCAGGGAAAAATTAACCAGAATGGTAGGCTGTTTCCAACAAAAAGAGGGACTAGGAAATACTTACAGTTATGCATAGCATCAGAAGGACCTAGGAATAACCCAAGAAACAGGCTAAGCCCTATTACCTTTAACATCTCCCCACACTAGGGTTTGTGGGCTAGACACCAAAGTATTGTGTTGGGGCCTATTTTGATATATAGCGCCCTATGCAGCACTAGGGGGGGACGACTTCCAGCACTATGCACAGGAGTGTTAGTTTCTCTCAACCCGAACACAGCACTAGGAGGGACCTGGATAGAACCCCTACATCATGCCTAGGGGTGTTAATTTCTCTCAAACACAGCACTAGGGCCTGCATCAGTAGACTAATAGATAATCATCACACGAGCGGGAGGGTAGCTAGGCACAATCTTCCTTTGATCCTCATGGTGCAATTGGACTCATTCTTTACATAAAAGAGTGGGCATGGCTAAATGTTATACATGATCAGTCCCCACATTAGGCAAATGTTGCATCCTATGTTGAAGGAGTATATTTTTCTTTTATAACAAGGAAAGGATGTTTGAATAGTTAATATTCAAAGAATATTTACAGAAGAATATATAAATAGCTGATGATGATAATGATTATGATGATGAAGAAGGTCATACAATGCCAATTCACAGTTAGACATAATTGATTAAGTAAAAGTTTACATTTGATACATTTTCTATAAATATGATTGCAGTACAATCATCACCATTCATTTATTAACAGGTATACTAGGTATATAAGGTTTCTAAATGATTGTGCCTTTATAGTACATTGATCACATAAGGCTTATTTTATATAAAAGTGGTAAAGCCCAGTGACTGTTGACAGTTTTAGCATTATTGTAACCAGCGATCAAATTGGAAATTTAGAAGTGGCGGTATGGAAAATTTAAGGAAATGGAATTTAATAGTTTTACAATGAAGGCAGTAGGAGAAGTGATGATATGGCATTCCACCAAATACCTGCCCACTTCCACCACTCAGTATAACTTTTGTTAATAATATTTTTTGAAAAAGATCACTTTGATATCTCAACTGTGCCAGTTCCAGGAGAGAAATTTTAATAAAAGGACAAATATGCAGTTACCTGGGTTCTTCAAGACTCACCTTGGACCTAATGTTAGCTGAAATAGCAACTCTGACCCTCCCCTAAGCTTTAACCGCCATTAATCCAGGATTAATGCTGTATTACCTAGCATTAATCCATGAACATAAGGGCCCATGAAAGTGATCTTTGCCTGGTGTCCACAAATGTCTACTTTTAAAATAGCCATGGATCATAGTTCAGTAATCTTAGATGAATAAACTGTCATTAAAAGAAAACTACTAAACTATTATGCAGGTGAAAAAAGAAATAAATCTGAAGTTTGTCTATATGTATTTTATTTTAAATAAATGTTACCTGCTACTATTGTTGCATCACCACACAAGCAGACTATAAGAAAGTTCTATGCAGCACGTTGTTAAAGAGGCATGACATATATAATTTAATCCTAACAATGCATTCATTTCTATATTCTATACATTATTGCATACATTGTTTTGCAAGTTGGTTTTCCTTTTAGCAGAAGAATATTTATGTATAGTTCCCATTAACTGTACTGGCATTTTACATATCCTATAAAACTATAAAACAGGCATTCTCATATTGCTATATGATGATGTTTTCTTTATTTTCTCATGTTAGACAATAACTCTCTTATTTTACACTGTAGAAAAAGAGATGGGGAAGAAGAAAAAATATTATATTATCATCATCTAGAGAGCATGATTGTTTCTGCTGTGTTAATTTACACTAAAATCTATGACCCAGCGAGTATGATTGATTGCCAAGGGCAGATATCCAGCCCCTAGCCTAGTTTATTTTCTGAACTGTAGCTTCAGATATCCCTACAAGCCACAATGAAATTGATTTGATATACACTAGATGACTCTTTATGCTCTTTGGGAAATTTATTGTGCAGAGTCAGAACTTAGACAGATGGGAAAAGCAGCTCTTTAAATTGAAGAGGGTTATCATGTTTGACTCCTGGGTCACTCAGGTTACCAAGTGGCCTGAGTGTGGCTAGATCAGAGTAGGCCCTGGAGATTAATGCTCATCATTTTTGAATGTCATATCCCTTCAGTGGATTTGAGTTATTGCTAATAAGGCCCCGCTAAGGCCTATGACATTTCACTGCCCCAAAAATTAACCATCATAACCCTTTATTTGTGTCATACTAGTATAAATTATGTCAGAGCAATACAACATTTGCTCTCGACTTGCAGCATCCAATGACCAAACAATAAAATAATGCCTTTAAGGTGGGACTGCATCAATACTGCTATTAACAAAAAACGATTAAACAGTAAATTCTTTTTTAAAAAATGATATTGCAAACTTTCCAAACAAAATGGCTATAGTTAATAAAATGCTGCATCTCTTATACCTGTTCATGGAAAAATATATATAATCTATCATAAAATTTATTTTTGGTATAGTTGTGTCTGTCCTGTAATGAGATATAATAATCTAAAAACAAGCTTAACTGGTTTTTCCATTGTAAATATTAAACAAAATGCCTTCCAAACAAACGTGTCAATAAAATGTATAATGATAATAATAACAATAATAATAATAATACATTTAAATTTATTTTTCATTACAGTTGTATATGGTTTTTTTTTAGAACTATAATTAAGTTCAAATTGAAAAAAAGAGACATACTGTAAACAGTAAAAATTAAGTACAAAAAAGAAAATTTTACTATCAGATTCCTCGATCTGTTCTGTACCACAAAGTAAAATCTTCCCTTGTGACAGGAACATTTACATGATATACTTGGATAGTTAAAATCTGGCTATGGTAAGTTTTAAGATTGTTCAGGTTCCATGGATTTGTCACCAATGAAACATATTATGCAGAGATTAATCACATGGTTTCAGAGTTCAATAACTACTTTTTAACTTACATGCCAACACTAGTAAAAGGAGGGCATCCTTTTTATTACAGATACCTATGGCATTGACCGATTATAGCTTTTCTGTAAGACAATAAGTTGTCAATTTACAGAAGGCACGAGAAACAGACACATATTAACCAGGTTCTGGTCCCTTTCTCCATACATGCGATGATCCTCAAATAATATGTTTGCTTAAAAAATGGTATGTTCTGACAATCCATTATGAAGGAATTGTACTCCTTACAAGAGATTAGCAAATTGATTTGGCATGGTCATCAACTCAATCAATGGATTCCAAACAAGTGAGTAAAGATTGATACATTGAATTGTAACCCCTGCTTGCCTTGTTTTGATGTTTTATGGTAGTGTGTCCTCCATGATGTGTTATGAACACCCTAAAATTGACCACTCAGCGTAGCTCTGTCCCAACCACATGTGTGTGTGTGTGTGTGTGTGTGTGTGTGTGTTACACATGAAGTGAAGGAGTCTATAAACACAAATGGTGAAAATTACAAGGTTGTCTTCTGATGTGAACAAATAATGAGGTATGCAGTGTAAATGTGTACAGTGTTTTGATCTGACATAAACTAACATACTCACTCGGAGCATGAACACACACTCTTGACATCTGACTCTCTGGCAGATTAGGTTCATTTCCAGTTTGAGTTGTTTCCTCCAAGTCCACCATCACACTTGACTTTTCTTCTTCCTCTCTCTCCCTACCCCATTCTAAATATAATAATACATCTAGTTGAATATCCAGCATTCTTGAAAATATTGAAATATCCTAAAGTGTGATTAAATGTGGTTGACAATGATTGTCAATCATTCCCACAAAAGTTTTATGGCTGAATACTCCAAACAAAGGGTGCTTCAAATGTGGACACAATATACATATGCTGTAGACATATTCACATACAAACACATAGGTAATGAGCTCACAACAAAAAATTACAGTTCATTCAGAGTCACATAAATTGTAATATTACATTTGTCATCTATATGTTAACTGGTGATTGTGGCCTGCAGTACATATGTTTTAAAATTAAAATGATAGTTTTTGAAACATGGCAAGAGTAATCGGAAGGATTTCTTCTGCGTAGTGTATCCAGGCACTTTTACAACAAACACTAAATGGACCCCAGTTTCCTTTCTATTATTGCCATTGAACATGTAGGTCAGAACAATGACAGTTGCTCTTGTTTAAGGAGGTTATGTCAAAGAATATCTTACTGGATTTTTAAGTTACAAACACTGTCACCCCAGGGTCTGAAGTGTTGCATTAGTAAATTTTTTTAACATGTAACTTTCTATTTCTCTCTCCACTTTTTCTGCTTTTGTTTTACTTAGTGAGTTTGTTTGGTATCCAAATTTTATATTGCTATCATTGTGTTTATCACTTATTGCTATTAACTAGATTAAACTATGTATTATTTTTATTATATTTTTCTTACATTGTTCTATTTTTATTATGGTATTTTTAACATGAGACTATATCTGTCATTTACATATACATTTGTACAGTTATTGGTCCTTATAAGTTCTGCATTGCATATCAAATTTGTGTTAATGAATGTTAATTAACAAACTGAAATCTAACCTGTGCACATTGTGTCTCATGTAGAATTGGACATACATTTTTTTTTAGTGTAAATGTGCATTTATTTACCATGTATGTGCACAAAAACTGCAATTTACGACTTCTTACGTTTAGAGAGGCAGAAGGGGCAGGCAAGCATAGGCCAAATACAGTAATGGCATGTTCTTGTAAGTGCAACTGGGTCAGACAGACCTGAACACACATATATATATATATATATATTAAAACAATGTGAAAAGCCAACGGCGCTCAGTGCAGACACCAATGATCACGTGTTTAAAACCTGTGCTCAAAAATATTTAAAGTCACATACATTAGGCTGCTTCCCTTTGATACATCAGCTTGCAGATGTACAATCTAAATACACAAACGAGAAAAAGAAGCGCCAGAACATAGTGTGATTTTGCCAAGTCAGAGCAGATTAATTATCAAATTATCCTCATACCAGATAAATAATATAATTTCGCTTATCTGAGACAATATCCCTCTGCGAACTCCAGATCCTTCTTATGCAGATTAGGGTATTCCAAACTAAAACTCAGATAGAAAATAGCAAACAATAGAGTAGTGCGTTTTTAACAAAAGTGAAACATCATTTAATTCATAAAATTGTATCCATGGACAACAAATCAATGCCCGTACATTGAATAAAATCAATTCAAGCTTATCTGTGCACTGTGATAATCCACTGTCCAGTTAAGATCTCGCCAAACATCGGTAATCCTGGCTCCTTTACATCAATACCGACAGGAGATATGATTCCTCAGCCCTCTCAGACAGGTGACAATGCGTCCTCAGCTGATGAGTCAAAACGAGTGCACCTCAAAAAGATCCTTGACGCGTTTCGTCTGTTAGACTTTATCAAAAGGATCATCCTTTCATAAAGCTTGCACCTTTGTAGGGAGTGGTGCTGCAGGCTTTATAAGATGGAGGTTCAGGGGAAGGTTTTAAATGGAACACCCTGAATGTAAATTTGTATCACTAGCTTAGGGACTCACCTACAGGAGATGCCTTGACGTCCGGCAGGTGAGCTTAACCCCAATATAGCTATATTGTGCACAAAATTCTCCTTTATGTTTATGCTGACACAGTGATTTTTAAATTCTGTTTGTTTCTGAGCGCCGGCCAACATTTTTCTTTCATATATATATATATATATATATATATATATATATATGTGTGTGTGTATATATATATATATATATATATATACCGGTATGTATATATATATATATATATATATATATATATATATATATATATATATATATGTGTATATATATATATATATATATATATATATATATATAAATATATATAGAAATAGGACAAGATATCTAGATGGCACTTAACCCAATGTTGTAATGTTATCCATAAGGTATAAAGACATTTAAGTAGACAAATACACCTCCACAGGTATGTGTGTGGCAGCCAGTCTTCAAAAACGGATGGTAAGTCCGAAAACAAATAGTACAATGGGTAAAGAAGGACTGCGCCTTCAGGTGTATACAGAATATAAATGACAAATAGGTGTACAGTGCACAATAAGCACAGAACAGTCCAGACAATATATCCAATAAATGTCTATATAGAACACCACAAAGGTCTTCATACACCAATAGGCCGAAAATCGGTACTTAATCAGCGTGTAACAACTGAAACATCATACAGTAAGTATTAAGATGGTGTGCGTACCAGATAGAAATATAAAAACCGCTTATCTGTATCGTGGCTCCTAGGTCATCCCGACATATGATGCTCCATCATGTCTCCCTCAGCCGCAGTAATATGGAAATATATATAGTATGTTCTAATAATAAACACAGCCGCAACACCAATCTCATCCGCTTGTCATTAGGAGAGAATATATGAAAAAGCCATATGGTGTAGTATTTTATAGAAAATTTAATAAACAGATAAATTTAGAAAATGCAAACTCACAATGTAGATAAAATATAAAAGCTTATCTGTAATATATAGGCAGGATTGCTGGTAAATTGTCACATCTCCTGTTGGTACTTATAGACATCCCTCCATAGGCTCCATACAAAAGCTCAATGTAGGATAGGATCTATAGCTCCCAGGGTGTGGTGGTGTATACCAGGATAGTGTAGTAATAAAGGTCTCAACGCGTTTCGTTCAAACAGAGAACGTCATCAGGAGGATATACACATATATATATATATATATACATATATATTAGAGATGGGCGGGTCCGGTTCTCCGAGAACCGAACCCACCCGAACTTTGGGTATCCGAGTACCGAGCTGAGCAGCTCGGTACTCTCCCGCCCATTCCGAATCCAAATCGAGGCCGAACGTCATTGTGACGTCGTCGGATCTCGGGACTCGGTTCTCGCGATACTTCAACTTTATAAATACACGCCTCCACAGCAATCCATCGCCATTTGACAGAGGGAGAGAGCAGGGTGTAGTCATAGGCTAATTAGAGCAGGGACAGAGAATACCATATTGTTCTTGCAATTGCTCTAACCAAAATCGCTAGTGCAGAGAGGAGGATAGAGGTTTATTATTTTTTCTTCATATTTGGCACTCCCCAGCGCTTTTGGGGTGTCCCCCATAATTGTGCATTAATATTTCTGGCTGTCAAAAGTCATATCTGTCAGCAGTATCTACTCAATAATTTGTAGCACACCTCAGTGTTTTTGGGGTGTCCCCCATAATTGTGCATTAATATTTCTGGCTGTCAAAAGTCATATCTGTCAGCAGTATCTACTCAATAATTTTTAGCACTCCTCAGTGTTTTTGGGGTGTCCTCCCTAATTGTGCATTAATATTTCTGGCTGTCAAAAGTCATATCTGTCAGCAGTATCTACTCAATAATTTTTAGCACTCCTCAGTGTTTTTGGGGTGTCCTCCCTAATTGTGCATTAATATTTCTGGCTGTCAAAAGTCATATCTGTCAGCAGTATCTACTCAATAATTTGTAGCACACCTCAGTGTTTTTGGGGTGTCCCCCATAATTGTGCATTAATATTTCTGGCTGTCAAAAGTCATATCTGTCAGCAGTATCTACTCAATAATTTTTAGCACTCCTCAGTGTTTTTGGGGTGTCCTCCCTAATTGTGCATTAATATTTCTGGCTGTCAAAAGTCATATCTGTCAGCAGTATCTACTCAATAATTTGTAGCACACCTCAGTGTTTTTGGGGTGTCCCCCCTAATTGTGCATTAATATTTCTGGCTGTCAAAAGTCATATCTGTCAGCAGTATCTACTCAATAATTTTTAGCACTCCTCAGTGTTTTTGGGGTGTCCTCCCTAATTGTGCATTAATATTTCTGGCTGTCAAAAGTCATATCTGTCAGCAGTATCTACTCAATAATTTTTAGCACTCCTCAGTGTTTTTGGGGTGTCCTCCCTAATTGTGCATTAATATTTCTGGCTGTCAAAAGTCATATCTGTCAGCAGTATCTATTCAATAATTTTTAGCACTCCTCAGTGTTTTTGGGGTGTCCTCCCTAATTGTGCATTAATATTTCTGGCTGTCAAAAGTCATATCTGTCAGCAGTATCTACTCAATAATTTTTAGCACTCCTCAGTGTTTTTGGGGTGTCCTCCCTAATTGTGCATTAATATTTCTGGCTGTCAAAAGTCATATCTGTCAGCAGTATCTACTCAATAATTTTTAGCACTCCTCAGTGTTTTTGGGGTGTCCTCCCTAATTGTGCATTAATATTTCTGGCTGTCAAAAGTCATATCTGTCAGCAGTATCTACTCAATAATTTTTAGCACTCCTCAGTGTTTTTGGGGTGTCCTCCCTAATTGTGCATTAATATTTCTGGCTGTCAAAAGTCATATCTGTCAGCAGTATCTACTCAATAATTTTTAGCACTCCTCAGTGTTTTTGGGGTGTCCTCCCTAATTGTGCATTAATATTTCTGGCTGTCAAAAGTCATATCTGTCAGCAGTATCTACTCAATAATTTTTAGCACTCCTCAGTGTTTTTGGGGTGTCCTCCCTAATTGTGCATTAATATTTCTGGCTGTCAAAAGTCATATCTGTCAGCAGTATCTACTCAATAATTTTTAGCACTCCTCAGTGTTTTTGGGGTGTCCTCCCTAATTGTGCATTAATATTTCTGGCTGTCAAAAGTCATATCTGTCAGCAGTATCTACTCAATAATTTTTAGCACTCCTCAGTGTTTTTGGGGTGTCCTCCCTAATTGTGCATTAATATTTCTGGCTGTCAAAAGTCATATCTGTCAGCAGTATCTACTCAATAATTTTTAGCACTCCTCAGTGTTTTTGGGGTGTCCTCCCTAATTGTGCATTAATATTTCTGGCTGTCAAAAGTCATATCTGTCAGCAGTATCTACTCAATAATTTTTAGCACTCCTCAGTGTTTTTGGGGTGTCCTCCCTAATTGTGCATTAATATTTCTGGCTGTCAAAAGTCATATCTGTCAGCAGTATCTACTCAATAATTTTTAGCACTCCTCAGTGTTTTTGGGGTGTCCTCCCTAATTGTGCATTAATATTTCTGGCTGTCAAAAGTCATATCTGTCAGCAGTATCTACTCAATAATTTTTAGCACTCCTCAGTGTTTTTGGGGTGTCCTCCCTAATTGTGCATTAATATTTCTGGCTGTCAAAAGTCATATCTGTCAGCAGTATCTACTCAATAATTTTTAGCACTCCTCAGTGTTTTTGGGGTGTCCTCCCTAATTGTGCATTAATATTTCTGGCTGTCAAAAGTCATATCTGTCAGCAGTATCTACTCAATAATTTTTAGCACTCCTCAGTGTTTTTGGGGTGTCCTCCCTAATTGTGCATTAATATTTCTGGCTGTCAAAAGTCATATCTGTCAGCAGTATCTACTCAATAATATTTAGCACTCCTCAGTGTTTTTGGGGTGTCCTCCCTAATTGTGCATTAATATTTCTGGCTGTCAAAAGTCATATCTGTCAGCAGTATCTACTCAATAATTTTTAGCACTCCTCAGTGTTTTTGGGGTGTCCTCCCTAATTGTGCATTAATATTTCTGGCTGTCAAAAGTCATATCTGTCAGCAGTATCTACTCAATAATTTTTAGCACTCCTCAGTGTTTTTGGGGTGTCCTCCCTAATTGTGCATTAATATTTCTGGCTGTCAAAAGTCATATCTGTCAGCAGTATCTACTCAATAATTTTTAGCACTCCTCAGTGTTTTTGGGGTGTCCTCCCTAATTGTGCATTAATATTTCTGGCTGTCAAAAGTCATATCTGTCAGCAGTATCTACTCAATAATTTTTAGCACTCCTCAGTGGTTTGCGCTCAGAATGGATTCAAAGCAGTCCACATATGATCTAAATGAGCAACCAGGTTCTGTCACCAGTCCTGATGTTAGTGTTCCCAGTACGTCATCTGGCCAAGGCGATGTCAAACAACAGAGTGTTTTCAAATTAGTGCAAAAAACAAAAACCAAAAAAAATTTTACTGTATTGAAGCGAAAAAGAAGTGTAACTGAGCAAAAGTTAAGTGACGATAAAAAAAAAATTGCAAGCATGCCATTCTACACACGCAGTGGCAAAGAGAGAATGAGGCCTTCACCTTTGGCTATTAGTGGCAGATCCCAAAAAGTTACCCAGGCTACAATTGGTGCACAACTACTGTTACGCGTCAAAGCTGAGCTGCAAGATACCAGTGAGGCATTACAGGAGAATATTTGCTCTGATTCACAAATGACAACAATCCCTGTGGAGAGTCCATCCAACAGTGGGATGTCTAATCGTGAGCATTCTGCTGATGTGTGCCTTAATAGCCCGAGTGTAGCCGGTGATACCCAAATTGAGGATGCCACTTTGGAATTAGAAGAGGATGAGGGGGAGATTTGTGTAGGCGACGAGGGCGCTAATGAGGATGTTGATGAGGATGAGGTTGTTTGTGTAAGTCCTGCACCAGTGGCAGCAGTTCTGGCACGTGACAAGAAAAAGGCCATTGTCATGCCTGGGCATAAAACAAAAAAATCCACTTCTTATGTGTGGAATTATTTCTACCCAAATCCAGACAACAATTGTATAGCCATTTGTAGTGTATGTGAAGCCACAGTCAGTCGAGGGAGGGACCTTAACCATCTTGGAACCTCGTCTATGTTACGCCATTTAACGAGAGTTCATGGCAAAGTGTTGGGAAAAGCTGAAAGTTCTTCCCAAAAGAATACAAGCACTCCCTCATCAGCTAAGACCCTCCGCTCACCGACATACCGACGGCTACAAAATACACCCACCACACCATCCTCATCAATATCCTCAGTAGCGCTCGGAGTTAGCCCGGCATCCCACTTAAGGCTGGATGACTCCGGCACTATTATTGATTCCTCTGAAGAAAGCGTTAGTCCTGCTGCTGCTGTTGCTGCTGCTGGGGGTGAATCGTCATCCCAGAGGCAGGTGAATAAAATGAGCAGTCCTACATTTCAGCAATTAACTGTGAAACAATCATTTGCGAGGGGAAGCAAATATGACAGCAGTCACCCAGTCGCCAAGCGAATCACAGACGCCATGGCTGCAATGTTAGTGTTAGATCTGCGTCCAATCTCCACAATAAACGCAGCTGGTTTTTCACAGTTAATTGAGGTTTTGTGTCCGCGTTACAGAATTCCATCGCGACACCATTTCTCCCGTAAAGCTATTCCACAACTATACCAAAAAGTGTGTAAAAATGTAGAGATTGCGCTGAAAAATGCCATTCTGCCCACTGTTCACTTAACCACAGATATGTGGACAAGTGGAAGTGGCCAAACCAAAGACTATATGACTGTGACAGCCCACTGGGTTGGTCATTCACCTTCACCAGCAGGAACAGCAGCAGCATGTACACCACTACGTAACATTTGTCACAGGCAGGCCACTCTTTGTATCACCGGCTTCACTAACAGGCATACGGCTGACAATTTGTTACGCAAACTGAGAGATGTGATTGATGCATGGCTTATACCACTCGGACTCTCCCCAGGGTATGTCATTTCAGATAACGCCAACAATATAGTGCGAGCATTACAGCTGGGTGATTTCCAACATATTCCCTGTTTTGCTCACACCATCAACTTGGTGGTGCAGAGCTTCCTACGAAATAACCGTGAGGTGCAGGAGATGCTTTCGGTGGCCCGTAAAATTTCAGGCCATTTCAGGCATTCAGCCACAGCATGTAGGAGATTACAGCAGCTCCAAGAGCAGTTTAACTTGCCCTGCCACCAACTTAAGCAAGAGGTGGTAACTCGGTGGAATTCCACCCTGTACATGCTTCAGAGGATGGAGGAACAGCGCAAAGCCATCCAAGCATATTGCACAAGTCATGACATTGGGAAAGGAGGGGGGATGTATTTCACTCTTGCACAGTGGGGAATCCTTTCAGTGCTGTGCAAGGTGCTGAAACCATTTGAAGTTGTGACATGTGAGGTCAGTGCAGACTCTGCTAGTTTGAGCCAAGTCATTCCTTTAATTAGACTATTGGAAAAGCAGCTTGAGAAAATGAAGGAGGAGCTGAAAGCAAGCAATTCAGCAAAGTATGTTGGCCTTGTCGATCAAGTACTTAATTCGCTTCACAATGATCCTCGAGTTATTAAGATCTTGAACTCGGATCAGTACGTTTTGGCCACTGTGCTTGATCCAAGGTTTAAAACCTACATTGAGTCTTTACTTGTAAATGAGCGAGATGTGAACTTTTGCAAGGAGCTATTGCTCAGCAAGTTGGCCGCTGAACTGGGCCTCGGCTTGACGACGTGTCCTCCTTCACTTTCTCAAGCTGTTGCTCGTAAAAAATTAAATTTCCAAAAAAGAAGCAGGGAAGACACAGGGGGCAGACGAGAACAATTTAACATCTGGGCTGGTTTGAAGGATTTTTCAAAAAAAAGTGTCACTTTGCCCATAAGTCCATCCAATATGAGTATAAACATGCAAAGGATGGTGGAGGATTACTTTCAAGAGGTAGTTGATATGGAAATGTCAGACAGTCCCTTTCCTTACTGGGAAGAAAAGCAGGCCATTTGGAAACCCATGTACAAACTTGCTTTGCAATACCTAAGCTGCCCACCCTCCAGTGTGTACTCTGAACGAGTGTTCAGCACAGCAGGGAACTTAGTCAGTGATCGCCGTAGAAGGTTACTTCCCAAAAATGTGGAGAAAATGATGTTTATAAAAATGAACTACATCTTCCACGAGGAAGGCCTTCACCATCCAAGACATCCAAGCACTGACTGTTCTCTAATGGCGGATTCAAGCGGCGATGAATTGATAGTCTGTGATGATGACGTACACACTGATGAGGGTGAGGATGAAGCTGAAGATGATGCCGATAACATCTTTTTAAAACTTTCTATGTAAGTGTAGGGTGCAATCTACCCCCAAAGAGGAAAGGGACTTGTGGCATTTCCATATCACATACCATCTTGAAAGGCTGCTGTTAGGGCAATTTATCCTTAAGGGTAGGGTGTCATAGACAGAGTGACCCTAAACTGGCTTTGTCCATTTTTCATAATATTGTACAGTCTATAATGGCTGAATTTTTTAGTATTTTATACAAGTGGAGGGGGGCCTAGAGAGACAGAAACCAAACTGGCTTTCTCCATGTCAATTAATATTGTACAGTCTATAATGGCTGAATTTTTTGGTATTTTATACAAGTGGAGGGGGGCCTAGAGAGACAGAGTGACCCCAAACTGTCTTTCTCCATGTCAATTAATATTGTACAGTCTATAATGGCTGAATTTTTTAGTATTTTATACAAGTGGAGGGGGGCCTAGAGAGACAGAAACCAAACTGGCTTTCTCCATGTCAATTAATATTGTACAGTCTATAATGGCTGAATTTTTTGCTATTTTATACAAGTGGAGGGGGGCCTTGAGAGACAGAAACCAAACTGGCTTTTTCCATTTCTTTACATATTTAACTATAAGTGTAGGGTGTAATATACATTCAAAGACGATGGCTGCATTGCCAATATGCATAGATGGAGAGGAAGACAATCTGTTTTGTGTGTAGAATAGGCCTACCAACGAAGAATTAAACTGTTTTTTTGGATGATTTATTACCTCAACAATTAGATTACTTGTCTCTAAAACAGTTGGAGCACTAAATTGGGTTAATTTAGGCCCAAAAACATGGATTTTCCCAAAAAATAGCAAAACAAAACCAAACAAAACCAAAACCAAAACCAAAACACGCAATGGCGGTTTTGCAAAACCAAAACCAAAACCAAAACACGACGGTAATCCAGATCCAAAACCGAATCCAAAACCAAAACACGGGGGTCAGTGACCATCTCTAATATATATACACATATATATATATACACACACACATATATATGTGCACGAGTCCTTCATTATTTTTTCTTTACTAAATTTTATTTCCCATTGTGTTCATTACATACCATAAATTTGTCCGGTTCCGGGTAACCATGATTGTATTATCTCCCTCCCTGCTGGCAGTGTATTAGTAGATACTATAAATTGTGATGTGTGCTTATTAGTACCGTTGCCTTTTCACCAGCATACTAAAGTGCTGGGTTAATTTATTCAGGAAGGCAAGTTTTCAACTCCACCCATACATTAACAACCAATCACAAACCAGCCATTCCGGCTGTTCCTGCGAGTACTGCATTTGTTTACTAAATCATCTACTTGCACACCACATAACTCATAATCATTGTTAATCAATTTTTAGATATATAAAGTCAATGTAGGGTACTGGAAGCCCTACCCCTGTCACATTCTTAGTACTTTTCTTTGTCAGTCTCATATGAATATTTAGCCTCTCCTGCCTATCAACACACAATACTTTGATCCGAATCTTCATATTTAGAACAAACTATGAGTAAGAAAGCCATACACAGAGACCTTATCCATTGGTACAAACAGAAAAGCCTTTCATTGCTTTTGCTACACTTGAATAGTCCTTTTCTGGTCTTTCCTTTCTTGCTAGATATTAAAAAAAAAAAATCTTTAAACAGCCTTCTCAAGCTCGGTTCAGTATTCAGCTTCGTCTTAAGTATGCAAGCTACTGTTTAAATGTCTTCTTGGCATAATTAATCACTGTACTTTGAATGCTCTCCTGTGGTTGAAATTTTATTCTAGATTAGTCTACAACTTGTTGTGGATTGTCACTGTGAGAGGCTGTTATTTTATTTTGTATACTTGGTTATACTGTTACTCAAATGAAGTGCATATGTGCTAAGTTATCGGATTGAATGAAGGCCAGCACACTCGCTTAGTGGTTGCACAGCATTGGGGTCAAGAGTTTGATTCCCTTACAGTGCCACATCTGTGTGGAGTTTGTATGTTTTCCCCATGTTTGTGTAAGTTTCTTCTGGGTGCTCTGGTTTCTTCCCACATGTCAAAAACATAATGGTAGGTTAATTGTCTGCTGACAAAATTAACCCTAGTGTATGTGTTAGAGAATTTAGACTGTAAGCTCCAAAGGGGCATGGACTGATGTGAATGACAAATCTTTTCTGTACAGTGCTGTAGAAATGGTATTGCTATTTAAATAAAAATGTTGATGATAATTAATTCAGCACTCTGAAGTCTTGGTGATAAAACAAATAAGGGGCTGGCCTAACACAGTTATGTGATATGGGCTGTTGCCTTATCTTTTTGGTACGCATATAAGTTGTACTTTTTAAGCTGCTCATTAAGAAATATATTTTCAATGCACTATGGAGTGCACCCTTTGTGTTAGTGGAAAATGTGCCTAATCAATATCAAAAATCCTTTTTTGTCAAGCTCTTTCAACATGTAGGGTGGGTTGCGAAAGGCCATGTAATTCTGGGAGGGGACTTTAACACTGTTCTTGACACAAATTCAATAAATTCCTACCTCAACCTCAATAAATCTCACCTGGCACCTCCTGTTGCTGCCCAGGCTCTTCCCAGGGAATCAAGGCATATGTGAACCTGGCATTATAGCACACAGCCTTCATGACACTTAGGGGCATATTCAATTGGGGTTCCGGTCCGCGGTAACGCGCGTTACCACGGAAAGTGCGCGTTATTGCCGGTATTACGGTACCGCAATAACGCAGATTTTCGTACGCAACCCTATGTGCTGCGAACGAAAATCCACGTTATTGCGGTAACGTGGATTAAGTTTGCAGCCCGTTCTGGCGCGATCCCGCGGACCGGAATTGTAATTGAATATGCCCCTTAATGTCTCAAAAAATCTACAATCAGAGATTATACCCATTATTCTGGCACCCTGTCAAACATATTCCTGCATACATATGCTGTTGGTTTCATCCTGTCTTGTGCAAAAAAACTCTTGAAGCAGATATAAAGCCTTTCTCTTTAACCGGTCTATGTGCTCTTTGATCTCTTTAAGCTTGTATTCGTGGCATAATGACTCCTTTCTTCTGTACAAGCTTTAGCACAGCAGATAACAAATGCCACCACTGATTTCTTTAATATTAAACTGAAAGCTATCACTAGAAATAGTCTTGGAAGCATATAAACCCACCAGAAGTGAAACCCATCAGCACATCAGAAACCGGCAACCCAAGAAATATACTCTGGAGTTTCAAATTGCCATAGTTCTTGTCCAAAATAATAGCCATCCAAATGAATCTCTTCAGCGACAGATCGATGCCCTCATGGGACTTTGCTCTTGAAAAAAAGAAGCCTCCACCTTTTTTCTGACAAATCTGACTGCATATAGGCCAATAAGCGTTAGAAAAAACATTGCAGCATCTCATAAAGATGATTAAAACACAAAACTGCCTAAGGTCCCAATAAAGCAGCTGAGGAATTTCTGTGTTATTTTAAGGCACTATGCAATCTATCTGACATATCTAACCCAATTATTAATATGGATATAAGCTATAGATATATAGCTCTCTCTGAATCTCCTACCCCAAATCTCTCCAGATTATGTAACAACACTCAATGAAAAGTATACCTTAGACAAAACTGTGTAAACCAGGGGTGTCCAACCTTTTAGCTTCCCTGGGCCACATTGGAAGACAACGAGTTGCTTTGGGCCGCACATAAGATACACTAACAACAACGATAGCTGATCATCCAAAAAAACATAGAAAACATAGTTAACATATATATATGAGAAAAAAGTGATATATATATATATATATATATATATATATATATATATATATATCACTTTTTTTTTTTTTAAATACCCCTAAATATCGCCACAGGTTGAGCCAGAAGAGACAATCCTTTCTAAGTCAAATTTCCTGGAAGCTATTGCCCTTTCAATCGCCCTGTTCAAAAAATCCTCTCTAGTTGTTATACTATAATCACTTTTTGTATTGTTTCGATGCAATATCAATAAAGTGCATTTAAGCCAGGCATTGTATATTAGGGTGCCCTGACCAGGCCTGCGGTACCTGACATATACATCACTGTGACCGCAAATCGTGACCTGTTTTGCTAATTACACAACTATGTTAGTTAAGGGATAACAACTTATAATGGGCCAAAGAGAATAATATATAATGCCCCATTAGTATTACAAGTAGAAGTATGTAACAGGGAGATAAGGTCCATGATGCACCAGGACCAGGTGACTTTTATTCACTGGTCAGCGTCCCTTGAAATAATAAAAAAAATCCCCCTTAACTTACCTTTTAATCGGCTTGTTCTCCTGTCCTCTTCTCTTCTTTTCTCCAATTCTGTGCTGCTGATTGTTCTTCTCGCGCGGGTGTCTCCTCTGTGCTGCGCTCCGCAATGGATGTTGGGCGTGATGACATCATGCGCGACATTCACTGCGAGCACCGCATGGAGGAGGAGACAAGGGAGGGAGCCGGAGTACCAGCTGACGTGACTGCGTGACCGCAAGGTAAGTAGTTTCTTTTCTTTTTTTTTGCAGGATTTTTTTTTCCATTAACAGTGCTGCCCCCTTGCCACAACCAAAACTCCTTCTGGGCCACATTTACAGGCGTGATGGGCCGCGGGTTGGACAACCCTGGTGTAAACCATCAAATCATTGAAACCATCCTCTACATCAGGCACTGATGGCATTACACCCCAATGCTACAAGAAATTACTTGGCATTCTCAAGCCAAAGCCAGCAGAATTTCAATTTAAATTTCAAATTTGTAGCGGTCATCTCAGAGAGGGTTTTGGACAACCAGGGCTTTGGAAAATATAAACCTTACCTAGTGTGTTCATTGGTAGGACCCTTATTCTCCAATGTTTGGGCCAGACCTGTCCTCTTTTCTCTTGCCCTCCAAACATCAGCGACCATTAAGTACTAAATTCTTCCCAATTATCTTTATCAAGCTGGAAAAATTCACTCAGATTTTATCTCCACTCTAGAGTAATCTGAAGTTCCCCCACAGGACAGAAGTCAAATTTCTCAACCACTTTGGTTCTTTGTCAGCTTTACCTTTCTTCTCCAAATTACAGGAAAGATGTAATATCCCCTCTAGGATACTTTTATAAATACCTTACGATTAGACACTTTCAGTAAATGGCTAATAATCACTTCTATGACCACACTGGAATCGTTCTGTCTACACTGAGCCTCCTCCAAATGCCTTATCTCATCTCTATATGTAGCAATAAAAAATTGCCATGAACTGAAATGGGAGGACCACCTGATGGAGACATTGTATGATAAGGAGTGGACAGACATAAGGGAAAACTGCAACACCCAAAAAAGTCTCAAAAAACAACCCATAGATATAGATCAATCCTCAGCCACTTGATGCACAATACACCTTTTGCCCAAATCCCTGAGTTAAAATTAGAGATGAGCGGGCTCGGATTTTGCTAATCCGAGCCCAACCGAACAGTGCGGATCCGACGGGATCCGAGCACTGTTCGGGTACTTCCGGCCGCCCAAGGAATGCAAAACGAGGCTATGACATCCAAGTCTCGCGTCGGATCTCGCGAGACTCGGATCTCATAAATGCCCCGCTCTCGGCCGCCATCTTCATTCTCCCTGTGGTTACTGAAGAGGGAGGTTGATGTGCTCTGTCCTGCTGATTACTTTAGTCAAGTGGTGCTTTGTCCTGCTGAGTCCATTAGTACTTTGTCCAGTGCTCTGTCCTGCTGATTACTTTAGTCAAGTGGTGCTTTGTTATTTGTTTCTGATAAGTCCATAGCAATTTGCTAATTAGCCAAAAATCATTTAAAAATTTTAAAAAAATACCAAAAAAATACCATTTTTTTAAAAAAAAAATATAAAAAAATCATTGAAAAAGTATAAAAAATATTATAGAGCAATATATTCTTGCAGTCCCAAAAAAGAGGAACTGCCATTTCTATTACTTCGTTCATTGTTTCTGTAGTTCCAAAAAAGAGGAACTGCCCTTTCTATTACTACGTTCATTGTTACTGCAGTCCCAAAAAAGAGGAACTGCCATTTCTATTACTACGTTCATTGTTTCTGTAGTTCCAAAAAAGAGGAACTGCCATGTCTATTACTACGTTCATTGTTTGTGCAGTCCCAAAAAAGAGGAACTGCCATTTCTATTACTACGTTCATTGTTTGTGCAGTCCCAAAAAAAAAGGAACTGCCATTTCTATTACTACGTTCATTGTTTGTGCAGTCCCAAGTTACCTGAGTTGTCCCCCCTCCAGTGTTTACTTGAAAGAGTTTCTAGTGCAGCGGGTAACCTGGTCAGTGAGCGGCGAAGAAGGTTGCTTCCGCAGAATGTTGAAAAAATGATGTATATAAAAATGAATTATCAATTCCTCAATAAAGTACAGCACTGGCCTCCAGATACTACAGAGGGACCTGTGGTTGTGGAGTCCAGCGGGGACGAATTGATAATGTGTGAGGATGGGGGCGAGGAATCAGAGGATGAGGATGAGGACGACATCTTGCCCCAGTAGAGCCAGTTTACTTTGTACAGGGAGAGATGAATTGATTTTTTTGTGTGGGGGCCCAAACAAACCAATCATTTCAGCCACAGTTGTTTGGTAGGCCCTTTCGCTGAAATGATTGGTTTGTTAAAGTGTGCATGTCCTATTTCAACAACATAAGGGTGGGTGGGAGGGCCCAAGGACAATTCCATCTTGCAACTCTTTTTTTGGCATTATGTGACCGTCCAACAGTCGTTTGCCATGAGCACAAAGTACGACAGTGGTCATCCTATGGCAAAGCGGATAACTGCGGCCTTAACAGCTATGTTGGTGTTAGACGTGCATCCGGTGTCCGCCATCTGTGCAGTGGAATTCAGACCAGTTGGAGGAGGTAGGAGCAGCCATATGTGCAGTGGAATTGAGACCAGTTGGAGGAGGTATTGTGGCCCCGGTACCAAATTGGGTACTGGGGCCACTCCACTACGCAGTCCAGATAGATGCGTATCATATATTAAAATACGTTGACTGTTGCTGCCAAATAAAAATTTTATGAAAATGACCTGTCATCGTCGAAAATAAGAGGTAGTGACGCGCTCAAACTACACCCTCTATATGCTGCAGAGGATGTAGGAGCAGCCATATGTGCAGTGGAATTGAGACCAGTTGGAGGAGGTATTGTGGCCCCGGTACCAAATTGGGTACCGGGGCCACTCCACTACGCAGTCCAGAAAGCTACCTCGATGCAACGTTTTGGACTAAAAACAATATTGTGAGGTGTGAGGTGTTCAGAATAGACTGGAAATTAGCGGAAATGATTGTTATTGAATGTTATTGAGGTTAATAATAGCGTAGGAGTGTAAAAAAAAACAAAACAATGGATTTTAGCGCTTTTTATGCTTTTTTAAGAATAAATCAGAACCCAAAACCCTAAATCAGAACCAAAACCTTTTGTCAGGTGTTTTGGCAAAACAAATCAGAACCCAAAACCTCAAGCTAATCAGAACCCAAAACACAAAACACTAAGAGTGCCCGGTGCACACCCCTAGTTAAAATTGCTAGCTTATGGCAGTTTTTAAATGCAAACTTCAAATGTGATTGGCAAATCTCAAAAGACTTTAAAGGAGTTTTTTAAAAAAATGTAAATCATTTTTTTATTAAAAATATTGAATAGGAGCAAGGACCGTCTGTACATACAAGACTGCTGTTCTTGACTGGCTTGAGTCCACAAAAGGAAGGCACGCATATTGTACAGCCTTATCACTGAGATGCACTTGACTTTTTTGGATCTCTGGTATGTTTGCATTTAAAAAAAAAATTCAAATAAAAAGTGAAATGTCCTGAACCATAGAAATGCAGGGGATATTATGATTCGTGGTCGTAGCCTTGTTTACGATACTCAGCGGTATCATATCATCGTGCACCACCCTCCTATAACAGTGCAGCATTCCAAATCATGGGACAAACCGTGACTTCTGTCTGCTGCACTGGAGGCTGCCATTATGGGTGAGACATTTTGCTATTCTGAGCACCTGACTTTATCCACCAATTAGCTCCCACTGCTGACTATAAAAAGCGCCTCCTACCCTCAACAAATTGCCAGTGCAACACTTCTCTAGTCCCTGGTTCCAGCTTACCACTGTTGCTGTTTTTTGCTGCTTCAATCTGCCTGCTGTTGTAGACTTCAGTCATTAACCCCTCGTGTGGATTCAACTTCATTCTATCTGCTGCTGTACAGATTCCAGCTTTTACCCCTCATGTAGACCCAGCTCTCTTCAGCCTATTCCTTTGAACCAGCTATTGGCTATTTGGTATAGTAGGTTACTGCTCTGAGTCTTCCAACTTCTGCAGCCATCTCTGTGTCTCTGGGTACCGGTTTCCAGTTCCAGGCTTGATGCAGTTTCTGAGTTGCCAGAGGCCAGTTCCATGCTTATCCAGTCCAGGAAGTAGTCACCCCTGATGATCCGCTGCCTTCTGAGTTCTGAGCCCTCCCAGTCACAGTTTTGGTACTATAATCTTCTGAGTTTCTGGATCCTTGGGGGTACTAAGTCTCTGGTCATGGGTTCAGTTCCTCTGTTCCTTCATCCAGGTTGCAGTTCACCAGGTCCAGTTGCTTATTCCAGTGCGGAGTCCAGTCCAGCATTTCTCCTCCTGACATCTGGTATATACGAAAAGAGCACATCCTCCCTCTATTAACAAGACCTTCATCCAGTTTCCTAATTTCCACTTCATCCCTGCCACAGCTAGTCCAACGGCCATGGAGAAGGATCCCAGAAACCCTATTGTCATGACAGGGGATTTCTGTTCTGATTTATATGTGTTTCTATCCTGTGGGGATTGGAAGGGGAAGAGGCAGATAAAATATTCATCTTGGTTTTGGAAAATTGCAAAAAAGGATTGTTGCTGATGATTTGGATATATGAAGGGAGTTCATAGAACTTTTACCTTTTGGACATTGAATCCCAAGTTATGAATGAAAATCAAACTGTTAGCTGGTTATTATTATTTAAATAATATTTTTAAAAAATTAAAAACACATTTTGAACATGAAGAGATAAGCAAACCTGAAACACAAATGGCGAACCTCAAATACAAATCTTCAGCATGAACTGTGAATGATGAGTGCAAGCTACAAAGTTTGAGATGCAATTTCAAATTGCAGGATATTGATGATTGTAACATGTTGATGATCATGTAACCTTCTAACAAATTTCAAAGCGGTTTGACATTTTTGAGCATCTCTTGTGGTGTTCACTGCCCATACAGTGAAGCTCAGCACTGTAACTCCAAATTTATTTATCCCTTGTAAATATCCTTTTATGATATTGAGATTGCTCTTTAGTTCTGGTGAGCATGAGTCACTTAATGTGTAAGTTGACATTACCTCTTCAGTTGTGGCAAACATGAGCAATTGTACACATTGACAGAGTTTCACTTTAGACTCTGGACTCCTGTACAGTCTCCTCTCGGGTATTCTTTAATTACTTATTTCAACTTCAACTCTGGAACTATTTCCCTTGTTAATGTTACAGCAACAAGTGCGGCATAAACTCATAGAACTAGTATAAGAGGTCTTCAACTTTAGCAGCTGCCTTTCCCATAGAGATTGGTTATGCTCACAGGTACTCGGATGCCCCCAGGACTTATGCTCAAAGTAGTATAAGTTTATAAACAAATAGATACTGAAGTCAAACGGGCGCAACTAGGCACAATCAGAATGGCAGCCTATAGCATACCAACAGGTCTCAATCAAAGGAAGCTACGAAACAATAAACACCACATTCTTATTGCCGTCCGTAATACAATAGCCAGTCCCGATAAACGGACTTTCTTCTATGATGTTTATAAAGCCATTCCCAGGATAGGAGCAGGTAAAAGGTATCGGATCACATATACAACTACAGCAATTGCAGATCAAATCAAACTCCACTTATTCTCACCAACGCGTTTTGGCTCTAATAGAAGTCTTTCTCAAGGTAGATCAAGGTAGATCAGGTAGATCTTTTACCTGCTCCTATCCCGGGGATCAGCAGAGATTAATTTTAAGAAAGTGCCTTGTTTTTTCTGACATTCGGTACGGGTTCTTTATGTCACAGTTTTACATCAGTGATTAGTCACACTGCTGCAAATACAATAAATATTGTCTTTTTACACTATGTGGATCTTTTTTCTCATTTTTTCTATATAATTATCTGGATCATCGCTTATCCTGCATATTGAGATTGGCTGAAGACTCCATAGGTGTTCCTCCCCTGTATGTGGGAGTTCCAAGTAGAAAATTTAGATGAGAAGACAGGAGGCATTCCTGAGGAGAAAGAAGTTTTATTTTCTACTGCTCATTTTGAATATTATGATGAAGTTTTATCATCCTATTTGTTGAGTCGTTTTAAGGTGGATCTGTCAAGGGAGATCCTCAATCACTTTCTACATTGTAAACAGAGGTATGAATTTATAAACCTCATAGAAGAAAGTCTGCTTATCGGGACTGGCTATTGCATTACGGACGGCAATAAGACTGTGGTGTTTATTGTTTCATCCCTATTGGATGCTTCTATGTTACATTTATCTTGTTAGAGGTCTTATTTGAGGGTTTTCTATTGTCTCCATTGTTATTTTCTATCACTCCCATTTATGATTGGCGTCTGTCAGCATAGCTTCCTTTGATTGATATAGTATAAGTTTATGATCCCAAGGCAGCGCACAGGCACAGGAGGTAGTACACGGAACAGAAGTGGGCCAGAGATCTGCAGACTGGATAGAGCACCGGAGGAGATGTCAGGTACCAACAGGGTCAGGGTCACAGGCAATGGTTCAGAATCCAGGGACAGGCAAAAGGTCTGGGTCACAGGCAATGATTCAGAGTCCGGATACAGGCAAAAGGTCTGGGTCACAGGCAATGGTTTAGAGTTCGGGTACAGGCAAAAGATCAGGGTCACAGGCAATTGTTCAGGGTCCAGGGACAGGCAGAGGTCATACATGGGTATATCAATCTAAGGTTTCAACACTAAACAAGAACAGGAGCAGTCTAACAAAACATGTATAAATTGCACAAGGAGAATCCTAATATTTTCTAGATTATGGTTATTTCATATATTTCATTATATTTTTATTGTTGTTTAAATTATTCTTGTTTTGTATAAATTCACCAAAACTAGAAAAGGTGCTCCCACACAGAATACCAAATTTCATATTAACAGAGAACCATTGTGTTTAATTAGGGGCACTCATAGGATATCTTAATAATAAAACATTTTAAAGTTTATTGATATGCATTAAAAAGATAGTGTTAATAATAGGTAGCAGTGAAATATTAAAAATTGTTGATTATGAATAGAGCCAATGAATGGTTAGTCAAAAACTGTTAAAACTAGCAATAAATGCTAGTACGCGCCGTCCTTTCTATTCATGTATAAGTTAGGGTCTTAAAGGGTTAATAATCTGTACCCTTTGATATGGTATATAGCTAATGGTTGGGCTCGCTGAAGTATTTCACTGAGTACTCTAGTAATGCGGTAGTATTGCCGCGATATTGTTTCCCCTTCTCCCATATGAGAGAACACTGTCCGTTTAGTGATTAGACTCGTAAATAGCGGTAATGAGTACTCTACTGTATACACAGAACAATAGTCATCATTGTATATGGTCTGCTATCAGTTTGTGCATTCAGTATACCTCTAGTATTTTAGATATAGGAGATTATAGGGCATAAATGTCTTATATAATGGTCTTGTATATTGTATCTATGTTCATTAATATGTATCTCCTATTAAGAACAAACCAGACATACTATCACATCTAGCCCTAACAATGTATCGAACTATGAGATGGACAGAATCATTATCCCACGGTGAGTCTGTGGGACGGCTTTGATATCTAAAATATCTCTCCTAGTCTCTAATATTAATCTATTGTCGTTTCTATGGTATTGAACCCAACCGTAGATAACCCGCTCCCTGCTAATATCTATTAATTGTTAAATTATGTAGTACATGGTAGAAAGGAACAGCGCGTGTATCGCCGACGCGCGTTTTACTACAATAGCTTTCTCAAGGCTGACCCAAACTGCCCCGGAATCCTTTCCTTTATAGTAGGGGAACCACCCCTTATGCTGACGTATTAGCTTTCCCGTTACTAAGTTATTTTGAATGTTTGATTAATTGTGTTGCCTGTATTATTATTTGACAGGCACATTGATATGACAGGGTCTTGAAGCGTGGTTATAATTATCTTTCGTCTATATTTTTGTTCCCTATTATACCGCTTCTAGGGACAAGTTGTTTATAAATCGTTGTCATAATAATCTGAAATACTTTATGAACTTGATTTATTTTAAATGATGAGGAAGGGGGGATTTTAGTTCCTTATACTTCCCATATATATATTTGGCCTTTAGTGGTCCAAAAGTATTTAGTCTGATGTTTAATCAATAATTATGATAAGTGTTAGCTAGGGACCTATTATGATCTTTGCCTAGTATGTCTAAACTATTATATTTTATTGTTGTATTACCAGTTTTCTGTTGTTATATGTTGCTATAATTAAAGTGAAGATTATAGTTAAAAATTATGCAAGATTATGCAAACAATAGGGTTTTTAGATGGGATATCTCAAAACCTAAACGAACAACGTCAGGATACAGTACATCAGAAATAGAATCATCAGGCAATGAGACCTCAGATCAATCCCCCACCACTAGAGACAACGAAACCTCAGTGAAAGATATTTTAGATTCCAATCAGAGACACAGAGAAGGGGGGGGGGGTATGCAAAATACAAGCTGATACGGAGGGGGGGAAGGGATACCAGACCAAAAAAAAGGAAAGGTATGGAAGAACAAGATCCCTTGGGAGTCCCATTACCCCCCAGGAGATACAACAGGAGACAACGCTACTAAATGACACAATGAAAATTATTAACCTGTCAGATCTTATTATCACTCTAGATCAAATTTCACTTCTGGAAAAGGGTCTGTCCTTCTCACCTCTTAAAAGCCTCAATAGATTTGAATGGGAAAGAGATTTGACTCTTTTCTCAAGAAAATTACTTCCTAAAAATTTTTTCCTCATGAAAACAAGGGAACAACCAGCCACCTCAGATTTATATTTCAATCCAGAAAATCTGGGATTGGATTCAGCGGAGGAAGTTATTGCACTCCAAATCCTGGAGGAACTGGATACATGTATATCTCCTCTAGATATTAATAATGAAGCAAGGGAGGCAAAAATACCATCAAAAAATAAAAAGAAAAAGCAGTGGGAAAATATTGTGATCAAACCATCTGATAAAGGTGGGAATATTGCATTATGGCCAAGATCCCAATATGTAAAGGAGGTGTATCGGCAACTTAATGTTATAGATTGCTATAAACGGCTCATTTTTAATCCGACTGCTAATTTCCAACTTAGATATGACAGGTTAATACAAGATGCTTATGCAAGAGGTGTCATTATGCGTGTAGATTTGGATTACCTTACGGTGCACTATCCCAAAGTGGCCACATTTTATGTGGTCCCTAAAATTCACAAGAACCAACTGAACCCGCCTGGTAGACCGATAGTCTCCGGTATCGGTAATATTACGGAGAATGCCAGTAAATTTATAGATACACAACTGCGGGAATTCGTCACAAGCCTAGACTCATATGTTAGGGATACCCTGGATGTCCTATCAAAGATCAATAACATCACTATAAATAAGACCACCAAACTGGCCTCCCTAGATGTAGAGTCTTTGTACTTAAATATTATACATGAACAGGGTATACAGGCAGTTAGGTACTTTTTGGAGATGAGAGCAAAAGATGACCTTAATGATTTCATCTTAGACCTACTGAGATTTGTATTAACATGTAACTATTTTGTTTTTGAAGATAAATTTTATCTTCAAATTAGGGGGACAGCGATGGGCAGCGCCTGTGCGCCCACGTATGCCAACCTCTTCTTAGGTTGGTGGGAGAGAGAGAAGGTTTTCGTTGAGAACAATTATCAGTACACTGTTCACATCATCCTCTGGTTAAGATACATAGATGATGTACTGATTTTATGGGATGGGGAAGAAAACCTCTTCTTGGAATTCATCGGAGCACTCAACCAAATTGATCTAAATCTAAAACTTACGTCAGAAATAAATGATGAACATATCAATTTCCTAGATCTCACCATATCTAAAACATCGGATGGACGTCTTAACACAGATCTATTTAGAAAGAAAACGGCGACAAACAGCCTCCTCCACTCATCAAGTTCCCATCATCCAGCGATCATAGGGGGTATCCCAAAAGGTGAGATGCTTAGAGTTAAACGGAACTGTTCTGATGCTCAAGTATGTCTAAATAGAACAAGGGAACTAAAGACCAGATTGGAAGTTAAAGGCTACAATAAGCGCACTATACGACAAGCAGAGAGGTCAGCCCATCAAAGGGACAGAGATAGTCTCATATACTCACCCCCTAAAAATAAAATACAGGATAATAAAATCCGTCTCATTGATTCCTTCTGCTCGGAGTGGAAACAGATTACTGAGATTTTCCAAAAACGCTGGGAAGTACTTAAATCAGACGAAGACTTGAATAAAATTTTGGAGAATAGAATATCTATTACATGGCGACGTTCAAAAAATCTTAAAGACAGCCTGGTACATAGTAACCTATTCCCAATTAAGAGGATCTCCAACAGACCTACAAGATTCCACAAATGTGGGAGATGTCTGGCATGCCAGTATATGATAAATATTAAAGAATACAAAGATCGATATCATAAAATATGGAAGATAAATGAATTCCTCAACTGCGATTCGCTAAACGTGATCTATTGCTTAGCATGCCCATGCAAGCTCAAATATATAGGCATGACTAGCAGACCAATGAAAAAAAGAATATTAGAACATGTAGGAAACATCAAAAGGGCGGAAAGAGATACACAAAATATGAAACAAATTACTACGGTAGCCCGGCATTTTCTTAAATGCCATGGAGGTAAACCTCAAGGACTACAAGCATTTGCAATGGAACAGATCCATATGGGTCTGAGAGGGGGCAACACCAATCTGGAACTTCTAAAAAGGGAGACCAGAAAAATCTTTCTTATGGACAGTGTGACCCCAAAGGGACTTAATGATCGCAACAACTTCTCAGTATTTTTATAATATTTCTTTACTATCAGTAGGATATACCAGGATGATATATTCATGACTAGTCAAAATAGAGTCATAGCACATTGAGGACAATGTGTCTTAATATATAATAGTAAAAACGCTATTAATTAAATAACACATAGTCAATAAGAGAGTCAATCTAACCATTAGGGTTAATGAATGCTCACTGAATATTATATCTTGCACTAGTAAATTTAACATCACTGGAATGAAATAATTAAGAATCCGTTATAGGTTCGTAAACACACTGTAAATATTATGATAATGTAGTGAATTTTGGCTCACACAAAGTTGTATTTAATCTCCACTTTAATTTTCACTCTATTAAAAGCAATTCTAATGTTATATTTTATTATAATTCAATATGCACAGCGAGTTATCTATTTCTGGAATACAATATCCAAGAAATAGTCATTAGGTTTATATAAACAGTTTTCACATTAGGATCACGGTAGTGAATTCTAGTTCACACACGGTAATTAGTAATTTTTAACTATAATCTTCACTTTAATAATAGCAACATATAACAACAGAAAACTGGTAATACAACAATAAAGGATAATAGTTTAGACATACTAGGCAAAGATCATAATAGGTCCCCAGCTAACACTTATCATAATTATTGATTAAACATCAGACTAAATACTTTTGGACCACTAAAGGCCAAATATATATATGGGAAGTATAAGGAACTAAAATCCCCCCTTCCTCATCATTTAAAATAAATCAAGTTCATAAAGTATTTCAGATTATTATGACAACGATTTATAAACAACTTGTCCCTAGAAGCGGTATAATAGGGAACAAAAATATAGATGAAAGATAATTATAACCACGCTTCAAGACCCTGTCATATCAATGTGCCTGTCAAATAATAATACAGGCAACACAATTAATCAAACATTCAAAATAACTTAGTAACGGGAAAGCTAATACGTCAGCATAAGGGGTGATTCCCCTACTATAAAGGAAAGGATTCCGGGGCAGTTTGGGTCAGCCTTGAGAAAGCTATTGTAGTGAAACGCGCGTCGGCGATACACGCGCTGTTCCTTTCTACCATGTACTACATAATTTAACAATTAATAGATATTAGCAGGGAGCGGGTTATCTACGGTTGGGTTCAATACCATAGAAACGACAATAGATTAATATTAGAGACTAGGAGAGATATTTTAGATATCAAAGCCGTCCCACAGACTCACCGTGGGATAATGATTCTGTCCAACTCATAGTTCGATACATTGTTAGGGCTAGATGTGATAGTATGTCTGGTTTGTTCTTAATAGGAGATACATATTAATGAACATAGATACAATATACAAGACCATTATATAAGACATTTATGCCCTATAATCTCCTATATCTAAAATACTAGAGGTATACTGAATGCACAAACTGATAGCAGACCATATACAATGATGACTATTGTTCTGTGTATACAGTAGAGTACTCATTACCGCTATTTACGAGTCTAATCACTAAACGGACAGTGTTCTCTCATATGGGAGAAGGGGGAACAATATCGCGGCAATACTACCGCATTACTAGAGTACTCAGTGAAATACTTCAGCGAGCCCAACCATTAGCTATATACCATATCAAAGGGTACAGATTATTAACCCTTTAAGACCCTAACTTATACATGAATAGAAAGGACGGCGCGTACTAGCATTTATTGCTAGTTTTAACAGTTTTTGACTAACCATTCATTGGCTCTATTCATAATCAACAATTTTTAATATTTCACTGCTACCTATTATTAACACTATCTTTTAAATGCATATCAATAAACTTTAAAATGTTTTATTATTAAGATATCCTATGAGTGCCCCTAATTAAACACAATGATTCTTTGTTAATATGAAAGAACAGGAGCAGGCAGCAGTACTGGGACAGAACGCTATAACCGGCAGTGAGGCTCAGACCTCACTGCCTTAAATAGTCCTAGGAGCCAATCAGGACTAGACCCTTAAAGTATCCCCAGGTTCTGCCTAATGGCAGCAGTGCTGGTGGCCAATGGGAATGCAGCGCTCAGCTGCATACTAATTACTGAAACACCCACACAGCCATAGATGGTTGCCACTAAAACTGAATTATCCATGATTGGCTAAACCTTAGTGAATCCTGCGCTCGCGAGCCTGGCTGTTAGCCAGTGGCCGGGCGCGGCAGCTGGGGACCTCGAGCGTCCCGGTTGTTGCCCAGGCACATGGGACACAGAAATGAGAAGTGACGTCCCGGTCATCATAGCAATGGTGGCTGTGGCCACTGCGACTACTAACAGTTAATGGCATACAAAGACTTCTGACTCTCTACCCTGATAAAAAGTATTACTACTCCAGCTCAGCATTCTGACATCCTGCTTACTGTGAGAAATCTCTGAGTAGAGTATTTTTAACATTGAAAAGCATATTAAGCATTTGTCAGCTGACTAGGATGGTAATTTTTCTATATCACTCTGCCTGATGATAGCGACACATTGAGACTCTGGCCTGATCTCAGTTGCACATGGAGTTTTGCTGTCTCCAGTTATCTCAGGAAGATTGGATATTCTCAATTACTAAGAAATGATGTTGTGAATACTGTGTCGGCATCAATAAGTCTGTGAGTTAATTATCTTGTGTGAAGTACTACAGACATCCAGTGTCTCTGGAGATCATTTATTCACTACAGCTGTTAGAGACTGCCATTACTAGAGGCTTTGTTCTGTGTTTACAAATCAGAACCAAGCTGCATTTTCATTGTACATGATCATTGGTTACTGTGGATGTTTACATTATAGTCAAATAAGCTCAGGGTCATTTTAACTTTTCTCCTGTCTCTATTATTGAATTACCTAACAAATTCAAAAGGAGTTTAAAGCACAAATATGAAAAATATTTAGTAAGTAATGGTCAGGATGCTGGGTTTATTGTAGCTCTTTTGCCATGCCAATTGATAAGAAGTGCCCAAAGGTTAGCTCATATGCGAGTCCAAAAAAAAAAGATATCTCAAGTGTGTATGAAAAAACTTAGTGTTAAGGGCAAAGTAGAGTGAGATCCTCAACTGCAGGAACCTCTTCATGAAAAACGATAGGAGTTAGTGAGAAACCAGGATATTGTTGGCAGAACTCAGAGCCAGACAGGCAGGGGTTAATACAGAGTAGTCTGGCACTTGTCTGATGGAAAAAACAGATGACTGTAGCAGGTAGTGAGCAACCAGAATGTATTTGGCAGAACACAGAGTCAGACAAGCAGGGACCAGGAATAGAGAAGACATCAGAATACTTTAAACAAGCCAGGGTTCAGGGCAGGTAGAGTTATCAGAGCAAATCCATTTAAGAAAGCCAAGAGTCAGGAGTGGAGAAGACAGCAGATTCCTTACAACAATCAGGGTCAAATACAGAAAACAACACAGGTCAGGATTCAAGGCACACTAGGTCAAGCAGGAACTATCACCAGCATTGGTATGCCCACCAGGAAGAGATTTATAAAGGCAGCAGCACCAAACAGAACTGCAGGCTAATTAGTTGCATGGTGTGGTAAGTAATAACACAGCTGCCAGACTGGGAGCTGAAGAGAAGCTTATTGGTATTTACCTAGCAACCAGCTGAATCAGTGAACTGATGCACAGTAATGCACAGCTGACAGATTAGACCAACAGAAAGATCCTATTTCTCAATACCTAGGCAATTATCCTGATAAAAAAAATGTAATGTTATTATAACCACACAACAACTAAAAAGGTTATAACACATTTTCAGTCAAAATACCAGGGTGTTTACTGCACAGTACCTAATACCTATAACCCTTTCAGAGAGGAGATATAGTCACCACTTCCAAAGCCATGATCAAGCTTAGCCATTTCTAGGTTCCTTCACTCATCTGTGGTTGTTACCAACTTAAATGTTAACCTGATTTTGTCAGGAACAAAAACTAACAAAGTCATGTCCAAGTATACTTATCCGTTATCCTGACTAGTCCAACAGAAGCAGTAACCCCAAGTAGAAGACCCTTTAATTTGGGAGAGGCCCTGTTAAGACGTGTAAAAAATTTATACCATGGAGATACAAAACCAGATATCAGGAATCAGCAGAATGTATCAGGAATCAGGAAAAAAGAAGTTGCACAGCCAGGTTTCAGGAACCAGGAGATTGCTGAATTCACATCCAGGATCTGCTTAATAAATATAATACTATCACTGACAATAAGTGCAGGACAGGTGAGAACTTATAAAGTGAAGTTTTACAATCAGCAGTCAGAGGAAGACACAGATAATGCATACTAATAATGGTCAAAACTGAGCCAGGATACACAGGAAACAGGCACTGGACAATAGTCAGGGAGACTCAATAATCTGGCTAGGTATCCTTGCAATGACCATATCCTACAGTCACAGTTATACATCCCAGCATTTTCATGACATCACCACTAATCGTGATACACATAATATTAACTCTTCTTCTGTTTTCTATGTCTAAGACCAATCCATCAAATGCATGTTAACAATAACTTCTAGCGAACTTCTTATAATTGTAATTTTATAAGCAACTGTAGGTCTCTGAGTCTCAGATGCAATGACAGCTGGCACAATTTGTGACAGGAACACTTCTATGGCTAGTCCAGTTCCCACGGTAGTATTGCCTCAACAAGGTAGATAATGAAACTACTCCAGATTGATACCTGCTTATCAGAGATTCTGTCTCTGGCCCTCCCTCATCCTTCACATAGACAGTGAGCCCTATGTGTTGTTTAGCTCCAGGAAGACTGGTTGGGACAATAGGGTCCCACTTGTTCATATAAAGGAGCATGATCACCCTGGTATCAGGGCATCTAAAGCTAATGAATTAAATTTTTGGGTGACAAGGGAGCTTTTTTTGTATAATTCCCTAGAAGGCATATGCATTTTTAGAACTGAAGTGACATTATTTGACTAAAGCACCCAGTGAAATATTCAAAAAATTCACAAAATAAGAATCAATTAAACAGTGATGCTCACAAAGCTGCTTAAATGTTCTTGATAAGGGATATAACATCTGTCCTAAGTCTTGATTGTGAACAATTTCTTCATCTACCTCTAATTTATTCCTAACTATCAAACCACCTTTAGTGTTTCTACTCTGGCACATGCTCCCCTCCACTCCGATCTGTTGCGGTCTCACAAGGCTCTGCTCTTGGTGCTTTACTTTTTTCATTGTACACCTCTTCACTTGGAGCACTAATTTGCTAATTTGGCCTCCAGTGCCACCTCTACTCTGATGACACCAAAATCTATATCTCTTCCCCTGACCGCTCCCCTTCTCTAATATCTTGTGTAACCAACTGTCTTTCAACTATCTCCACGTGGATGTCCCAATACTACCTAAAGCTCAACATATACAAAACAGAGCTTATTATCTTCCCTCCTGCCAGAATCACTACCTCCCCTCAAACCTCCATCACTGCCAATAACATCCATCCTAAATGCTACTGTAAGACTGATCTTCCTCTCTCACCGTTCCCCATCTGCTGCACCACATTGTAAATCCTTACATTGGCTCCCAGTGTCCTCCAGAATACAATTGAAATTACTTACCTTTACCTACAAAGCCCTCAACAACACCACCACTTCATAAATCTCAAATATTATATTAAAATACTCTCCCCCCTGTCCTATTAGATCTACCTTCGACCTTTGCCTTGTCTCGTCTCTGGTAACCACCTCTCACTCGCACTTACAATAGTTCTCACATGCTGCTCCCTATTTACAAAATTCATACATTCGTTAAACTTGATTCAGCTGTGCCCTCTTCCACTTATATTGTAAGCTCTCTAATGAGCACGGCAGTCCATATCATTTGTTTTCATGTCTGCAATTATTTTGTCTTCCTTGTACGTCCTTGTTTTATGTATGTCCTGTTCCCAACTATACGGCACTGTGGAGCACTGTGGCGCTTTACAAATCTATGATAACTATATAATCATTTAAAGGTAAATAATAGAAAAAGTGTGTGTAAAATCAGCTTATATGAGAGTTTGTAAAAATGATAGTTAAGAATCAATCAGCAACTTCTTTATTTCAGGGGAAACATGCTTAAATAATTAAAACAAGATCATTTCTGCAGTCTACCGTATAACTACACTTGTTGGGGTATATTTATATATTTTTATTTACAATATTTTGTAATATATTTCTGCCTTGAACTTAGTTAATTAAGTAGGATGCACCTCTTAAACTGTTTTGTGTCTATTGCAGTATTCATTGTTCATTTCAAATAGCCAGCATTTATATGACCTCTCCTTTTAATTCAAATTGACATGAAGATGGTCAATGCCTCCTTTTTCCTTTTTTCAGGACATCCAAAGCAATGTTTGCTCCTAAATTTCCGCAGTTTGTTCCAGGGGTGCTGACACGAGGGGGGAGCAGATATAGATTACTGGGGCCTGGGCCTGTCGGGGGGCCTGGGCCTCCACAGGCACGTAAGGTTTATTTTTCTAAAAATTCCTTTATTTCACTGTCCATGCGCGCACACCCCCGGTGGAGGGGAGGGATGGTGGAGCGAGGGTGTCTGGGTTTATGGGGAGGGAGCTGTCAGTAGCTGATGAGGAGTTCTGAAAATGTCCGAGGAGTTCTAAATCTGAGGAGTTCTAAAAATGTCCGAGGAGTTCTAAATCACACAAGATTTGGTAATCTCACGAGATTTAAGGTTGCACTACGCACTCTGCAGGGCCACACAACTTTGCAATGCTGGGACAGGGGGGCTTAATTATGTGTTTTGTGGGGTTAATGATGTTCCTGGAGGGTTTAATATACATTGGATTCCCAGCAAAACTCAGTCCTCAGGAGTGCTTGAAGGTAGTAAGTGAAGCTGTATTGTAGTCAAATGGCTCTGGTTTTGGGCAGCTCTTCCATCTGCCCTGTTAGCGAAGGTATTCTGCATGGCTGGACTCCAGCGATCAAAGTCTTCATACTTTGCAGTACTCCATGGCATCATGTTTGGGGGGTTATTAATGTTCTTGGGGGGTGAGTTATGTGTTTAAGGGCGGTAATGATGTTCCTGGGGGGTTAATGATGTGTTTGGGGGGTAGTGATGTGCCTGGTTAAGTTAAAGATGTGCCCGGTGGTGGGTTAATGATGTGTTCGGGAGGAGGGGAGGGGTTAATCATGTGTCCAGGGGAAGTCGATGATGTGGCTGGGGGGTTAATGATGTCTTTGGGTGGATAATGATTTGTTTGGGGGGGTAAATAATGTGCCTGGGGGGGTTTATGATGTGTCGAAAAAAGGTCACACGACTGGATACATGTGACCTTTTTTCGACCAGCTGCAGGATATCTACATAAACAAGCTCAAAAGTTTTGTTATCTGGTACGCATACATCTGCACAAGTTTGTCCTGGGTCTTTCACACATGTTATATGGAAATACTGCGAGTTCAGCCACTGTGACTTTGTTTGAGAATAAGCTGCAACTTGTATTTTACACCTTTATATTGGGAGTTATATTACAGCATTTGTTTCCTGGTTTCTTCTCCACTGGTGTTTTCTTTCCTACTGTGGGTTCTTGTGTGATCCCAATATTATACCAATATACTACACTATTGTGCGCCTCCTCCTCCATTTTTCTTTTATATATATATATATATATATATATATATATATATATATATATAATACTATTACTATATGGACAAAAGTATTCAGACGCTCGACCATTATACCAAAACGGACTGTAATGACACTGTATTCAAATTCATATACTTTAATATGGAGTTTGTCCCCTTTTTGCAGCGATAACAGCTTCCACTTCTTAGAAGGCTTTCCACAAGATGTTGGAGTGTTTCTGTGGCAATTTGTGCCCATTCATTCTGTAGAGCATTTATGAGGTCATTCACTGATGTTGGATGAGAAGGGCTCGTAATCTCCGTTCAAGTTCATCCTAAAGGTGTTTGATGTGGTTGAGGTCAGGGCTCTGTGCAGGCCAGTCAAGTTCTTCCACACCCATCTCATCAAACCATGTCTTTGTAGTCATTGCTTTGTCCACTGAAGCACAGTCATGTTGGAATAGGAAAATCCTTCCCAAAACTGTTGCCACAAAGTTGAAAGCATAGCATTGTCCAAAATGACTTTGTATGCTGAAAAGCATTAAAATTTCCCTTCACTGGAGATAAGGGTCCTAGCCCAAGCACTGAAAACAGACGCATACCATTATCCCACCTCCAAACTTCTCAGTTGGCATAATTAAGTCAGGTAGGTAATGATTTCCCAGATTTTCGCCAAACCCAGACTCACCTATCTGCCTGCCAAACAGAGAATCGTGATTTGTCATTCCACATAACATGTTTCCACTTCTAAACAGTCCAGTGTGAGTGTGCTTTATACCATTCCATCTGAGGCTTGGCATTGGTATGCTGATGTGAGGCTTGCATGCAACTGCTCAGCCATGGCAACCCATCCCATTAAACTCCCACCGCAGTTTTTGTGCTTACAATAATGCCAGTGGAAGTTTCTAACTCGACAGCTATGGATTCGGCAGAGCATTTGCGACTTTTACAGACCATGCTCCTTAGCAGTCGTTGACCTCGCTCTGTGCTTACGTGGTCTTCCACTTCGTGGCTGAGTTGCTGTTGAGCCTACATGCTTCAATTTTCTAATAACATCACTTACAGTTGACCCAGGCGAGTGCTGGCAAATTTTAGCTTGGGTGGCAAGACTCAACTCAGCAGCCCATTAGGACCATTTTAAAGGTAAAAAAAAATGCATGTGGCCCAGTGACCCATCCCAAGGTAGCCCACTATGGGACCAACCTGGGGGGCGGATGCCCCTCTGCCCCTCAGCCCAACCTGCCCCACAATTGACCGTGAAATATCCAACAGGGATGAAATTTCACAAACCGTCTTATTGCGTCTGATTGAAACACCTCAATTAAATAATTAGTAGCTGTGGCCAAATACTTTTGTCCATATCTATATATTATATATAAATACATACATATCCTGTGGTTAGCTGCAGATTCAGCACTATCATTGCTGTCACTCACAAAATGACGCTGCTAATTCACAGATTTGTGTGTTCTCTGGAAAACACACATGGGGCTAGATTTACAAAGCTGCAGGTTTGAAAAAGTGGAGATGTTGCCTATAGCAACCAATCAGATTCTAGCTGTCATTTTGTAGAAAGTAATAAATAAATGAAAGCTAAAATCTGATTGGTTGCTATAGGCAACATCCCCACTTTTTCAAACCCGCAGTTTATAAATATACCCCATGAAGTCTATGCAACTGAAGGTCTGATCAGCTATGTAGCACAAAAGATAATCCCAATTTATGGATCAGTCCTAATTTATGGATGGTAATGTATTTAAGTGTATATGTAAATATGGAGCTACATACTTGTACCTGGATTGTGAGTGTGCTAAAATTTGGCTGAACAGTACTTCATGTTGAGGATTTAGTATTAGTACTCTTCTTTTACTTAGGATTTAAGTGAAGTAACCTTGGAATGGTTGAGCTTGATAATGGCTTTGGGATTGGTGGCTATAGCTCCTCTTTAATATGGTTGTAGGTATCAAGTACAGTGCAGTAAACCCCCTGGTATATTCACTGTAAAAATGCTAAAATCTTTTTAGTGTGTTGTGTGGGTATAATAAAATTATATTTGCTTATATCAGGATAATTGCCTAGGTGTTCAGAAATAGGATCTCTCCTGTTGGTCTGATCTGTCAGTTTTGCATTACTGCTGCAACCATGTGTAGGTCATTCCTGCAGTTCACTGATTCAGCTGGTTGCTAGGTAAATAGCAGTAAACTTCTCTTCAGCTCCCAGTCTGGCAGCTGTGCTATTACTTACCACACCCATGCAATTAATTATCCTGCAGTTTCTGATTGGTGTTGTTGCCTTTAAATCTCCTGTCAGCATATCAATGCTAGTGATAGTTCCTGCTTGAATTAGTGTACCATGTAGCCGCACTTATTTTGTTCTCTGTAATTGACCTGGATTGTTCTAAGGATTCTGCTGTGTTTTCCACTCCTGACTCTTGGATTTTGTTAAGTGGATTTGCTCTCATATCTCTACCTGCCCTAACTGCTGGCTAGTTTAAAGAATTTGTCTGTCTTCTCTAGTCCTGATCCCTGTCTGTCTGCATCTTGGTTCTGCCAACAATGTCCTGGTTGCTCACTACCTACTACCATGTTTCTTCCACTCCACTGGAGAAGTGCTAGATCAACAATTGCTACTACCCAAGTTTAAATCCTGGGGCAGCCCAGTACAGTGGAACATAACTAGTTCCTTTGAAACTAAAAGTACTAAAGGTTAACATATCATAAAGAGATTCTAGCAGTTGAGAATCTCACACTACTCTGTCCTTATCAAGCCCCTTTTGCTCAACTAAAAGCACTTATGGACCTTATGAATACACTTGTATTAGAATCACATTTATTTTCCCTTTAGCTTTAAAGAAGATACGCCCTGGATAGCTCATGGATACAAATTAAGAACAATGCTCATTCGATTACAATTTTTGCATTTAGACTAAATAAAGAAATGGCTTGGATTTCAATTTAGGATTAAAACCTGCAAGAATGTCATGGCATTAAAGGATGCATGAATTCCTATTGGATTATGGTAATGTCTGAGTGTATTGGGAATGTTTTATTTAATTAAAGTGTATTTTTACATTTAGGTGTGTTTTTTTTATAGAAAGAATGGTCTTTGGGCCCCGGTTCACATTGCACTGAGACCACTCCCACACCTTCCTGTGATAAATTGCCACTCAGGTCCTGGGAAGTGTCCCATTAGGTCTGATAAACTCTGGGAGGGAAGCCGGCTCATTTTACCCCACAGAGGCTACACCCTTGGTTTGTCCATGTTGGTTCTCACTATAACAAGGGAATCCCATGCCCCAGGTTTCCCTGGTATAGTGTGTTCAGCCCAAGCTGAAAAGCCTGGTGCTGTTTTCCATGTTTGTTGCCCTCCTCTTTTAGTTGGAACCAGTCCAGGCTGTGTATCTAGGCATTTATTTGCCCAGATTACCTCACCAAGTATTCCAACTAAATTTACCAAAGATGATCAAACTGATCATAGCTAGGCAACATAGAAGGATGTAAAATGATGGCTCTGTTTAAAATGTGATACCTTTTCCAGGCACTACTAATATCTTTGCTTAAATCCTTCCTACCAGCATAATATTGTAGTTGTAATGATATTACTTGTGTCACATGACTTATTCTGAAAGAAGTCATGCTGTCCACTTCCCACCTCCTACCTATATAAAGTATAATAATCAGGTATCACCTGCATCTTCTGTTGTCCCAATGCCTGGTGCTGGTGACTAATTTCTCCTATATTGAGAAGGAGAAAAACTGTCAAAAAAGTCCTACATGACACAATGGGTCGTGACAATGTTATTTCCAAACTAAGTGCTGGTAATAATACATTGGCACTAAAGTTTTGCCAGGGTTAAAACATTTACAATAATCTGTTTTGCAATTCTTAAAGTTCTAAACTATGTCTTCTTTGTGTCAAGAGGGTAAAATATATTATTATTTAATAGGGCTCTAAAAGATTATGAAAATATAAGATAAGTACACTTTTAAAATATGATGCGCTTTAAGTACATCTTACTGAAATGTACGCAGCACTATCTGCAGACATGGAAAGGCAGCAGCTGACAGGTTCTTACCTGTGAATCTACTGAACAAGAAAGAAAAAAGACACTACTTGTGAGAGGCACTTCCAATTAGGGACTGTGCTTATTGTGATGGATATTTTCAAAAATTAGTTAGTTAATAGAGTACTAATAGAAATACCAACCTCTAAATATGCTAGTTAATGCATGTGAGGGTTATGTGAAATTCAAGTGACCAGAATTTTGGAATCAACTAAACCATTGCTTATAATTTACTTAAAATTTTAAATATTTAGCTTTTTAAAGGTATTTTATTTGTGTCAAAATAGTAATTTTTTGATAATGGAGTTAGTTATTTACTTTTTGTATTCACCATTATGGACAATACAATAAAATATCCAATATATTTAGGCCTCCTCATTGATGTTAGACTAACTAATTTATTAAAATATCCATCACAAGAAGCACAGTCCTTAAGTAGGAGTGCTTCTCACAAGTAGTATATATCTTTCTTTTTAGTAGATTACGTTATACTACAGAGAGAGCAACCCACAAAATTAGGACACAGAGATAAACATAGTATTGAATTTTATAGGTATGTGTTGTAAACTGATATTGACGGATTTTGATTATTGTGACTACTTGGTGCATAGGGTCAACAACACAAATAACACTTACCTGTGAATCTACCAGCTGCTGCTCCTCTGTCAGTGATGGGCTGGGAGTGGTGCACTGAGCTATGGGGTCACAGCCCAGCGCTACACTTTCCATATGAGGAATACAAGATACAGCCCCCTGCCATCCAGTCTGGTATGGTAAGAAGCAGGGGTGGGCAGTGATGTTATCACTGGAGTTCATTGTCCTCCACAGTTCCTCTTATGGTTACAATCATCTATTTATTAATTTCCTAATATAGTATAAATAAATGAATAAAAAAAATCCATTAAATGGTAAAAAAAGAGGGAAAACAACAGACACAAACACTTGACAAATGAATATAACTTTGGGTCAAAACACATAATAAATTCCAAAGAGTCTACATACACCGATCAGCCACGACATTAGAACCACCTGTATAATGTTATGTAGGTCCCCCACATGCCGCCAAAACAGCTCTGAACCATTGAGGCATGTACTCCATAAGTGCTCTGAAGGTGTCTTGTGGTATCTGGCACAAATACATTAGCAGCAGATCCTAAAAGTCCTATAAGTTGTGAAGTGGGGCCACTATGGCTTGGACTTGTTTTTCCAGTATATTCCACAGATGCTCGATTGGATTGAGATCTGGGGAAGTTGGAGGCCAAGTCAGTAACTTTAACTCTTTGTCATGTTCCTCAAACCATTCCTGAACAATTTTTGCAGTGTGGGAAGTCACATTGTCCTGCTGAGAGACCATTTCCATCAGGGTATTCCATTGCCATGTAGGGATTGTACTCTGTCTGCAACAATGTTTAGGTAGCTGGTACATGTCAAAGTAACATCCACATGATGTAAAAGATAACGGGATTCATCAGACCAGGTCACCTTCTTCCATTGCTCCTGTCAGGCGCCATCCCCACAGACCCCACGCCTCCTTGTTCAGTTGCTCTGATACTGACAAGTAGCCTCCATCCTGCATCCGAATCGTGACAGTTCCATGGTCCAGTTCTGGCGCTCATGTGTCAATTGTAGGTGCTTTCAGTGGTGGACACGGGTCAGCATGGGCACTCTGAGCGGTCTGGGGCTATGCACATACATACGCACAAAGCTGGATTGTGTGTTCTAAACACCTTTCTATCATAGCCAGTATTAACTTTTTTTGCAATTGGTGCTACAGTAGCTCTTTTGTGTGATTGGATCAGGTGGTAACCTTCACTTCCCATGTGCATCAGTGATCCTTGGGTGCCCATGACCCTGTCATTGGTTCACTGGTTGTCCTTCCATGAACTTATTTTGGTAGGTACTATTCACTGCATACTGGGAACACCCCACAGGACCTGCTGTTTAGGAGATGCTCTGACCCAGTTGTCTATCCATCACAATTTGGTCTTGGTCCACGTAGCTCGGATCCTTAAGCTTTTTCCCATTTTTCCTGCTTCAAACACATCAATTTCAAGAACTGATTGTTCTAATATGCCTAATATGTCTCACCTTATGACAGCTGCCATTGTAACAAGATAATCAATTGTTATTCACTTCACTTGTCACTGGTTGTGACTGATGGGTGTATGTCCACATAGTCATACTATATGTCAAATAAAATAAGCTAAGGTAAGACACACATTTTTTTGTTTTTTTCCCTAAACAATATTTGCTCAGAATTGTCCATATTTGTAGCAAAATAATCTAAATATTTGCTTGAACAGAGTAAAATAAAAGTTTTTAAAAAGGTTATCAACAGCTAAACTGACACAAAGTGAAAATATGAAAATGGTATGACTGTCTGAATGGTTTAAAATTCTGAAGGATCTCTGAGTGATGCCTCAGTGAACCTGTTTGTGCAGATGCAATGCTTTATTCTTAAATCACACCTCAAATAGAATAACATATGGGATGCGATCATATAATTGTAATAAAAGTTATCTATAATTATGAAATAACTGCAGCTTAAAAAATTGTAAAAGTAAATAATCATACTTTGTTAACTTGTTAAATGTAAGTTTAAAGTGGCGAATTACTGCAACTGGTGAACTGCATACAGTCCTTCCAATACAGTTATTACTAACATTTAAATGGTCATGTTTAAAATCTTCAAGGATGAAAAGATCACATGTAAATACAGAAAAACAAGGCATGACCAAAATATTTAGTAAAATTATTATTTTACTAATTAACTTAAATGAGTTCTTCACTTTTATTAAGCTAGCTGAAGCAACAACAAAATGCAATGGCTGTGGTCAAGGAACAACATTGTTAAACGAAAGACTTAAGAGTTATAAAAGAACTCTATCTGGGCAATGTGTGTGTTTTTTTGTTTATTTTTAAAACTGGACAACCACAAGTATGTTCTCACATATTGCTTATAATTGAAATTTAATGCATCTCAGGAAACATTACTTGTATATGCATTTGTATATTGTATAAACACCACATAATTTGAGTTTCATGTGCTTAAGAAAAATTTCTAAAGCTTATGATATAACAAAAAGGGTTTAGCATTTTATTTTGTCCCTCATGTACAGCTAATCATTTCAGTTATATAATGGAAACATTGTTTGCTACTGAACTGTAGGGGGTGCAGTAAGCTCATTCTAGCTGCATCCTTTGCATCTCAGCAGGCCATAACCACAAGCTGAATAGTCCTTTATCACAACAGACTCTTTTCTGAGAGTTCAGTTCTCTAAGAATGGGGATCAAAACAGCAAGCATTATTACACTGTAAGCTGCTATCTTAACCTCAATGCTGTAAGTGAGACCTCAGAAAAGGGAGCAGTTATACATTCATCTTGAGACTCCCTGCGGGTTGAAACCTCTTCCTGCAGTCTACCAAGAATATTCTCCACTGATTAGTTTGAGCTGCTGTGGACTGAAGTAAATATATGGTTTCCATGTCAAACACACAGGATTCATTTCTGCAAACATAGAACACAGAAGCGTTAAAAATGTAATTGTCTATATGTGCCAAAGTACCTTTGAAGCTAAACTGCTGTTATTTGTCTGACCATCTTTAAAAATATAATAATGGTGGAAAAAGAAGTGATACTAGTATTGTATCTATTACTATTGCACTGTAGTTGTGTTATACAGACAGGAGATCCATTGTTAAGTCCACAATTCCTGTAGATATGTTCTTTACAAAGTAGAAGTAAAATATATTAAGCAAAATTTAAGATTCTGTCATTGAAATCTAGTTCTGTACCTGCAAATTACATCTACACAAAAAGCATTTACTCTTAACATAATACTTGTAAATTATTGTGCATGCTTATATTACATGGTTTGAAATGGCAAACCTGTTGTAGAAACAATATCCTCAATATAGTGGCATGACATATGGATATGGTATTTTTAATAATTATTGCAAAACAAGGTACATGTGTTTTATTACCATACAGTATATCATAATATCTTTTGTCTGCATGGTTAGACAAAATCCTCAATTGTTTCAACAGTGAGGCATTTATTTGTAATCTTTTTTTTTAGACAAACGGCAGCAGGATTATTAAGCGACATGACTATTAGACTGCCAGCCATTTTCATCCGCAGCAGTACAAGAAGCTTTATGCAATACAGTTACTCTTAACTGGTAGGCCAGTATGCAAAATAATTAGTTAAACGAGATTTTCCTTAAATAAAAGTTACATTTCTCTACAAGATGTGATTGTTTTGAATGACATGAACAGAAATTAAAGTTCCCACAACTGATTTGTTAAATGGCCAATGATCTCCTTACTGCAAAATCTAATGGTAATTTCTCCATACTCATTCTCCTGTACCTCTCTGCTGCTTTTGATACTGTTGATCACTCTCTTCTCCTACATACCCTTCACTCCATTGGCCTTCGTGACACAGTTCTTTCCTGGTTCACTTCCTACCTATGGAACCTCTTCTTTAGTGTTTCTACCTCTGGCACATCCTCCTCTCTACTCACACTATCTGTTGGGGTCTCACAAGGCTCTGTTCTTGGCCCTTTACTTTTTTCATTGTACACCTCTTCTCTTGGGGCATTCATTTGCTCATTCGGCCTTCAATACCACCTCTATTCTGATGACAGCTAAATCTATATCTCTTCCCCTAACCTCTCTCCTTCTGTACTATCTTGTGTAACCAACTGTGTTTCTGTTACCTTCACATGGATATCTCAACGGTACCTAAAGCTCAACATGTCTAAAACAGAGCTTATTATCTTCCCTTCTGCCAGAGTTACCATCTGCCCTCAAATCTCCTTCACTGTCAATAACACCATAATTTCCTCAGTCTCCCAAGCCCGTTGCCTATTGTCACACTTGACTCTGCCCTCTGCTTTATTTCTCACATCCAGTCTCTCTCCCAGTCTTCTTGAACGCTGCTGCAAGACTGATCTTCCTCTCTCACCGCTCAACATCTGCTGCACCACTTTGCAAATCCCTACACTGGCTCCCTCTGTCCTCCAGAATCAAATTCAAATTACTGACCCTTACCTATAAAGCCCTCAACAACACTACCCCTGCATACATCTCATATCTCATATCAAAATACTCTCCCTCCTGCTCTCTTAGATCTATCTTTGTTCTTCGCCTTGTCTCGTCTCTGGTAAGCACCTCTCACTCCTGCCTACAAGGCTTCTTCCATGCTGCTCCCCACTTCTGGAATTCCCTACCACGCTCAATCAGACTTTCCCACAGCCTTCAAATCGATAGACGCTCTTTGAAAATCCATCTCTTTTTTTAGAGGTGACCTTATCCTCAATAACACTATTCACACTAATGCACCCTCACAACTTTCCCAATCTCCCCTCTGAAACACATTTACTCCTTTTGTTTCAGCTGTGCCCTCTTCCACTTAGAATGTAAGTTCTCTAATGAGCGGGGTCCTTCATACCCTTTGTTTTCATGTCCGCATTTATTTTGTCTACCTTGTATGTCTCTGTTTTATGTATGTACTGTTTTCCTTACTGTATGGCGCTGCAGAGCACAGTGGCACCCTACAAATCTAGGATAATAATATCCCTTGTATATCCCTTGTATATTGTTTATTATTTTGTAGTTTATATTCAGTAATATTAATTAATATAATTGGTTGGAAATTGTGAAGGGTTTTCAAAATACCATTTCACCTCACATTAATATCAATATAAAATGAAAGCTCTAATGAAATACCTATTGGGGTTGATTTATGTAGAAGGATGCCAATGCATTGCACTCCTTAAAGCAGCTTGAGTGGGCAATGGAAGGTATAAAGTGCCAGCCTTAAGTAAGGCCAATCTAGAAGATTTGTGTCTATATTAATCATTTGTGTGCAAAACAAGACAGAGGAAGCATGTTGTAGGATTAACAAGAAGGCTGAAAGTGCATGTGCAAGAAGAGGAAAGAAAATTAAAGATAAGGGTTGCAAACGTGGTGATCATGGTAGGCACTAATGCACAAGTTTGGAAAAATCTGTCAGAATAGGTAAATGTGCCTGTACTTGAACAAATGGGAATTTAGAAGCACATTTATATTACCAGAAACAGATGACCGTAAAAAGAAAACAGAATGTAGATATTGTGGGCCTGATTCATTAGACAAGCAAAGCAAACCAAAATTGCGTTTTTTCCCGGATGCATGAAATTCGGGCATATTCACATCCGTATTCAGCTAGGAGCAGATCTGAAGATGCGTCTCTTGTTGAATACGGGTCTAGCCATGCTGAGCTCTAACAGACAAGGCACTGCAGGATATGTCCAATACACATCTGAAAAATAAGGCCCCACAAAACACACAATTTTTTAACCAAAAATTATTGTTACCTGTTAATAATATAGTCATTAATGATTAAAAAAAATAATAGTTTTTTCTCCATATTTTTCAATGAAATACATTTATCATGCTGTTATTAATGTCAACTGTACATAAAATGCATTTTTACAGTTGCTCCTGATTGCGAGCAAATGTTCTAGCATGCATACTGTCATCAATATCAATCGGTTCTTACACTTGCCCTGTAGCTGGAGCTAGTGATATGACAGAACAACATGTACCTTTAAGATGCTCAAAGTTTGAATCGGGTACTGCTGCGTGCGCTCGAGTTGGGACGCCCTTACCCTACTTCGACTACGTGCATACGCCCATTCCCCTCCCTGTTTCGTCCATAAAATCTTAGGTTGTCGTAAGTGCAATTTGCGCTCAAAGGTGAATTGAATGTTCTTGAGTTTACTGGCGTATAGTCTGGTTCTGGGTATGCACAGAATGATTTTACGTTAAATATGACATGTAAAAGGCATTTATGTTCCTTAATGAATCAGCTCCTGTGTATAGAGAAAAAGCAAGAGCTAAAGAGCAATAATAACTATAGTAACATGATAAATCACAAAATGTATTAACATATGGATCTACAAACAAATACTAGTTCCATATATAACGTATAGTGTTATAAATATAGCTATGAGCTGACATATTTAATAACAAGATTCATCTTGATCTTCTGGAAGCAAGCTTACAAATATGGCAGAAGAATGTAGAATGACAGTAACAAATAACACTTTGAGGAGAGTGCATTTGCTTCACCTACTTTAAATTCATTTAAACTGGATAAAATGTTGCCATATATTTTATTGTGCTTTACATTTTCATTAATCAAATTGATAAGCATATAAATGTTACATGTCGTAAATTCTCTTAATTTATTGCATGTACTGAACTAAGCCTTTTAACACATTGATTTCATTTATTGTAGGCATTATCTGCTTTAATACATGGGGTTCAATTTTCCTGTAATGTAGTATGATTAATGAACTGTACAATCTGCTTTGCGTATTAAAATAATTATTCTAGAAACTATGCGATTGTATTTTCCCTGTGGTAAAATAATGCAAATACAGTCTAACTGTTTCAATATGATATGTCTACAAAGAAAACATCCTCGGGAAAATAGTACATGACACACCTCTAAATGTATATGAATGCTAAAGACATAAATTGTCCATGAATTTGGCCATTCAGTTTCAGAATTCTAATTCAGGATACATACATTAGCCGACATTTATTCAACCTTATGTTGACCTAAAATGACACAATGTTGTCCTTAATCTATATAAATGTCATTTGCTCTAGACCTTGTGGAACTTTCTTTTCTAATCAATGCAAAACATATTTGGAAAGATCATCATATGCATCTTTAGATGTCCTAGACAATCAATGTCTTTTCGGAAGCAGGTGCTGATCAAGCCACAGGCAACACCAAGGAGCATTGCTACATATTGATCTCACTTCAGATGAAGATATTAGCTTGTAGATTCAGTGTCTTACTTTATTTTTCTTGTAAGTGTATTAAATGTCGGAACAATGAAATTGAGAAATATGAGGTGTCTTTATTGCTTAACACTGCTCTTCTATCTCTAAACGAAAATACTTTAATTAGCATTCTGGTGAGCTGAAGACAGTAGAAAATGGAACAATGATCTTGTTGCAAATGTACATACAATAGGATCTTCAAGTTAGCTTTTCATTTCTATGGACAAACCTTGTTTAGAGTAAATAAAAGAAATGTTGCTATTGAGTTATATTCACATGTTTACTTTTTTTTTCTACACTCTATTATGAATCAAAGATATTATTTATTAAATACAGGTGGATAATCTAAATGACTGCCCACCTATTGTCGTGTACACAAAAAAGACCACACAAAAAATGGCTGAAGCAGATTTAATTATTCTTATTATTTAACAAGCATCATACTATTCCACACTGTACAATGGGGAGGTAAAGCAAACATAGGTTGTAATACAAGAACGTAATTTAAGAGGGCTCTGCTTGCAAGAACAAACAGTGTAATAGGTTCATATTTAAGTGTATATTATTAACAATAGGCAAGTTTATTAAGGAGTACAATATGGACCAGCAAGATGGAGGAGCAAGGGTAAACCGATACATTGTTCTGGGCTATAAAGCAATTGAAATGACAAATATATTATAGAGGAAACAGGCAAAACTGTAATGACTAAGAAAGTGTTGCTTAATTTTCAACCAAATATTTGCAATTAAAATCTTGATTTTTAAGGAGCAATCAGTCAGTTTAATCAAATTGTTCCAGCAGCCATCACGTGAATTTTTTTTCAACACAAACACTGAGGTCAAACAATACAGTTATGGGTTTTCTTCAAAAATGCTGACATTGTGAATAGCAGTAATATCAACTAATGCATATGTATGATTAAAAACCACACCGTTTTATAGTACTGTATTACAAGGTTTAAGGATGAATTTTCCAATCTTTAGACCAATGCACTCCATTTTACATCACTTTTCATGTGCACAGCCATTATAGTAATGTAGATACACTATATGAACAAAAGTATATGGCCACACCTGTTAATTATTGAGGTCACAAATTGCACCAGCTAAACCTGCATTATGATCACTGTTCTCACCTGTTTCCCTCTTTCTGCATTCACTTGCTGGGCTGAACTGAGCAGGCACACACCTGGCCTTCTCAATACTTCCTGCATTCTCTTGATTGGCTAATTTCCTGTCAGCTTTGTCTATTTAAAGCACCTTCTTCTCTACCAAGTTGCCAGATCTCCAGGTTCAGATGTCCTGTTCCCTGGCTCCTGTTTGCTACCTGTTCTGAAGTCTCCAGCACATCTATCCGCCGATCATCACAGCCCCTGTGACTACTCCACTACCCTGTGGTAACGCTCTGCAGATTATTGCTACCTGTTCTCTGCAATTTTCAGCACATCTATCCGCAGATCATCACAGCCTCTGTAACTACTCCACTATCCTGTGGTAATGCTCTGCAGATAATTTCTAGCTGTTCTTTGAGTCTCCAGCATATCTATCTGCAGATCATCACAGCCTCTGTGACTACTCCATTACTCCGTGGTCACGCTCTACAGATTATTGCTACCTGTTCTCTGAAGTCTCCAGCACATCTATCCACAGATCATCACAGCCTCCGTGTCTACTCCACTATCCTTGTGGTAAACGCTCTGCCGGTTATTGCTAACATCGCTACCAGCCTCCTCTGTTAATCAGCACACTGCTCTGCTGTCTCCAAATCCCTCAGCCATCTTGGTACTCCTCATCTGAAGCATCTTCAGTTATAGTCCTGGTTCTCTTCACAGTTTCGCTCATCACCTTCTAGGAGACCCAAGACCTGCGGTTAGGGAGCTGCAAAGACCAAGCGCCCTTGCGGAAGTCTCTGGCAAAAACCTCCCACTCTGTTAGATTCTGCGCCTTCTAGGAGGTAGTGCCAATGTGAGCAGCCTCTATGGGTACTCCACTGACCCTAATGGGTGTGACAATTGAATTGAGGTGTTTCAATCAGACCCATTGCCAGAGGTGTATAAAATCAAACAACTAGTCATGCAGTCTCCATTCGCAAACATTTGTGATACAAAATGGGTCATTTGGAAGACATCAGTGACTTCAAACGTGGTACTGTGATAGGATGCCTCCTTTGCTGTATGACGGTTCGTGAAATTTCATCCCTGATGGATATGCCACGGTCAACTGTAAGTGATATTATTGAACAGTGGAAGCGTTTGGGAACAACAGCAACTCAGCCACGAAGCGTAAGCCTGTGTAAAATCACAGAGCAGGGTCAATGACTGCTAAGGCGCATGGTGAGCAAAAGTAATGTAAGCACAAAAACTGTGCGGCAGGAGCTTAATGGAATAAGTTTCCGTGGCCGAGCAGCTCATGCAAGCCTCACATCACCAAGACCAATACCAAGCGTCAGATGGAGTGGTGTACACAACACCAACACTGGACTGTGGAGCAGAGGAAATGTGTTTTGTGGAGTGACGCTTCTCTGTTTGGCATTCAGATGGGCGAGTCTGGGCTTGGCAGATGCCGGGAGAACGTTACCTGCCTGACTGCATTATGCCAAATGTTAAGGTTGGTGGAGGAGGGATAATGGTATGGGACTGTTTTTCAGGGTTTGGGCTAGGCCCCTTATCTCCAGTGAAGGGCAATATTAATGCTTCAGTATACCAAGTCATTTTCGACAATGCTATGCTTCCAACTTTGTGGTAACAGTTTTTGGAAGGCCTTTTTCTATTCCAACATGACTATGTTCCAGTGCTCAAAACAATGACTACTAAGACATGGTTTGATCAGTTGGGTGTTAAAGAACTTGACTGGCCAGTACAGAGCCCAGACCTCAACCACATCAAACCCCTTTGGGATGAACTGGAACAGAGATTGTGAGCCAGGCCTTCCTGTCCAACATCAGTTGCTGACCTCATAAATGCTCTACAGAATGAATGGGCACAAATTCTCACAGAAACAATCCGACATCTTTTAGAAAGCCTTTGTAGAAGAGTGGAAGCTGTTACCGCTGTAAATGGGGAACCAACTCCATATTACAGTATATGTATTTGAATTCCATGTCATTATAGTACCTGTTGGTGTAATAGTCAAGCGTTCGAATACTTTTGTCCCTATAGTTTGTTAAGTATACAATCCGCAAAATACTGGAACGCATTTGATGTTGTCCAAATGTGCACAATTGTTTGCTTCCCAATAGCAAGGTACACACACACACACTTTTAAACATTTTATTGTTCTCCTAAAATGCTGCTTAGACCAGCCTCATTTATATATTCGTAAAGTGAGGAAAATTTAGGCTATTTATTACATGTGTCACTATAATATATGTAAATGTTTTATTACACTGGTAGTAATGAACCTGTAAATTACATTTTAGATATGAAGTTACCTGGAAGGTGCAAAAAACATCATATTGAAACTAAAGACCAAAGTGTAACAATTATGTAGCGTGTACAACAATGTAGCAACGTAGGTAATAAATATGGAGTACTTGCCTTACTCTAGATCAGCGCTGGCCGGCCGGTGGTGCGGAGTCTAATGAACCCCCTGGTGTTCACCAAGAACCGCCGCAAGGTGGGATGGGCTTTGCTGCGGAGTATCGCAGGTCGCGGTCCACTGGTCTGCCTCTAGAGGTAAGGATGTAGGAGGTAGCCCACGATAACACTGAAACTGGAAAGTAGTATCAGGATAGCCGAGGTCTGGTACACTTGGAGTGGAGATAATACGTTGTCAGCAAGCCTGGGTCTGGTACACGTGGAGTGAAGATATAGACGAAGTCAGCAAGCCTGGGTCTGGTACACGTGGAGTGGAGATAATACGTTGTCAGCAAGCCTGGGTCTGGTACACGTGGAGTGGAGATAATACGTTTTCAGCAAGCCTGGGTCTGGTACACGTGGAGTGGAGATATATACGAAGTCAGCAAGCCTGGGTCTGGTACACTTGGAGTGGAGAGAAAGTCTGAGAAGTCTGCAAGGAACTGGTACACAGAGAGACACACGAGAAGCACCTAGTCAGGGAACATAGGAAATTGCTCTGACGCTGCCCAGGCGTCAGAGCAGGTCTTTAGTAGGTTTGCAAGTTTGAATTCCCCGCCCCGATGGTCACGTGACAGCGCCGCCGCGACCCGGAAGAGAGAGAGGATCTCGGTGCTGGAGCGAGGACAGGTGAGTTGTAACACAAAGCCCAATTAGCACTTCCAAGGAAGTGTAAAAATTAAGTAAATTTCAGGGAAACAATTCAGCCTCCACTAAACATGCAACAACCCATAAGTATGTCTTCTCCACCAGTTGAATCTCAATTAAATAATCTCTTCCTGCAAAATAAAACTCCTTTTTATGTAGTAAATCGAGTGCATTCAGAAGAAGGAGAGGTTACCAGTGGATTACCTCAAGAATGTGTACTTGGACTAGTCCTCTTGAATATATTTATTGGCATCATTGCAACTCATATTGATGGGAAGTGTGTGTTTTATGCAGATGACACAAAGATATGTAGCAGGGTATTCACACAGGGAAGGAGAGGCTGTGCACGAAAAGATTGATGATCTATGTAGAGCAGAGAAATGGTCTGCAGTATAGCAACTACAGTTCAATGACAAAAAAAACTGTAAAATTGGGTCTCAAAAACCAAAGGCAGAATACAGTATTAATGCCAACTACTAAGGAGGAAATGGAGATAGGAGTCACACACAAACTGGGACTTATTTTAAGTCAGCAGCCAAAAAAAGTATAAACCTGGAAAGACTAAAGGATATCAATATGAAAGCTTGAAACAGAGAATAGAGAGGGGGAAATTTGAAAAAAACAACTTTCAAATACATCATTAAAAAAGTTCATTAGAAAAACATTTTACAGAGGAAGAGAGGCATTAGACCAAGAGTGCATATACTAAAACTGGAGAATAGCAGGTTAATTTAACACTTAAGTGATAATTTACTTGCCACAAGGATAATCAATAGCGGGTCAATATGGTGAGGGAATTCAAACATGTTTGAAAGACATAAGTGTATTCTAAATGTACGAAAAGCAAGATAAGCCATGGGATTGTTTTCTGCCACTAAATTCTTTGTTTCTGCACAAGTGAGCCTAGCCAGCATTCAGAAAGGAACACCCCGATCAGCAAAGCTCCTTCTATCAGAAATAACTTTCCTCTCTCTGCAGATGCTTCCATCTGGATGTACAAATCCATGTGTTTGTCAGGAAAACAGGTGCACAAGACACAATCTGTTCTGCAAGCACATCTGTTTGCACTTTTGTAAGTAACTTCTAACATGTACGAAATAAATATCATTAATTAGAAAACTATTTATTAAAGATAATGTATTGTGTTCAAGTTTTTTAATATGTAGAACATGGGTATATAACAAACCTATAACTTTTTAACTAATGGATAAATTAAACACCTGAAGTTTAGGTAGCAGTATGATTTATTTGCCCAATAGTTTGATATTGGCCAAATCACTTGAAATCTTTCATTACTGGATCAAACATTAAATGCATTTTAAAAAATGTATGTGCATATCTAAAATCATTTAGAATGTGTGATTCTTCATTGTACTGATTTTGATATTTTTATAACATTTCTTGTTCAAAAATGACATTTTAAACTAGAGATGGACGGGTCCGTTTCCCCGAGAATCGAACCCACCCGAACTTTGGGTATCCGAGTACCGAGCCGAGTAGCCCGCCCGCTCGGAATCCAAATCGAGGCCGAACGTCATTGTGAAGTCGTCGGATCTCAGGGCTCGGTTCTCGCGATACTTGAAGATTATAAATACACACCTCCACAGCAATCCATCGCCATTTGACAGAGGGAGAGAGCAGGGTGTAGTCACAGGCTGATTCGAGCAGGGACAGAGAATACAATATTCTTATTTCAATTGAGCTATCAAAAATCACTAGAGAGGAGGATAGAGGGGTTTTTTTTCAATATTTGGCACTCCCCAGTGCTTTTGGGGTGTCCCCCATAATTGTGCATAAATATTTCTGGCTGTCAAAATTACTATCTGTCAGCAGTATCTACCAAATAATTGTTAGCACTCCCCAGTGCTTTTGAGGTGTCCCCCATAATTGTGCATAAATATTTCTGGCTGTCAAAATTACTATCTGTCAGCAGTATCTTACCAAATAATTTTTAGCACTCCACAGTGCTTTTGGGGTGTCCCCCATAATTGTGCATAAATATTTCTGGCTGTCAAAATTGCTATCTGTCAGCAGTATCTTACCAAATAATTTTTAGCACTACAAGTGCTTAAGGCTGGGAATAGATGCAAAGCAGTCCACATATGAGCAGAATGAGCAACCAGGTTCTGTCACCACTCCTGATGTTAGTGTTCCCAGTACGTCATCTGGGCAAGGCGATGTCAAACAACACAGTGTTTCGAAATCAGTCCAAAAAACAAAAACAAAAAAAAATGTACTGTGTTGAAGCGAAAAAGAAGTGTGACTGAGTAAAAGTTAAGTGCTGATAAAAAAAAAATTGCCAACATGCCATTCTACACACGCAGTGGCAAAGAGAGAATGAGGCCTGCACCTTTGGCTATTAGTGGCAGATCCCAAAAAGTTACCGAGCCTACAATTGGTGCACAACTACTGTTACACGTCAAAGCCGAGCTGCAAGATAACAGTAAGGCATTAGAGGATAATGTTTGTCCATCCAACAGTGGGATGTCTAATCATAAGCATTCTGCTGATGTGTGCCTTAATAGCCCGAGTGTAGCCGGTGATACACAAATTGAGGATGCATCTTTGGAATTAGAAAAGCATGAGGGGGAGATTTGTGTATGCGATGAGGGCGCTAATGAGGATGTTGATGAGGATGAGGTTGTTTGTGTTAGTCCTGCACTAGTGGCAGCAGTTCTGGCACGTTACAAGAAAAAGGCCATTGTCATGCCTGGGCATAAAACAAAAAAATCCACTTCTTATGTGTGGAATTATTTCTACCCAAATCCAGACAACAATTGTATAGCCATTTCTAGTGTATGTCAAGCCACAGTCAGTCGAGGGAGGGACCTTAACCATCTTGGAACCTCGTCTATGTTACACCATTTAACGAGAGTTTATGGCAAAGTGTTGGGAAAAGCTGAAAGTTCTTCCAAAAAAATTACAAGCACTCCATCATCAGCTAAGACCATCCGGTCACCGACATCCCGACGGCTACAATATACACCCACCACACCATCCTCATCAATATCCTCAGTAGCGCTCGGAGTTAGCCCGGCATCCCACTTAAGGCTGGATGACTCTTGCACTATTATTGATTCCTCTGAAGAAAGCGTTAGTCCCACTGCTGCTGCTGTTGCTGCTGATGAGGGTGAATCATCATCACAGAGGCAGGTCAAGAAAATGAGCAGTCCTACATTTCAACAATTAACTGTGAAACAATCATTTGCAAGTGGAAGCAAATATGACAGCAGTCACCCAGTTGCCAAGCGAATCACAGACGCCATGGCTGCAATGTTAGTGTTAGATCTGCGTCCAATCTCCACAATAAACGCAGCTGGTTTTTCACAGTTAATTGAGGTTTTGTGTCCGCGTTACAGAATTCCATCGCGACATCATTTCTCCCATAAAGCAATTCCACAGCTATACCAAAAAGTGTGTAAAAATGTAGAGATTGCGCTAAAAAATGCCGTTCTGCCCAGTGTCCAATTAACCACAGATATGTGGACAAGTGGAAGTGGCCAAACCAAAGACTATATGACTGTGACAGCCCACTGGGTTGGTCATTCACCTTCACCAGCAGGAACAGCAGCAGCATGTACACCACTACGTAACATTTGTCACAGGCAGGCCACTTTTTGTATTACCGGCTTCACTAACAGGCATACAGCTGACAATTTGTTACACAAACTGAGAGATGTGATTGATGCATGGCTTATACCACTTGGACTCTCCCCAGGGTATGTCATTTATGATAACGCCAACAATATAGTGCGAGCATTACAGCTGGGTGATTTCCATCACATTCCCTGTTTTGCTCTCACCATTAACTTGGTGGTGCAGAGCTTCCTACGAAATAACCGCGAGGTGCAGGAGATACTTTCGGTGGCCCGTAAAATTTCAGGCCATTTCAGGCATTCAGCCACAGCATGTAGGAGATTACAGCAGCTCCAAGAGCAGTTTAACTTGCCCTGCCACCAACTTAAGCAAGAGGTGGTAACTAGGGGGAATTCCACCCTGTACGTGCTTCAAAGGATGGAGGAACAGCGCAAAGCCATCCAAGCCGATTGCACAAGCCATGACATTGGGAAAGGAGGGGGGATGTTTTTCACTCTTGCACAGTGGGGAATTCTTTCAGTGCTGTGCAAGGTGCTGAAACCATTTGAAGTTGTGACATGTGAGGTGAGTGCAGACTCTGCTAGTTTGAGACAAGTCATTCCTTTAAATAGACTATTGGAAAAGCAGCTTGAGAAAATGAAGGAGGAGCTGAAAGCAAGCAATTCAGCAAAGTATGTTGGCCTTGTCGATTAAGTACTTAATTTGCTTCACAATGATCCTTGAGTTATTAAGATCTTGAACTCAGATCAGTACGTTTTGACCACTGTGCTTGATCCATGGTTTAAGACCTACATTGAGTCTTTACTTGTAAATGAGCGAGATGTGAACTTTTGCAAGGAGCTATTGCTCAGCAAGTTGGCCGCTGAACTGGACCTCGGCTTGACGACGTGTCCTCCTTCACTTTCTCAAGCTGCTGCTGCTCGTAAAAAATTTAATTTCCCAAAAAGAAGCAGGGAAGACGCAGGGGGCAGACCAGAAAAATTTAACATCTGGGCTGGTTTGAAGGATTTTTCAAAAAAATGTGTCACTTTGGCCAAAACTCCATCCAATACGAGTATAAACATGCAAAGGATGGTGAGGGATTACTTTCAAGAGGTAGTTGATATGGAAATGTCAGACAGTCCCTTTCCTTACTGTGAAGAAAAGCAGGCCATTTGGAAACCCATGTACAAACTTGCTTTGCAATATTTAAGCTGCCCACCCTCCAGTGTGTACTCTGAACGAGTGTTCAGCACAGCAGGGAACTTAGTCAGTGATCGCCGTAGAAGGTTACTTCCCAAAAATGTGGAGAAATTGATGTTTATAAAAATGAACTACATCTTCCACGAGGAAGGCCTTCACCATCCAAGCACTGACTGTTCTCTAATGGCAGATTCAAGCGGCGATAAATTGATAGTCTGTGATGATAACGTACACACTGATGAGGGTGAGGATAAAGCTGAAGATGATGACGATAACATTTTTTTAAAACTTTCTATGCAAGTGTAGGGTGCAATCTACCCCCAAAGAGGAAAGGGACTTGTGGCATTTCCATATCACGTACCGTCTTGAAAGGCTGCTGTTTGGGCAATTTCTCCTTAAGGGTAGGGTGTCATAGACAGAGTGACCCCAAACTGGCTTTGTCCTTTTTTCTTAATATTGTACAGTCTATAACGGCTGAATTTTTTTGTATTTTCGACAAGTGGAGGGGGGCCTAGAGAGCCAAAAACCAAACTGGCTTTGTCCATTTCAATTAATATTCTACAGTCTACTATAACAGCTGAATTTTTTGTTTTTTTAAACAAGTGGAGAGGGGCCTATAGAGACAGAAAGCAAACTGCCATTTTCCATTTCTTTGCATATTTAACTATAAGTGTAGGGTGTAATATACATCCAAAGACGATGGCTGCATTGCCAATATACATACATGGAGAGGAAGACAATCTGTTTTGTGTGTAGAATAAATGAAGGCCTACCAGGAATTAAACTGTTTTTTGGATGATTTATTACCTCTACAATTAGATTACTTATCTATGAAACAGTTGGAGCACTAAATTGGGTTATTTTAGGCCCAAAAACATTGATTTTCCAACAAAATAGCAAAACAAAACCAAAACCAAAACACGCAATGGCGGTTTTGCAAAACCAAAACCAAAACACGACGGTAATCCAGATCCAAAACCGATTCCAAAACCAAAACACGGGAGTCAGTGACCATCTCTATTTTAGACACACTTATGCGCAACATTTGCAAACCTCTTTCTGTCACGATTATACCCAAAGCATTGATCTCCACTTTTGAAAAGCAATAAGAAAAATACAGGTTAGCAATATACAGACCAGTTTTACCACTGCTAGTTATCCACTACCCAACCTTCAGATGATGCTGCTATTGCTGATGTCATACTGAAATAACATTGCACTTCCTGCTGCTAGTGATCACATGCCAAAATAATAATTTTACAGAAACATCAATAATAGTAAGTTCATACTATAAAATTTAAAACAAATCTGTTTTACAGTATGAGAGAGATTACAATTATTGCTGCTTGTGGCCTTTAAAGTATCACTGTCTTAGGTTATTTTAAAAGGTACTATTGTTGTTACTAATCGTTCCTGTGGGACCAGATTCTTTAGGTTCCAATGAGTTAAAGACTTGTGACCACGAAGTGCACAAAAAGGTTAATTGTTTATTGCAAACAAGTTATAAAACAAGTAACATGAGGCATAACCATGATTCAGAACTTCTTATTGGCAGAACTATGATAATACTACAGTTTCAAACACTTAGTCCAGAAAGATGCAATAGCAGTGAAGCAAAAACAAGAACTTCGGGTAAACCACAGTACTTTCTGTGCTTTCAGACAAACCACACATAAAAGTATAAAGCATCAAAAAATGTAGGATTAAATGCTATTTTGTGTCATACCAATCATAAACCACCCTTACTTTTATGGGGTGTAGGTCCGATAGGCATTCATCTCCGACTGATTCTTCGTCTCATACACACTCCAACAAATTTTCCCCCTGTTTTTGTCTAAAACGTGTTCCCAAAGTCTGTAACTCCTGAGAAGTGTATGACCCTTTCTCTAAAGCAGTACTTTGTTGTCGCTGTTGTTCTACTTGTACTGAAGCTCAGTAATCAGGATTTTCAACATATATTCGTCTACTCCCTAAATTAGTATATGAGAAATCACTGTTTGGTATTTGTACCTATGAGAGACAAGAACTGAGCGGGCGGTCAGACACCCAACTTGTACTGGGGACCGCAGTCCTGGTTACATCACTGGCAACATATATTGTGGTGACTGGTCTCAATTATCCCCCTTCCTCTACAATATATTCATCCTCAACTTTATCTAAATTTTCCCAATCCTTTGCAACACTTAATGATTGCACTCTGGTTGGTCTTACTTCAGGTCTACCTCTATGTCTCTGTTTCTATTTACACTATTCACTATGTATGTATTGAATTGTCACTACAATGACTGAGTGTCAGCTTCTTAAACACTCACACACAAATGCAGAACAACATTCTGCTCTCACAGCAAATCTAGTTCAATTTTCACATCCATTGTCACGAATCACCCTACGAGTTAAGCTATCAGAACCTTTTGCTAATGAAAGCTTCCCTTTCCCATGGAACCAGATATGTTCGCCGGTATTCGACTTAATCTCGAGTATTAATAACTTAACTCAGGTAGGTGGACTCCACAAAGGACTTGATGGGATGCTGAGCAGAGATACTGTATCTATGGCAACAAGGATGCAGCTGGACCACATAAAGCAGATATTCTGTGTTGCAATAGGATATACTACCAATCTTCACCCAGTATAACTGCTTGACAGTGTTGAGTTGAGGATGGATTTAGTACCAGTAGTGGTCTGTGTGGAGATGGAGTTGGAGAGCAACACAGTGCAAGGTAAAGTGTCGGAGGAAGATCGAACTGGAAATCTGGAAGGAGAAACACATCTGACACAGGCGAGTCCGATGGAGTGAATAACGGGCACCAAGATCCTGCAGCAGGGAGGTGGTTGCAGAGCCTAACAACAGGCAAAGAATCGGTACAGGCAGCAATAAACGTAGTCGGGGTCAGAAGGAAAACGTATATCTAGGCAACATTCAGGGGTGGTCAAGTCACAGGCAGAGGTCAAAACCGAGAAGCAAATAGGAGTAGACTATACACAGAAACAGGAGCATGGAGAAGCAAGTGTGTAAACACTATAACCGGAAAAGGCTCAATTAAACGGACAGGTTTTTAAAGCTGTAGTAGCCAATCAGAACATGTGTCAGATTGAGCTGCAGGTGAGTGGAGTTCCTGTGATTACATCAGGGCCGGACTGGGACTAAAAATCAGCCCTGGCATTTAAAGCACGCAGGCCCACCTCTGTTGATTAGCAGGAAAAAAAATGTGTGCCGCAGTGCAGTGGCGGTGCCGCCAAAGGCGTAGCTACATTATGTTGGGGGCGTGGTCAAAATGGTGCGCTGATACATACATTATAATAAAACATTACATTTATCAGACCCTCCTTGTCCACATTACGCCACCCCCCAGATACATTATGACACCCCCAGCCCTCTGTACTTATCTATGCTTCTGATGCTGCTGACATTCCTGTAGAGTGAGCAGGGAAGCTCTTAGTCTCTTGAGATTAATAAATCTCGTGAGATTTAGAGCTCCTCGGCTTGTTCTGCAGGCTGTGCCCTGTCAGGGACGGAGCACAGATCCTCCTGCTGACCAACTGGATTAAGGCTCGGGGAACCCGGGCTCTTTAGTCAGCTCCTATGATGTAACTTGGCTATAAGACAAATTTTTGACAAATACAAAGGCAATACTGTGTGCACTACTGTTAGGTGCATGCAGGTTTGCCTTAACAAGCAGTACAGTGTGAAGCAGGACATATCTCCCAACTGTCCTTGTAGTCAGACCAAATCCTGACTAAGTGGGACAGTCACCCACCAAATTCAGAACAGTTGGCAGACTGTCCTGGCCTCTCCTACCTGTCTTGTCATGGTCACCACTTGTGGCTACTGGTGTCTTTAGATCAGTTGCTGCTTGTCTGGATCCTGGAATGTTGGATGCCCTATTTGGAGAAAAAAATGAGCAGATGAAATTTAGCCCTGGTGTTAAATCAATATAGCAACAATGTTTTAAAATTAGGCCTCACTGCAGCCACAACATTAAAATACTAGTATTCACATTTGATAAATACATCTATTTCCCTCCAACTAGCCCTGACATTAAATAGTATTCCCATTTAATAAATAAAACTATTTCTCTCACACACACACTATAGTTATACTGTTACTTACATACACACTATAATCATACTGTCACACAAACTACCCCCCCCCCTCTTACCTTGTTCGCTCCACGGCGCTGTGTACAGCCTCTCCTAACACATGGGACAGCACCTATCACATGGTGCACGTCCCATGTGACATCTCCAGAGCCATTCATAGGAGCGGAGGGAGGAGGAGGGGACGCGCGCCACCAGGAAGTAAGTGTAGGGCCGACCCCACTGCTCAGCGCACAGACTGTCATGCCGAATTCTGGAATGACAGTTTGTGTGCTGAGCGATGGGGCCGGCCAGCAAGCAACCGGCCCATCTGGCCATCGGCCCTTCTGGCATTAGCCAGAAGTGCCAGATGGCCAGTCCGGCATTGGATTACACCTAGAATGACAACAACACTGCATATTTTGCATAGTTTCACAAGCATTATCACATTTTACAGGCTGTATATACTTCACAATTTCCTCCATCATGGTTTGACATTGTCCGGAAATAACAAGCTACATATGATATTTCTATTTACTACTGGAACCTTTAAACATGTTCTGAAATAAGGACATTGTCACTATTTCACCCCTTGTAAACCTGCTTGCAGCATCAAGTTATATTCCCGGTGGAACCAGATTCTTTAGGTTGCAATGAGTTAAAGATTCGTGATCACAAAATTTCACAAAAAAGATTAACCGTTTATTGCTAACAAGTTATAAAAAAAAGTAATACTTAGCTTTCAATAATAGTCTTAGCAGTATGTTTAAATCAACATCAATCTAGAGGGCCCTGTTTCTCTGCTATAAGCAAGGCCGCCGAGAGGGGGGAGGAGCGGGTACTAATTACCCGGGCCCTCACTCTGGATTTTTTTTTTTTACTTTTTTTTAAAAAACTTTTTTTTTTCCAATGTGTTAACCCCCCCCCCCCCCCCCCCCCCCAGAGGGTTAAAGAAAGGCACAGAGGGTTAAAGAAAGTGGGTGCAAAGGCAGCATGGCACAGGGGGATGATGAAAGGAGGGGGCAAAGGCAGCATAGCACAGGGGGGGTAAAGAGAAGAGGGACAAAGACAGCATGGCACAGGGGGATGATGAAAGGAGGGGGCAAAGGCAGCATAGCACAGGGGGATGATGAAAGGAGGGGGCAAAGGCAGCATAGCACAGGGGGATAAAGAAAAGAGGGACAAAGACAGCATGGCACAGGGGGATAATGAAAGGAGGGGGCAAAGGTAGCATGGCACAGGGCATTGAAGAAAGGGGGGCAAAGACAGCATGGCACAAGGGGTTGAAGAAAGTGGGGGCAAAGGCAGCATGGCACAGGGGGATGAAGAAAGGGGCAAAGGCAGCAATGCACAGGTGGATGAAGAAAGGGGCAAAGGCAGCATGGAGGGCGCAGTGCAATCATAAGGGGCATAGCGTGGTGATGATGAAGGGGCACAGTAATGTTTGTGTGATGGCACAGGGAGCTTTTGGCAATGTAGTGTGTGTGAGGTAGATGGTGGCTAATTAATGGTTGCTATTTTGTTTGCGGGGTAATGGGAATACTATTATTTTAATGTTGGGGCTAGAGGAAGGCCTAATTATTAATCATGGGTGCTATTGATTTAACGGCGGGGCTGGTTGTAATTTTCTAAATGTAGCCATTTTTTTCCAAATAGGGTCCCCCAACATTCCAGGACCCAGACCATCCGCAACTAAAGAAACCTGCGGCCACATGGGGTGAAAGTGAGAAGAACCGCAGTAGGAGAGAGCAGGAGAGTGTGTGAAATGTTGTGATTCTAGTGGGACAATGTCAATTTTTGGTGAGTGTTCTGCCCAATGTAAGGTACAGGCCACGACTGTAAACTCTGTGTACACACTGCATTCTTTCTGTACTACACTGTGGTGCTAGATGTCAGGAGTGCTTGGACATATGTCACGCTCCGGTGAATTCAGGCCCTAGCGCTTTTCCCCCACCAGCCATGTCCCAATGATGCACAGCCACTCCCCTAATTGTATGACCACGCCTACCTATAAATTTTGGTAGGTGTGGCGGCGCAAAATTTTTCACTATGCGCACCTATAAGGGGGCCCCATGAAGTTGTTCTACCGAGGCCCTGAATTCCTCTTGGTAGCCCTGGCTATAAGAGAGCTGGATAGACAATATATGAACTGACACTTCTGCAGACAGTCCAGGTGAGAGGCAACCTGTGTGGTGTAGCAATCCTGCTTTTGTAGACAGAAAACTAAGCGTGCCGGATATCACTAACATATAAGGTATAAACATGATTCATAACTTCTTATTAGCACATCTATGATTATTAATCAGTTTAAAACATTTAGTCCACACAGATATAATAGCAGTGAAGCATTAACAAGAAATTTGGTTAAACCACAGGTACTCTTGCATCACAGAACTGTTCAGTACTTTCAAGCAAACAACACATAAAAGTATAAAGCAGCAAACAATGGAGGATTAAATGCCATTTGTGTCATACTAGTATCTGATTGGTTGCCATAGGCAACATCTCCACTTTTTCAACCCACAGTTTAGTAAATATACCCCCTTGTCTTAATTGTATTACATTTCTATAAAACATTACCCCTGTTCTTTCACACCCATGGCCTTATCCTATTAAATTATTTAGCAGTGCTTCTCACAGTGACTGTAGAAGGCATTTGGTGATCATGCCTGTGTGTAGGATATTACACAGAATACCAGAATTTATTTTTACCAGTCTTGGTTTTGGAACTTTCTAGAAAACAGATTTGTTTATAAAACATCAATGCTTGTTTTGTTTTTTTTGGTTTTTTTTTCATTTTATATTTGTTGCAAAACATGTATCTAGTGTTGGCCATGTTACCCTAATCATTACTCATGTCTTTTAAAATAATGGTTTTCAATAGCAGAATAAGCTATTCTCCCAAGGGCAGCTTTACATTTATTCTTAAAAAATGTAACAGTTCCAGGTTTAAGCTAAATAATAAGTTATTGAAATGCCTTTTGTTTCTTAATGCTTTAAATAAAACATATTTATTTATTTTATCATCTATTGTTAAGCAACTTATATTTCATTTAATTGGTATGCTACCTATAAATGACATGTTTGGGGGGAATCAATTCACAGAGATGTTTGGCTGCTCTTATTTCCAGGTACCCGAAAATTGCTGATTTTCATGTGCGAGGAAACAAAGTTAAGATATATTGCTTTAGATTGCCCTCATGACCATTCCAGAAGCACTTTGCGACACCTTTTGTGTAATCTTACTTAGAGTGAATCCATTCATAGCTTGCAGGTACAGGTGTGCGGAAAAGGCACAACAGCACACCTGTCATAATCAGCTTTATGTAGGGCAGGTGGGTAGTGTTAAACTCACAGAGGGGGAGACAGGGGTTTTACATCTGTCAATTAGGAAAGACCTGGGCGGAGCTTAGGGTTTAAAAGTTTTTTGTGGGCTGTATATTATCTTTGCTAGATTAATGCTAGGTACTTCCAATAGAAAATTGGATGTTTAATTGGAATCTTGTTTGCCATCCTGACAATAAAAGAGGTTGTTGTGCCACTCGTGTCAGTGAATATATTATATATTCTTAAGCACACAAACGCATATCTGACATGGATAGATTCATCTCACATATTAGTAACAGGGAAATTTCTAAATTAAAAACTCAAGGCATGTAGAATAATCCAGCTCTAAGACAACAAGCAGATAGGAATGGTCAAGAATGTAATATCTGAGAACCAAAAAAACCTAACAAACAAATGTATCAGTTTTTTACACAGGGCAAACATTTGGCTACGTGTAAATATTTTCTGATTCAACACTGGTTGAATACAGGTTACAACAATAATACAAATCAATCACTTCAAAAGTCTACAAATAACGATATAGCAAGAAATCAAGCAAGGAGTAAAAGATTCAATGGCAGATTAATAAGGTCACTGCCTTTAAACTAGAGATGCTCACTGACCCCCGTTTTTTGGGTTTGGTTTTGGTTTTGGATCTGGATTACCGTTGTGTTTTAGTTTTGGTTTTGGTTTTGCCAAACCGCTCTTGCGTATTTTGGTTTTGGTTTTGGTTTTGTTTGGTTTTGTTTTGCAATTTTGTTTAAAAATCAATGTTTTTGGGAATAAAATAACCAAATTTAATGCTCCACCTGTTTCTTGGATTAGTAAGGTACCGTATTTTTCGCTCCATAAGACGCACCTGACTATAAGACGCACCTAGTTTTTAGAGGAGGAAAACATACACTGGCCCCTTCACTCACACAAAATACACTGGCCCCTTCACTCACACAAAATACACTGGCCCCTTTCACTCACACAAAATACACTGGCCCCTTCACTCACACAAAATACACCGACCCCCACTCTCACTCACCAACACATACACTGTATTAACACACTGATCCCCACTCTTAGACACACATGCTATGTTAACACACTGGCACACACACAGTATAACCTCCAGCACACACACAGTATAGCCTCCAGCACACACACACACACACACACACACACACACACACACACACACAGTATAGCCTCCAGCACACACACACTGTATAGCCTCCAGCACACACACACACACACACTGTATAGCCTCCAGCACACACACACTATATAGCCTCCAGCACACACACACTGTATAGCCTCCAGCACACATGCAGTATAGTCTCCAGCACACCCGCAGTATAGCCTCCAGCACACCCGCAGTATAGCCTCCCATAACTTACCTTAGTCCCTGCACGCGCGATGTCTTCAGCACTTCGGATCCTCCTGATCGTCCGTCTGCTTGCCCGCATATCTGTGAGGACCTAGCTATCACATGGGACGTGCACCACATGACAGGTGCCGTCCCATGTGATAGCTAGGTCCTCACAGATAGGCGGGCGGGCGGACGGACGATCAGGAGGATCCGCAGCCTGGCCGGGACCTGCTTCTCTGTAAGTTTTCTTTTTTATTGCTTGCAGTATTCGCTCCATAAGACGAACATACTTTTTCCCCCACTTTTTTTGGAGGAAAAAGTGCGTCTTATGGAGCGAAAAATACGGTAATTTTAAAGCTAATAAATTAGGAAGAAAACAGTTTAATCCCTGGTAGACCGTCCTTAATTCTGCACACAAACCTGTTTTTCTTCCGCTTCATCTTAGCCTATTGGCAATGCAGCCATCGTCTTTGGGTGTATATTACACCCTACACTTATAATTAAATATATAAAGAAATGGACAAAGGCAGTTTGGTTTCAGTCTCTGTAGCCCCCCCCCCCTCCACTTGTAGTTTAATAGAAAAAAAGCAGCCTGCATAGACTGAACAATATAAAAAATAAATGGACCAAGGTAGTTTGGTAGCTGTCTATGCCCCCACCCCTCCCCCACTCCACTTGTAGTTGAATAGAAAAAAAGCAGACTGCATAGACTGTAGAATTAGAATATAAAAATAAATGGACCAAGGTAGTTTGGTGGCTGTCTATGACTCCCCCCGCCCTTCACTTGTAGTTGAATAGAAAAAAAAGCAGACTGCATAGACTGTAGAATTAGAATATAAAAATAAATGGACAAAGACAGTTTGGTATCTGTCTGCATCAGACCCCCTCTCTACTAGGAGTAAAATAGAAAACTCTTCAGCCGTTTTAGAGTCTAGAATATAAATAGAAATTGAGAAAGGCAATTTGGTATCTGTCTGCATCATAATCATCAACATCATCATTAGTGCTCTCGTCACCTACACAAATCTCCCCCTCATCCTCTTCTAATTCAAAAGTGGCATCCTCAATTGGTGTATCACCGGCTACACTCGGGCTGTTAAGGCACACATCAGCAGAACTGCTGAAAGGACCCTTCTTTATGGGTATACTGTCACTACCAGAATGCTCACGATTAGACATACCACTGGTGGATGGACTCTCCACAGGGATTGGTGTAATTTCTGATTCAGAGCATACATTATCCTTTAATGCCTTACTGTTTTCTTGCAGCTCGGCTTTGACGCGTAACAGTAGTTGTGCACCACTTTTAGACTCCAAATTACTTGGTCTTGCTTGGTCATGAGTGACCGTACAAAAAGAAGGCTCAGTAACATTTTTTTATCTGCCACTAATAGAGAAAGGCAAAGGCCTCATTCTTTCTTTGCCACTGCGTGTGTAGAATGGCATGTTGGCAATTTTTTTTTTTTATCGGCAGTAAACTTTTCCTCAGTTACACTTCTTTTTCGCTTCAACACGGTAACATTTTTTTGGGTGTGTGTTTTTTTCCCTGATTTAAAAAGAACACTACCATCAGGACTGGTGACAGAACCAGGTTGCTGATTCTGCTCATATGTGGACTGCTTTGAATCCATTTTAATGAGGCCAAAGCACTTGTAGTGCCAAAATTGTATTAGATAGATACTGCTGAGAAATATGACTTTTGACAGCCAGAAAAATTACAGTAAAACACTGGGGAATATGGGAAACCCCAAAAGCACTTGTAGTGCTAAAAATTGTTTTTTATACTGCTGACAAATATGACTTTTGACAGCCAGAAAAAATAATGCAAAAGAATGGTGAACACCCCAAAAGCACTTGGAGTGCCAAAAATTGTTTTTTAGACTGCTGACAAATATGACTTTTGACAGCCAGAAAAATTAATGCAAAAGAATGGGGAACACTCCAAAAGCACTTGGGGCTAGATTTACTAAGCTGCGGGTTTGAAAAAGTGGCAACCAATCAGATTCTAGCTGTCATTTTGTAGAAGGTACTAAATAAATGAAAGCTAGAATCTGATTGGTTGCTATAGGCAACATCCCCACTTTTCAAACCCGCAGCTTAGTAAATCTAGCCCTTGGAGTGCTAAATATTTTTTTTTTAGACTGCTGACAAATAGGACTTTTGACAACCAGAAAAATTAATGCAAAAGAATGGGGAACACCCCAAAAGCACTTGAAGTGCCAGAAATTGAACAAAAACCCTCCTCTATCCACCTTTTACTGCTGTAACAAGTGGTATTAAGATTAGAATGGTATTAAATAGAAACAATAATGTGTCCAATTACTGCTCTGTCCCTGCTCTGATATAGCCAGTGTGACCTAACCCTGCTTTCTCTCTCTGTCAAATGGTGATGGATTACTGTGGAGGCTGGTATTTATGCTTTTCAAATCTCGCGAGAACCGAGCTCAGAAATACGAATATGTCACAATGACACTTTGCCTCGATTTCGATTCCGAACGGGCGGGAGAGTACCGAGCGTGCTCGGCTCGGTACTCGGATAGGCTGAATTTGGATCTCGGGGAACCGAGCCCGCCCATCTCGACTTTAAACTGAGAGACCACAAATTGAACACTAGGACAAATATCAACCTTTTAGGTGTAACCCTAAGGCACTAGATCTGCCAAGACCAAAAATGAGCTGTTTTTCTTGGATGTCTCTTCTGGACCAATTTCCTTTCTGGTGGACATGGTACTGGATGCTCTTTCAGATCTGTCATGAATTTAGAATGCTTGGAACTTGTGGACGTAGCATAACAAATGTGGACTGATTTAGTGGGTTGCTTTTGTTAGGTATTTGCAAAAGGAAGCAGATCTGTACAATTTATCATGATATTGAAAGAGTCATGTATACCCATGGCTTCTTAGTTGAAACAACAAAAAAGGTCAATGGCATTAGTATTATTAGTAATATTATGTTGGCCACAAACTGCTATACATGATATTGCTGCCTGTTAATCTACACATTGACCAGGATGTCCTTTTCATACACTTTTCTACTTGTAAGTAAATCACTGTGTTTGGAGAAACAGTGTTGTGATAGGAGTGAAAAATCTGCCCTTCGTAATGCAGTTATCAGCATTGGCCCAGTGTACTGTAATTAGCATACAGACTTCCTGCCCACTTCCAGCCAATGTTGAGTAAATTGCTTTGTACAATGCTCTGTTCTCTTGGAAACTGTTAAACCTAATAATGTTTGTATCTATTGGGCTTTTTCGTAATCATGCCATAATCATTGTAAGTCATAAGAAGAAACAGTATGAAGTAATTTCATGTTCAAAAAGGGGCAACAGAGTTCTGGTTAGGTTGAATTAATTTCAAATTAATTATTACCAAATATCACAGTAACATGTGTTACACCAGCCTTGATATGGTCCTGAAAGTTCAGCTATTTTTTACACATTTATGGTGCATGTTGATGTGTCCCTAGTGCTTTATTAGGGAACACATTTAAAAAGTTTGTGAAGTACTTTCAACAAATGAACAATTGTTAGTACTAATGCTGAGAAGGTTATTTTGTATATTTGTTCTTTTTTTAGCTGTTTGCATTTTACAATGTATTTTAAAATTGGTTATATAACTAGTTATAATTAACTTATATACAGATGCAATAAATTGACATTCGTTTCACTTCATCAAAATATACATATCAGAGATAAAGTTTCTGACTTTCACATAGGTAGTGAAGATTGTTGGTAATGCTTCAGAAGATGATATGTGATGCAGAATTGATGAGCTTTTGGGACTGCTAAACATCCTACCATCCATATCAGAAGGTCATTGATATGAATGCATGACCACACAAAAAATTATTATTTGAGTATTTATTTAAGAAAAAAGCAGTTGCTGTGCCACCAATTACAGTATAAGGAAAGTGAATGTAATAGGAAATTGTATGTTATTTATTGTCACTTTATTGTAGTATATACTTTCAAGTAAATATACAGTCATTAAAAGTCATAAGGTCATTCTATAATAAAAACTGAATTTCTCTGAATATTTGCATATTAGAATTTACGTTTTAGAATGTCTTGAAGAATGTGAAGATTTATATATATATATCTTCCACAATGGGAAGACTTTGGCGTGAGTTGATTAATTTAACATATATTGCATTCAGTGGAACTAACATTCCGTGTTTTTAATATAAAAAAGCAGGTAGTACAGCATTAATTATGTATAAGGTGAGTGCAGAATATGTCTGTTTCTTTGTTTATATACACATATATTTCTTAGAGATGTTTACTGAACCCCGTGTTTTTGTTTTGGATCTCCACGTTTCTCATATCGTGGCAACACTGCTCCAGCAAAGTCTGTCTTAGCCAACTGTGTCACGGAGACAATGCAGATGTGGCCAATTTCCCTTTGATTGAAGCATGTAGGGGCCAGATCAGCCACAACCTGATGTCTTCACAGAAGATTTAACAAGTAGATTCCAGTGGCAATATTGTGAATCCTGCAGCCCTCTGCACAGGCCCCGCTACTGCTAACCAGTTATAGCCAGGAAGCGTCCGAAGAGAAAGCCAGACCTGTAGGTAAGCACGTCCACATAAAATAACAAACAGCTAGCTACACTATGTCTGACTCAGCTAAGACATTGAAAAGACATATATATATATATATATATATATATATATATATATATATATATATGTTTTTTGTAGTGAGAGAAACAAAGTGACAAAGATCTTCATTTTCTAACAGGATATTAGTAGCTCGTGCTTTGAGGTGGTAAAAATACTTGAAACGATTGTTCCTGGGTATATTATGCTTATAGCAATTAGCAATATCATAGAAGCATCGAAACATGGAATTTGATGGCAGATAAGAACCACTTGACCCATCTAGTCTGCTCATTTTTTAACCTATGGTACCCTCAAACCCTATTTGAGCCTTATTTCTTTGTAAGGATATCCTTATTATGTGATAGGGCTTTAGCTATTAGTGAAGCCTTTAGAACTGGGCTATTAAAGGTCTTCACCTTTAGCAGTCACCTTTCCTGTAGAACTGATGTTGTTTGGAGGTACTTGGAGGCCTCAGGACTTAAGCTCTAGGGTAGTAAAGGCTTCTCAGTATAACCATAGCTCGGGGTGGAGGAAGCGGGCAGGTACCGGGGACAGGCCAGAGGTTGTGGGTCAGTTGTGGAGCAGGATAGCCAGGAAACCGACCAGGGCAGGTAGCAAACAGGGGTAATCCAGAAAACAAGCAGAGATCAGAGGCAATCAGTGTTCAAACAGAGTCAAAGTCAAAGCCAACGGTCACTACAGGAATCAAATCGCATGCAGAGAATCCACAGGATAGAACAGGACAGAGCTGGCCAGCAATTGTGCAGCACACAGGCGCTATAACTGGCAGGGAGGCTAAATATATAAAGTGGATAAAACAGAGGTTAGGGGCTCAGGTGGTACTAATTGCTCCTCCACAATACACTTAATTAATTATACTGGTTTGTGCATGTGCCTTGCTGCCACAGGTGCTGTGGTGTGGTACTGATTGCAAAGGCGTCCCAGGTGTTACCTTGGTGATGGCCGGGACAGTGATACCGGAAGTGATGTCCGGTCTGTTGTCATGACGAGGGTGAGAGCGGGCGGACGCAAACCGACACTCACAACATTTGAGGCCATTTCACTTATCCACTACCGTTTTTATGAAAAATGTTTCCCTCTGCTTCCCTCCAGTTTCAGAGCATGTCCTCATTTTCTAATTCTTCTCTTCCTTTGAAGAATTTTTCCCTCCTGTACCTTGTTATGCCCCCTTTCCATTCTGTGTTCCAAACTATACATATTAGGATATTTTAGTCTTTCCGGGTATGTTTTGTGATTAGGCTATGCACCATTTTAGTTGCCCTTCTTTATACAGTCTCTAATGCATTTATATCCTTTTGGAGATATGGCCTCCAAAATTGAACACAGTATTCTAGATGAGGCCGTCCCAATGAACTATACAGTGGCATTATTACTTCTTAATGATACTTATTCCTCTCCCTATGCAACCAAACATCTGACTTGCCTTTTTCATTGCTTTGTTACATTGCTTACCTGCCTTTAAGTCACCTAAAATAGTGACTCCTAGATTCCTTTCCTCCTCAGTAGTTTCCATTATAGGGCGGTTAATACTATATTTAGCCTTTAGGTTTTTTAGACCCAAGTGCATGATTTTTATTTTTTTGGAATAAAACCATTCCTCTAGTCTACCTAGATTATCAATTATTTGCTTTAATCCTCCTGGTGTGTCTACCTTGTTGCATATATTTGTATCATTTGCAAAAAGCATTCTTTCGATTCAATGCCATGTCACCAATAAAGATATTAAAAAGCACCGGTCCAAGTACAGATCCCTTGGGTATCCACTGGTAGGCTTTCCCTTCTGTGAATGCACTCCAGTTACTATAACTCTCTGTTTTATATCCTGCAACCAAGATCTTATCCATTCGATTATTTTAGAATCCAATCCCAAGCTTTCGAGTTTATTTAACAGTCTGCAATGTGGGACAGTGTCAAAAGCCTTAATAAAATCTAGATAAGCTACATCTGCGATCCCCCACCTTGATCTATTACTTTAGTCACCCAGTCAAAAAAGTCAATAAGATTTGTTTGACGTGATCTCCCCCAGTAAATCCATGCTGTTTGGGATCCTATAAATTGCTAGATTTTAGATATTTTTCAACTCTTTCTTATAAGAGTGTGTCCATAAAGTTCCCTATTACTGATATTGGGCTCACTGGTCTGTAGTTGCTTGCCTCTTCCTTGCTTCCACTTTTGTGCACTGAGACTACATTCACTCCTTTCCAGTCCTCAGAAATCACACCTATAGCTAGTGACTGATTGAATAATTTTGTTAATGGTGTTACTAACACCCCTTTAATCTCTTTTAGTATTCTTGGAAGTATCCATTCTGGTCCCATTAATAAATACACTTTCAATTTTGAGAGCTCTGTTAGAACCTTCTCCTCTGTCGATGTACTTGTATCTACCTCATTTTTATGAATATACTTGCCACCTAACTGTTACCCCATCTTATCTCTTTCTGTAGTGAATATTAAGCAAAAATAATTATTAAGATGACAGTTACCTATATATATTGTGACAAAAAGGGCAGTTTGCAACATACTGTTATAGATGAGACTGGTGGTTTCCATGAGAAACTGCAGACTGAGGATACGGACAGGGTTAACTCTGCACACTTTCTCACACACGCACACACACACACACACACACACAGCACAGGAAAACAGGTCGAGCACCTGGGTCTAATCAATTAAGGAAACAGAACTTGTGCTGTGGATGTTGTGACTGATGTCTGCAAGTGTCCAGTGTTTAGTTAAGGGACTAAACTTATAGCCAGCGTTAAGGACAGGAACTTGTAAATATTGTTGTATGATTTTGGTGTCATTGCCGAAATTACTGAAGAAGCTGTATGTATGTGTACATATATATATATATATATATATATATATATATATATATATATGTATATTGTTATGTACGTCTAGTCGCTATCCAATAATGATTGTCCACTTCCAGTGATGTGGTTCCAAAGCACAATGTTATTTAATAGCAAAAAGTTGCAAAGTAACGATTCAAATAAAATAAGTGCAACCGTTACTATTGCAGACGCCCTGGATCCAGCATACAGTCATCCTGTCCTGAAGTCTGTGGTCAATGTGACTGATTACTGGTCCCAGAGCCCCTACTTATATACCGTCAGTGATACAGTGAAAACAATAGAGATGATTTGGCATGTTTCCATAGATTCAGGCTTCAGGAAGGTCCAGTGTAATGCAGATCATTGGCCAGTTCAAAAGATGCCATCCAAGGGTGGGGGTCAGCTCTCCAGTAGATGCATATTTAATCTTCCCGCCAAGAACTAGTTCAAACTGGTCTATTAGCATTACACACACAATACCATACATGATCATTTATTTCCTATAATCCATATTTAGCATACGCAAGGTGTGATCCTTTCTGCGATTGAACCGGAGGTCTGCAGATAAATAGGGGATTAGAATGATACAAGACATGATATGTTTCCTGTGACCTGAACCTTAGATCGCACTAATGTGTATATAACATTTATAATATTTCACCATAAACTACCAGTAACTATGTGCAACTAATTTCAATGTCAGCTAATTGCAAGTGTATATGTTCGTGTAAATGCGTGTATAGGTGTTTGCACATGTTTCGGTTATTTACGCTCCTCCACACCGTGGCGTACTAGTCTCATAACTTCAGACATAGACAATCGGATTGTTAGATATTAATTTGCGATGACCATATCCAATTATCTGACTTCTACAATATATATATATATATATATATATATATATATATATATATATATTTCTAATAAACAAAAGTAGAAGCGCCACACATAGCGTATTAAATAAATAAACAAAAGTCTCAGTGAAACAATGAGTGAATTAGCCTCGTACCAGAGAACAAATAAAGAACAGCTTATCTGTAATTAGATTCCAAACGTCTGTGTACTGGAAGTCCTTTGATGCACAAAATTTGTGGCTTCTGAGATTGAAATAGCTATAGGGCTCAGAAAAAAACCATTATGGTGTAGTAAGCCTAAAACAAGGCTACATAAAGATTTCAACGTGGGTACTATCATAAGCTCATAGGCAAAAAGTAATCCATGATAAAATATTTATTAACAAAGGTAAAAATGCGCCTGTACATCATATATAACATATATAGGCTTATCTACAAGTTTTCCAGATGGTAAACATGGATCCCTCAGGTCCACCTGGCCAAGGTAGAGATGGTAATCTACAGGAAAACAGCAGAAACGACTTATCCCCCTCAACGCGTTTCGTCACTCAACTTTATCAAGAGGATTCAGGATATATGTGGTATGATGAACTAGTCCAAGAGGTCCAGTTTATATAGTCCCAACTAATCAATACATCAAACTATAACAAGCGATCTAACAGAAAACACCTGCATGCACCACTTGCCGTAACTCAGCCCGGACGGAATGACGCAATGTCACTTCCGGTATTTGGCATTACATCATTTCCGGTATCGGCCAGTGTATTACCTCCGATAATACAAAGTATCCCTCGGGGCACAGTAAACTTAAAACATTTGTCACCTAACATATCAATTTATAGAATATTACATCGGCAAATAAATCACTTCCGTAGTAAATATTTATATGTCCAAACGGAAGTGACATATGTCACTCATAATGTCGAGCATTATATTAGCATAAATAAAAACTCATATGTCCTATGTTACTATAAAACACATATAAAAAAACATGTAAAAGGACAGCTACAAGTTGCAAAAAGGATTTCCTTTTTCGTGAAATAAACCAAGTTATTATGATCGATCGGACATCCCATATAATATATTAATGTCCTCATTTTAAAAACAATGGCAGGCGCCATTTTTGAATAGACCTTATCACTGATTCATATACAATCGGCAGGAATGAATAGATAAACATAGATATTAACAATCACATATGACCACCATAAAAATGGAATTAAAATTAAATAAAACCTCCCTTGTAATCAAAAAGATGGTATTATAAAAATATATATATAGCCACCCAAATTCCTATATCACATGTCAGATACATATCATGTGAATGATGGTGAACACCATTCATAACTAGACAGCATCATTGATTCATACAGTAGACAATGTTACTAGTTCATAAAAAATGACAAAAAAGAATATAAACCTAGAAAATAACAGATATATATATAACCACCATAGGAGTAAAACTTCCCTTACAATCCAAAAATAGCATTACACTTAGTTTAGATATCTCATACATGAATATATAATAGATAACATCCAAATTCATAAATCACATGCCAAATTCCTATCATACGGGAACAAAAGAGGAAAAAACACAGAAAAAGATTAATTAGCTTTACACTTTACAAAACATAGTTCATATAAAAGAAGCCAACTCAAAAGCTTCATTAAGTCCCCTTGCTGCAAGTGTATCCAGTTTGTAAAACCAAAACATTTCTCTATGTGATAATTTATTTAGCATTATGGTATTTAATGAAATGTCTAGGAATAGAATGTACATCCAATTTATTTTTAATTGATCTCACATGTTCCTGAATTCGCAATTTTATATTCCTCTTAGTTTTCCCAATGTACTTCAAGCCACATGGGCATTCCAAAATGTATATAACAGATGAAGCTAAACAATTCATATATGTTTGGTTTTTGAACTCTTGTTTACTACCAGAATCTTTAAATATTTTATTGGATCCATCAACAAATTTACATACATTACATTTTGTGCATTTATAGAAGCCATTTGGATGTTTCAGGTAAATATTTTTATCCTCACATACAGAATTTTTTAGATTGCTAGGTGCCACCATGTCTTTCAAATTTCTAGATTTATTAAAAACAATATCAGTTATTTTTGGTACTATAGGGCCTAGAACAGGATCTACACAAATCAGATTCCAATATTTATTAAGCACATGCCTCACTCTTTTTTCATCCCTACTATATTCAGTAATGAAAGGGATCAAATTCTCTTTCTTTTCCCTCTCCTTATATTTTAACAGATCCTTCCTCTCTATGTCATTAGTTCTTTTCAATGCTTCAGAGATAATAGGTTCAGGATATTTTCGTTTTCTGAACCTTTTAGCATATACCTCAATTTGTTCCTTACAAACATTCTGATCAGAGCAATTACGCTTAATTCTACTAAATTGAGAAAGCGGGATGTTATTCTTCCATTTTCTCAAATGATTGCTCTCATAATGAATGTAGCTGTTGGTATCCACATTTTTAATAAAAGTTTTAGTCTCTATTCTGTCATCTTTAATTTCTAGAACTAAATCTAGAAATTCGACACTTGTCTTGTTAATAGAAGAAGTGAATTTAAGATTGAACTGATTATCATTAATATATAGAAGGAAACTCTGAAAAAAGTCAAAAGAACCATCCCATATAATTATAATATCGTCAATATATCTAGGATATAAAATGAGGGACTCAAAAAAAACATTCTTCCCAAAAATAAATTCTTCCTCCCATTTTCCTATATACAGATTATCTAAAGAGGGCGCAAAGGACATATGTATGTATGTATGTATGTATATATATATATATATATATATATATATATATATATATTAGAGATGGGCGGGCTCGGTTCCCCGAGATCCGAATTCATCCGAAATTCAGCCTATCCGAGTACCGAGCTGAGCACGCTCGGTACTCTCCCGCCCGTTCGGAATCGAAATCGAGACAAAACGTCATCGTGACATATTCGTATTTCTGAGCTCGGTTCTCGCGAGATTTGAAAAGCATAAATACCAGCCTCCACAGTAATCCATCGCCATTTGACAGAGGGAGAAAGCAGGGTTAGGTCACACTGGCTATATTAGCGCAGGGACAGAGCAGTAATTGGACACATTATTGTTTCTATTCAATACCATTCTAATCTTAATACCAGTTGTTACAGCAGTAAGAGGAGGATAGAGGAGGGTTTTTGTTAAATTTCTGTCTCTCCAAGTGCTTTTGGGGTGTTCCCCATTCTTTTGCATTAATTTTTCTGGCTGTCAAAAGTCCTATTTGTCAGCAGTCTAAAAGAATAATATTTAGCACTCCAAGTGCTTTTGGGGTGTTCCCCATTCTTTTGCATTCATTTTTCTGGCTGTCAAAAGTCATATTTCTCAGCAGTATCTATCTAATACAATTTTGGCACTACAAGTGCTTTGGCCTCATTAAAATGGATTCAAAGCAGTCCACATATGAACAGAATCAGCAACCCGGTTCTGTCACCAGTCTTGATGGTAGTGTTCCCAGTACTTCATCTGGTAAAGCCTATGTAAAAGTACATAGTCTTTTTAAATCAGGGAAAAAAACACACACCAAAATTTTTTTTACCGTGTTGAAGTGAAAAAGAAGTGTAACTGAGGAAAAGTTAACTGTCGATAAAAAAAAATGCCAACATGCCATTCTACACACGCAGTGGCAAAGAAAGAATGAGGCCTTCGCCTTTCTCTATTAGTGTCAGATCAAAAAATGTTACTGAGCCTTCCTCTTGTACGGTCACTCGTGACGAAGCAAAACCAAGTAATTTGGAGTCTAAAAGTGGTGCACAACTACTGTTACGCGTCAAAGCCGAGCTGCAAGAAAACAGTAAGGCATTAGAGGATAATGTATGATCTGAGTCAGAAATTACACCAATCACTGTGGAGAGTCCATCCACCAGTGGTATGTCTAATCGTGAGCATTCTGTCAGTGACAGTGTACCCATAAAGAAGGGTCCTTTCAGCAGTTCTGCTGATGTGTGCCTTAACAGCCCGAGTGTAGCCAGCAGAGCCGTAACTAGGGTGGTGCGGGCGGTGCTGTCGCCCCGAGCGCAAGCCCGAGGGGGCGCAGCAGCCGCCCGCTACCTTCCCCTCTGTGGCACAAAGTAAAAAAAAAATATCTAAAAAAAATAAAATAAAATAAAAAAATATTGCAGGGGGGGTGCCGCGAGTCGGGGGAGGGGGGGTCGGTTGCCGCGAGTCGGGGGAGGGGGGGTCGGGTGCCACAAGTCGGGGGAGGGGCTAGTGTGGTGGCTGGTCAAAGAATGATCACACTGTCTGTCAGACAGTGTGTATAAAGTTATTTGTCGGGACCCGCCCCCTCCCCTTCCAGTATGCTGTGCTCCGCTCCACCCCCCCCTCTGAAAAGAAAGTGAGGAGCGGCCATTGCTGAGCAGAGAGAGTGAGTCCCCTGCATCTACTGCTGACTGCTATGCTGACCATCCAGGAGGAAAGAAAAATAGGTAAGTAAATGTTATATTGTAATTAAAATATATATTTAAAAAAAAAAAAAATAGGAAATAGGGTGCTCCATCCAGGAGCAAAAACTGAGGGAGTGTAGTGGGGAAGCAAAAGCTATGGGGGCAGGGGACATGAAAATGTATAATGATTATTTTTTGGTATTGTATTTTTTGATATTTTGCATTTATGTATTCTCCCCTGTCCCTCTCATCTACCCCACCTGTGCCACCTTCTCCCCAGTCCCTCTCATCTACCCCCTTGTGCCACCTTCTCCCCAGTCCCTCTCATCTACCCCGCTGTCCCACCTTCTCCCCAGTCCTTCTCATCTACCCCCCTGTCCCACCTTCTCCTCAGTTTCTCTCATCTACCCCCCTGTCCCACCTTCTCCACAGTCCCTCTCATCTACCCCCCCTGTGCCACCTTCTCCCCAGTTCCTCTCATCTACTCCCCCCCCATGTGCCACCTTGTCCCCAGGCCCTCTCATCTACTACCCCCTCTGTGCCACCTTGTCCCCAGGCTCTCTCATCTACTACCCCCTCTGTGCCACCTTGTCCCCAGGCCCTTTCATCTACTACCCCCTCTGTGCCACCTTGTCCCCAGGCCCACCTTCTCCCCTGTCCCTCTCATCTACCCCCTTGCACCATCTTCTCCCCTATTCCTCTTACTTGTCATCCTGCAGCCCACTTCCAGCACTGGGTTTATATGTATTTAAAAATCCAAATTTATATAGTGTATGTCGTGTAAAGTACAGGAAATAGAAAATTTGTCATTTTCATATTCATAATCTATGATTTCTATTTTCCTCCACATAGTGTCTATTGCAAAAAATACAGGTGTAGCCAAGGGCTCTTATATTTCTTCCCTATAGTGAGAGAAATTTGTATAGGTTACACCTGTATTTTTGAGGCTACCAACTACACAGCAATGCAAAAGAATTCATTCAGTAAAGTGCTAGCCACACCCCCACATTAGGTTGGCCACACCCACTTGGCAAATGTCACTCCCACTTAGATAGGGGGCGCCGGTGCCCTGTCTCGCCCAGGGCACTAAAATGTCTAGTTACGGCACTGGTAGCCAGTGATACACCAATTGAGGATGCCACTTTGGAATTAGAATAGGATGAGAGGGAGATTTGTGTAGGCGACGAGGGCACTAATGATAATGTTGATGATTATGATGCAGACAGATACCAAATTGCCTTTCTCATTTTTTATCTATATTCTAGACTCTATAACAGCTGAATAGTTTTCTATTTTACTCCTAGTGGAGAGGATTTCTGATGCAGACAGATACCAAACTGTCTTTGTCCATTTATTTTTATATTCTAATTCTACAGTCTATGCAGGCTGCTTTTTTTCTATTCAACTACAAGTGGAGGGCAGGGGTGGGGGCATAGACAGCCACCAAACTACCTTGATCCATTTATTTTTTATATTGTTCAGTCTATGCAGGCTGCTTTTTTTCTATTAAACTACAAGTGGAGGGGGCGGGCTATAGAGACTGAAACCAAACTGCTTTTGTCCATTTCTTTATATATTTAATTATAAGTGTAGGGTGTAATATACACCCAAAGACGATGGTTGCATTGCCAATAGGCTAAGATGAAGAGGAAGACAACAAGGTTTGTGTGCAGAATTAAGGACGGCCTACCAGGGATTAAACTGTTTTCTTCCTAATTTATTTGCTTTAGAATTACCTTACTTATCCAAGAAACAGGTGGAGCACTAAATTAGGTTATTTTATGCCCAAAAACATTGATTTTTAAACAAAATTGCAAAACAAAACCAAACAAAACCAAAACACGCAAGGGCAGTTTGGCAAAACCAAAACCAAAACACGGGGGTCAGTGAGCATCTCTAATATATATATATATATATATATATATATATATATATATATATATATACATATGTATATACATATAAATATATATTGCACAGGTCCACTTTTTTGCAATCCAAAAAGTATCATTGATGATCATATATATATTTAGATAGATAGATAGAAACATTAATATTACATTTTGAATTGTAAAACTGTGGGCCTGCAAAATGTTTCAATTTGAGCGAATGTGTGTATTAGTCTGCCAAGTGCATTTCAAAGTGCATACCCATGTCCTCAGGGCCGCCTTCAGAAAAAATCGGGCCCAGTACAGGCCCCCCGTGCCACCCGGGCCCCCCCCATGAGCGCCCCCCCCCCATGAGCAACACATACTTACCTGGGGCCCGCCGCTGGTCTCCGCTATTCTGTCTTCAGCCTGGCTGTCACCGTGACAGCCAGGCACCAGGATCCGATCGCAGGGGTGGAGGAATCATTCCCCCTGCGATCATGTGATCTGTCACAATCAGAGCACATGATCGCAGGGGGAATGAATCCTCCACCCCTGCGATCGGATCCTGGTGCCTGGCTGTCACGGTGACAGCCAGGCTGAAGACAGAATAGCGGAGACCAGCGGCGGGCCCCAGGTAAGTCTGTGCTAAGCTGTTGTACCGGGCTCCCTGTGAGCCCGGGCCCGGTACAACAGTACCCCCCATACCCAGGCTCGGACTGGCCTGCAGGGCAGCAGGACTATCCACCGGTAGGCCCCGCCAAATTATAGCCACGCCCCCTCCGTTGTTAGGGAGGAGCTAAGAAAACAGCTGACTCCCGACTTGCATACAATTCATCTTTTGGACATACACGAGAACAGGAAGGGACAGATGCGTTTCACAGTGGAACGCAGGCACCTTCCTCTCCAACAGTAACAAGCACGGACCACGAGAAACATCCTCTGATTTCAGCACACTGGGTACCCGGTCACCATCTCTATATATATCGAAACTACAAAGTAAACAAAGTTAAATTTGAAAGCATCGCAGCAATAACCATGTGATATATGTGGACAGTGATCTGAATATTTATATTGCACTAGCAGAGACTTAAAGAAATACTAATTCCCATCTACTGGACTTGTATGCTATGAACATTATTTTATTGAGATATCAGTGACTGTGTTATTTCTGGATCAATGCAGCATTTATACCCACTGCCATTTGCCTCCCAGTAGCTAGACTAGTCCAGGTCTATATACCTAGGTTTGTCTGATTTTTTATGTATGTTCAATTGATGCCATACCATATGTATGTTTATAGAAATCAATGCCTCATAATATAAATACTGTGGTTTAATTGGAGTTTTTTATTTATCTATATTAATGTATTTTTATGTATTTTAACCAGGATTCAATAAATTGTGATAAAACTAACATTAAATGTTATCCCACTAATTGAACTGAGCCTCTTGCTCACAGCCTAATACAAGATATAGAAAAATACGAATTGTATTCAAGATAAAAGAATACAAATTTTATTATTAGCATTACACTTGGAATAATACATAAGTCAATGAGCGCTTAACTTTCAGTATATTATTAGTTCATAGAGAGGGATAACCTGTGTTAATGCTGCTCTTGCAACAGTAGGGGTAGAGCGCAACTCCTCCCCCCCCCCCCATTTTTGCCAAACCCTCCCATTAAACACACTACCACACAGGTGCAGAGAGTCGCGTCTGGGCTCTTTGATCCTGCGCGGTAGTGTGTTTTTCACTTTGAGCAGGGCAGATGAGAGTAGGAGTTCCGGATATCGAGGAGCATGAGCAGGTTAGTAACTAAGTGCGCAGTCAGCCTGTCATTTTAAAAGAGAAGGATGAGCACACTACATTCTTTATATACTACACTATGGTGCTAGCTGTCCTTCGTGGGCTGACCACTCTCCCTTTAGTGTCTGGTCTCGCCTCTATGATGGCTAGCCACACCCCCTCTGGTGGGCCCCTAGCGTTGCAGTCCCCCGGTGGGCCCTTCATGCCCCAGTCCGACACTGCCCGTACCCCCCTGATGGCGGCCCTGCATGTCCTGGTCCTTGGAATTCCTCATGTAGAGGAGGGAAAATTCACATAGTTGATACAGCATAAACAACACTTCAAAGTCAAGCTTACTAGCACTTTAGTTCCACCCTCTTTTATTTCAACTTTTGCACTTTTTCCAAAAATACCGATCAGTTTAATTTCATTGAAGTCTTAAATTAATCATACAAATTAGGGGACATTAGGACTATCGACATAAGGACTGAAGACAATTAGACTATCTTACTTGTGTCACTAAAGTACAATGTAATGTTTAACTGAATTGGTTGACGTTTACTGAAAATACACATTACAATAAAAAGTGCAACTGGAAGGTGCAAAATGTGTTCCATTGAAAATATAAGATAAAGCCCAATCTGTTACCTCTGAGGACATGAAAAACATAAGTCTAATTTTAGAGGCTGCAAGATTCTGCTTGCCCTTCTTGACAGGTAATGCCACTCTAAATGCTCTTTCTCCACTCAACCCTTTACCTAATATATACGTAATCTTAATCCTGCAAAATTAAATGTTGTATTTGCGTTAGGTTGCATAATTAAATGCACTCATACACCTAGGAAAAGATCTGTCAATGGACAATTTTGTTCAAATGTTAAAATAGCCTAACATCATCATGAATAAATTGTAATTTAATTCCCTTAACTCTCTGATCTATTTAAATTGTTCTATTCTAAATTTAGCCAATTTTGGGTAAGTTTACTACTTGTGGAGCAATTTATTCAGCAGAATAGACATTGCATTTTCAATGGGTGCAGAAAGCCTGTGCAAATGCAATTTTCGATAGAAATGAATGGGAAAAGCTCTGCCAAATGCAAGAAATATTTAAATGCCAGCCGCTTGTGATTAGTTGAGCAGGCGCTGACCTCCAGCCCCATTTAAAACAATGGCATTAGTATCAAAACAAAAAAAGACTGTAGTGAATCTGTTCTGACTGAAAGGCCATGCTGACACTTGTAATCCCAGCAAGCACTGGCAGTCACTATATTTGAAATGCATTGCCCATTGTTTGCAATCACCCTTTATTACACTACACCTGCTTTACAATTTACAATGCAGAAATTGATGATTTCTGTGATAGTAAGATTCATTGCCATTTCTTGGGGAAGTTTGAAAAAGTGAACATTTACATCTCAATTTGTTTTAGTAGATTAGATGAATTGCAAATCGCAGTTACCGTAAATAACTAAAACATAGGATATGATCAAACTCAGATTCTGATAAATCTCTGTAACAGCATGGAAGAACTCTTGTAGGCAGTAGTGAATGTGTCAGGACTCAATGGGGTAAAATCATTAAATAGCAATGTTGAAAAAGTGGAGATGTTGCCTATAGCAACCAATCAGATTCTAGCTGTCATTTGCAGAATGTACAAAATAAATGATATCTAGAATCTGATTGGTTGCTATAGGCAACATCTCCACTTTTCAAACCTGTAGTAAATATACCACAATATGTCAAAATGTTCAGTATTATGTAATAATATATAATATATATTATATAATATAATATACATATAATAATATGTACAGATCAGGCCCTGTGTCTGGTAACCCTTAATAACCCAATAGCCACACTCTATTGATACAGCAATGCACTCAATAATACATATAGCAAACAATAGGAAGTGTATACCTGGTCTTAGATTTAAGTTGATCAAGAATGGCAAACCCCACTTCGACCACTGCTAATAGTTAGAGTGTTCATCTGTACTTCCCTTGTCCCAATTCAGCTGCCAATATGTCTAATGTCTGTGAATGCAAACTTCTTGTATAGTGTCTTATGATGTAACTCTGGGAATCTGAGCACTAGCTGTAAGGGACAGAGAGGTGGTTAGATGCAGATTTAGTATGTGAGGAAGAGTGTTTTTAGCTTGATTTTGGGATTATGGGGGCCAGTTTGGAGATTTTCAGAGTGATGCGGCAGATGTGAAGTGGCAAGGGAGAAAGATCAGTCGTTTGGTAGTATTTAGGACAGAATGAAGATGAATGAGGAGAATGCCATGTTACATATGGTTGCAGTAGTAGAGGTACTAGATATTGTTGTACCAAAATTTTGAAGGTAAAGCCAATAAGACTAGAGAGAGACAGAAACAAAGGAGAAGTAGCATGGAGGGTGGAGTCCAGGATGACACCAAGGCAGCAAGTTTTGTAGACTCAAGAAATTGTGGTGTTGTTGACCTTAAAAGAGATTTTAGGACAGGTAATGACTCTGGTAGGAGTGAAGATGATGAGCTCTGTTTTGGACATGTTGAGCTTTATTAAGAGTTGGACTATCCATGTCAAAGCAGCAGACAGCCAGATATTTCATTCTGTGGCCTCAATAGAGTGGGAGCAATTTCTCAGACAGCAGGTCTGTTTGGTATGGCATTGTGGAGGATTTATGGTGAAGATAAACACCTCATGTTTACAGGGTGCTGCAGCTTTAATTATACAAAAATTGCCTTCAAGGTCAACTGTTTAAGTATCTGAAGTATATTACTGTGTGACTAGATTCTCTCATTGTTTCTTATATATTTCTTATTGTTGAAAATGTTGCTAAAAGACCTCTATTAGAAATGTTCACAAATCACTTTTGCAAATACTTATTGATAAGTGACATGTGACAGTCACTTCAATTGGTTTTTGAGGATGGTAAAATTATATAAACAGGAAATAAATGATGCAAAGATTATCTAAATAACAATTACCCATATTTAGTCAAACTTGCCTAATGCCCAATGGTCAGTTAAGTTAATATTGTTATTACATTACGTTGCCATCTTGCACCTTTTGTTTCACAGCTACCAAGGGCTTCCTGGTGAATCATGACTTTTTCTTTCGGCTAATCTGAACCATCTTCTGCATCAGGGGTTTTTAAACACAATCCTCTAGCAAATCATGTTTTCAGGATTTATTTAATCATGTACAGATGAGTTAATCTATTATGATGCATCAGTAATTATGCCCCTGTTTCCACAGACAGCAATCCTGAAAACATGACCTGTTGGTTGTACTTGAGGATTGAAGTTGAGAACCCCTGATCTGCATGATTGATGAAAGCGTGCCACTATGGCATCCACTGAGGGCCCCCCTTGGGAGGGGGCTATATTAATTATCCTTGAATCCTGGTCCAGGGCCAGAAGACAAGGAATACTTACAAACATCATGACATCGGTGCCCAGGTAAGTTCCCAGGTGGTCACTTAGTCACATTGTCATCGGGCCAGAGAATTGAAATGTAAATGTTCTATCCTTGAAGAAAAACCTGTGACATAGCTAAATGATGCAGTGGAGAAGCACTATAGAATGCTGCCTGCCTGAGCGGAACACTCACAATCATTAGAGATACCTAATGGTAATTGCAGCTGGATGCCTTTGTTTAATAAAATTACTAACAACACAAAGGGAGTTTAGATTAAGTAAGTTGATAAAAAGTGCAAGTGGACATTTTCTTTAAGACATGACTATTTACACAGTCATTGTTTTTTTTTTTTAAAAAGTGTATTTACCACATAGAGAAGCAAATTGGAGCGATTAGGAGTATTGAAAAATGATTTTACACTCCTTCATGTTCCAAAGATGCCAGCATACCAAACATCTGTGTGGATGTAGCCTGACATTTTATAATAATCACCGTAGAATGCATAATGCACTGCAATCCTTCCCATTACGGTATATTTATGTTTACTATTTTCAAATGAATAAAATTCACCTTATATTCTAAACTTAAATAAAGTTACCCACACTTTCAAAATTAGAAATCAAATAAATGTAATCTTTAAGAGATCATAAAAACTTATGTGCATGAAAATTTTAAGGTTATGTGGGATTTATGTAGGATTATGAAGGTCTTAATTATATTAAACCTTAGTTTTTAATTAATGTTTGTATTACTTTAAGCAATGAAGAGAAGAGATGAAAATAAATAGTAGTTTGAGAATGTTACTATTATCCAGGGATACGACCGTTAATTTAAAATAAAGGATAGTAGTGGATATAGGGTAAAATTGGATTGCAATATTGAGTCTGGGGGGATTTTCAAAATTGAAACAGATGGGTGGTTGCCTACTCTGGATTAATTTCAAATATAAGTGCAGGATCGCAGGAGATCCAAAATAGGTTGAACTTGATGGACTGGTGTCTTTTTTTAACCTCATCAACTATGTTACTATGTAATGTAAGAACAAAAATATTCAATTCAAATTGTCATCATTTCATTAGAAATAAAGCATGAGGGCATTACACAGGTAACACAATTTAAATTATATTTATAACTTGATCAGCATTAGCAAATTATCTGTGTATAATCTGTTAACTGGTAAATGTCTGTTCTTTATATAGTTATTTTTGCAGTTTAATAATGTATTATGTAATGTATTATGAATCATTGATGTCTGTAAATTGTATACTAATGTAAACTTCATGTACGTCGCTGCAGACGTTTTTGGAGCTTTGCAAATAAATAACAATAATAATAATAATAATAATTATTATTATTCTTATTAATAATAACTTCTGATTTTTGCACCAGCTCTCAGCTAGTATAGAGCTAGTATAGATTAGGCCTCTTCCTATACTTATATTAGGAAGTATTTTGCTCACAGGACTAGCTCCTAAGAGTTCCGCCACAAAATCAGCACTTAGTGGCATTAGTCATATTTATAACATGGGGATTTCCCAGGCTTGAACTCAACGGCTGACTTCAAGCTGTAGGAAATCCCTATGTTATAAATATGACTGATGCTAAAAGAGCTAATTTTATGCCGGGAGCTCTTACGGTCTAGTCTTGCATCATCTATCAGGAAATTTTATTTTGCCAAGAATCCATGGATGTATTACAGATGAAGAGCCTGGATGTAGGTGTGAAATTAAGAGGGTAAATGAAGGTTGTGTAGGCGTGTTTTAATTTCAATTAAAATAATGTTTTAGATTTTTTCTTGGTGTACTACAGGTCCCAGCGGGCCCTGGGTACCAGGGCATGTTGGCCCTTGTAGTTCCCCAAGTGCCAGCATGCCTTGGCAGCCATGGCTATGCTGGTGCTTGCAGTACTATAAGCTTCAGCAAGCCCAAATACATAATGGCAGCCTAAGCATACTGGGACTTGTAATGCACAAGAGACAAATTGCATTTATACATGTGGGAAGAGCCCTAGTGCATGATCGATATACCTAGGATGGTCTGCATTATTTTTGCAGACCTGGGGGTGAATGTATCAAGGTCCGATTTTTTCAGCATTTTAAAATCGCGGCAAATCGCTGTCGTGGGAAAATCCATTACACTATAAATAGACCTCGTGCATGAGCTAAGTTCATTGCGTATCGGAGATTCTACAGTGTAGAAGCTGTTTTGCGGCGTCTGTCATTTTTTAATTTTTTTTTAACCAAACATGTTCCGGATTGGATTACAAATATGGGGCCATTCTGGCTGAAAATAAAAAGATTGCAATCAACAAGAGCGCCCTCCCTGCCAGAAGAACTGAAGATATTTCCAAGTATGGACTTTGGGATACAAATTTATCTGGGACATTTACAAGCCGGATTTATTTGGGACATGGTTTTCAAGCATTTTTTAATTAAAAGCTGCTGACGAAAGAAGAAGAATTCAGATTGGTGAGTATTCTGGGGTTTTCTTATTTATTTATTTTTTTTAAATTCTTTATTTTGAATGGTCAAACAGGAAAAGGTATATACAATACGAAGTCAAAAGTTTACAAAGTATACATAGAAGGGCATTAACATTGTAATGTAGTCTAAAGAAAAAGTTTTTTGACAACATGAGAGATATTGACCATATTTTCCTTTTATACTTTTGTATAAATGTAAGATACAATAATGGAAAAAGTAGAATGGAAGGGGGAGGGGTGAAGGAGAATTAGGAGGGAAGGGAAAGGGAAGACCACAAAGGTTGATGCATGAGTGTAATCGGAAAGAAGGTGAGATTATGAATGTTAGAGGGTCAGGGGATGGTGGGACGGGGACCGAATCCTGCCCGCCGCACACGGGTCACAACGGAGTCATTAAGGGCCAGAGGGGAACGAGCGTGCTGCGAACTGCCAAGGAGCCCACACTTGGTTGAAAGCGTAACCTCTATCATGTAAATAGTACGTAATTTCTTCCATGGCTGCTACGTGCCAGATTTGCTTTTTAAGGGCAGAGAGAGATGGAGAAGAGGTACGTTTCCAATTAAGGGCTATAAGGGATTTAGCGGCTGTGAGGATATGTGCAATTAGTTTTCTAGAAAATTTATCAAGCTCTGGGGGAGGATAACAAAGGAGGAAGATCCAGGGGTCCTTCGCCACGGGAGCCTCAAATAAAGTGTTGATAAAGCCATGGATCGCGTCCCAGAAGGGGGTGATAACTGGGCAAGTCCACCAGATGTGTAGCATTGATCCCCTGTGGCCACAGCTCCGCCAGCAGTCGGGTGACGAGGAGGGGAACATTGCGTGGAGACGGGTAGGGGTATAATACCAGCGATAATAGATTTTATAGGATGTCTCTTTTAGTTTAGTCGATATGGAGCTCTTAGCTATCCCCAGTCTCATGTCCTCCCAGGCCTCCTCATCTGGGGGGGGGCCCAAATCCCTCTCCCAGTCAGCTTCATGTGAGAGTTGTGGATGGATAGTGGATTCAAGAAAGATATTATAAAGTTGTGATATCATACCTCTATCCATAGGGTGAAGTTTGCAAAGATTTTCGAATGGGGTAAGGGGACGTAGTAGAAATTTGGGTGGTAGGGAACGTAAAAAGTGAGTAATTTGGAAGAACTCGAAAGGGTTAAGCACTCGAGCTGGGGGGGGAGGTTGGAGTTCTGCTAGCGGAAGCCACTGGCCTTGTTTAGAGAAATCTGATGGAAATTTGAGCCCAGCTTGAGTCCAATGGCGGTGTCGTACCTTGGAGAGGCCAGGAGGAAATATAGGGTTAAACCAAATGGGAGTCAGGGGGGAAAGGGCAGATGTGAGTTTCAATTTGAAGGAGTGAGAATCCCAAATCTTGATATCAAATTTAGTGGTAGGAAGTAATTTGGATGGAGGGGGACGGTGTATAGGGGATAGACCCCATAATGAGGTGAAATCAGGGAGAGCTAAATGTGCCGCCTCTAGGTCAAGCCATGAGGTGGAACCCGAGGGGGCGTATGATGCAACAATTTGTGAGAAATGGGAAGCCAGATAATATAACTTAATATCAGGTAGTCCCCTGCCTCCACTAGAGATGGGTTTTTTGAGAATGTTGAGCGAGACCCTTGGGGGCCTGTGATTCCAAATTAAACATGTCAGAGCTTTCTGGATATTGGATAGGAGGATGGCAGGGACCGCAACTGGTAGAGTTTGGAAGAGATATAACCATTTGGGTATGATATTCATTTTAACTGCTATGATCCTACCCAGCCATGAGATGATGAGACGGTTCCAGGATGCCAAGTCAGATTGTGTTTTGGAAAATAGAGGTGGGAAGTTTTCCTGATAGAGGAGGTCATAACGAGATGTAAGATAGATTCCCAAATATTTTATTTTCCTGGTCTGCCATTTGAATTTGAAAAAGGACCGTAACAGTTCGGCCTCCTGAGGGGGGACATGAAGCAGCATGGCCTCTGATTTTGTATAGTTTATTTTGTAATTCGATATCTCACTGTAGGTCTGGAGAATCTTAAAGAGGTTCGGGAGGGAGATGGCCGGCTGAGAAAGCGATAGCAGGACATCGTCCGCAAAAAGTGAAACCTTAGAGTTGATGTCCTCCACCTGCACGCCCGAAATGTTAGGATTAGATCGAATTTGGGAGGCCAATGGTTCAATTACTACAGCGAAAATAAGGGGAGAGAGGGGGCAACCTTGTCTCGTACCGTTTTGGATGGATAACGAATTTGAAGGTGTGCCGTTGATCAGGACTTTAGCCGAGGGCAAGGAATACAGTGCCAGGATGCCGGTGAGAAAATCACCAGTGAAGCCAAAGGCCTCGAGAGCTGCTCTCATAAAACCCCAGGAGATCCTATCAAATGCTTTTTCAGCATTCAGAGAGAGAAGAATAGTGGGGGATCTCCTTGTGTTTGCAATGTGGATGACATCAATGGCTCTCCTGGTGTTATCTCTCGCCTGGCGCCCCGGAATGAAACCCACCTGGTCATAGTGGATCAATAATGGGAGAAATTCATTCAGGCGATTTGCCAGAATTTTAGCATATATCTTCAGGTCCAGGTTGAGGAGGGAAATGGGTCTGTAGCTGGCGCAGTGGAGTGGGTCCTTTCCATCTTTTGGGATCACTACAATTCTGGCTTCGAGCATTTCGGGTGGGAAGGGGTTCCCTTGAAGGGCACCATTGTACAGAGAGTGCAGGTGGGGAGCAAGCAAGCCCAAAAATTTCTTGTAATAGAATGCTGTAAAGCCATCGGGGCCTGGGGATTTGCCACTTTTTTGTGACTTAATAGCGAGTTGGATTTCCTCTATTGAGATTTCTTCATTAAGCTGTTGAAGGGCTTGAGGGGATAGCTTAGGGAGTTTAGATGCAGCAAGGAAGTCTGAGATCAGCGTTGCGTTGGAGTGTTGTGAGGAGGGGGGTGGGCCTGTGAGGTTGTAGAGGGAGGAATATTATTGTTGGAAAGCCTCTCTAATAGCAGTGGGGTCGTGGTGAAGTTGGTTGTTGGAATCCCGGATTGCTATAATGCTTTTGTGGGTCCTGGCTGAGCGAAGCCGTGCCGCTAGGATTTTGTCCGCCTTGTCTCCCTTTTCATAAAAGGATTGACGGAGCCATTTAAGGCGTTTGGCTACTTGTTTGGAAAAAAGGAGATCAAGTTGGGCCTTGGTCTCGCGGAGGGCTAGTAAAGTGGCAGGGTCTGGAGTGGTTTTGTGTTGGGTTTCTAGGGATTGAAGTTTGAGGGATAGATCGTTAGTCAAGGTGAAAGTTTCTTTTTTCTTCCTAGAGGCAATGCTGATTAAGTGTCCCCTCAGGACTGCCTTATGTTCCGTTCAAAGAGTAGTCCTAGAGATCTCTGGGGTGTCGTTGAGTTCGAAGAATTCTTCAAGGCGAGCCCCGAGCTGGGAGAGTATATCCACGTTGTGTAATAGAGAATCATTGAGGCGCCACGTCATGGGGCGGGAGCGGTTTGAAAAGCCGCAGAGGTCTATAGAAATTGGAGAGTGGTCAGACCAGATTATCGGGTGTATTTGAGCCGTCTGGAGTCTTAATCCTAAATCATGGCTGAGCAGGATCATGTCTATTCGTGAATAAGAATGATGGGGTGGAGAGTAATATGTATAATCACGCGCAGTCGGTTCTTTCACTCTCCAGGAGTCGTAAAGAAGCTGGGATTTCATGAGACTGAGGAGCGACTTGGAGGATGTTGGGTCCGAAGCGGAAGAGGGTGCGGCCACAGGGGTGGAACGGTCCAAGGAGTTATTCAAGACAGTATTAAAGTCTCCCGCTACGATAAGGTCTCCTTGACGCAGGCGGGACACTAAGACATCTAGTTTTGAGAAAAAGCGGTTCTGGTGTTGGTTGGGAGCATATACATTAACCAGGGTGTAAAGTTTATTATTAATTCTGCCTACTAAGATAAGGTACCTACCCTCTTTGTCTGCTAGGGAATCAATGGGTTCGAAGGTGAGATGGCGGGCAAATAAGATTGTAACTCCCCGTTTTTTAGATGTGTGATCACATGCATGGTGTGTATCAGGATATGCTTTTGAACGGAGTTCGGGATGGGAATTGTGTTGGACGTGTGTTTCTTGAAGGAAAATTATATCGCCCGAATAAAGTTTGAGGGTAGTGAAAAGCTTACCCCTTTTCTGAGGGCTGTTCAGCCCTTTAACATTAAATGAGAGGACTCTAAGACCCATGTGCAACGAGGAGGTAAAAAATCAGGAGATGGCTTGGTGCAGTGCGGCTGGTGGGTGAATGTTTCATGTGGTCAGTTGGAAAAAGGGAAAGGTTAGTAATGGGGAGAGGGGGGGAAAGGGTAGGAAGTGGGTCACACGGCAAAGTAGGCCGGGACCAGTGGTGCCGACATCGGGAGGGGTTACTATGTGCTGGGGGAGCACATAGGTCAGCAAAGGAGCTAAGAGCTCCAGGGGAGCGTGGCGAGGCATCCAATAGACGCATCGCGCAGACCATAGAGAACGGGTCAGGGGGGTGTCTCCCCTTGGGGAACCTGAGATAGAGACATTGGAACTGGATTAAATGTGGGTATTGGGCGAAGCAACCTGGGAGGGAGGTAGGGATAATGAAATTGTATAGTATTATAAGGGGTGGGAGTTGAGGTGAAGTATAGGAGGGGGGTGGTCAAGAGTGTAGGAGGGAGAGGTCAAAGGTATGGCGAGGGGTAGGAGTATGGAGCAAAACATAACAATGTAAGTAAACATTTTAACATTAAGCATGGTAGAGTAGCATCAAGTGGTATTGCAGTAAAATACTAGAACCATATAACGATACATTTTACAATTGCTCCTGGTAAAGTGGTATCAATTGATAATGCAGTAAAACAAAGATTAGTAAGTAATTGGGTGGTCTCATGTAACAGCCCCCATTCAAAACAGGTCAGGTATGTAAATAATGCAGGAGGATTAGACAAATGAAAACGTGGGCAATCAGAAGGCACGTGTGGTGAGGGTCTGCAACACAGGAGCACATAGCAAAGATGCTAAAAAACGGTACTAGTAACGGACATAATGCAGAACAGTTTGAGGGACTCCAGGTCCAACCGCCCCGTCCCCCACAGGGGGAAAAGGGCCAAAAGGAGCCAGGGCCCGCCAGTTAACGCTAGATAAGACTAACATACCTATATAATGATATAGGAAGTAACATATAAAACAATAAGAGGTAAATATCGTAGAATAAAGTAGTGTTCCTGTGTGAACCTCTCAAAATTGGGGGGAGGGGGACCTCACCGGAAGCGAAGACCCCGAGCTATACATAGGCTCTCTCCAATGTGCAGCACCTAGGCTGGACATCAGGGAGAGAAAAAGAACACAGTGTAGAAAAAAGAACAACAAAACCTGATAAAGGTAATCAAGTCCCGGAAGCTTCGTTAGGCGGTGGTGATGATGCCGGTACGGTGGTCCATTCAGTGTTGGGAGTTTGACGTGGCGAAGGTCTTGCTGCTCTCTCAGGAAGAGAGGATGATTCGGATGTGGCTGGGAGACCAGTAGTGATTCCAAGTTTCGGAAGCAGGAGTTGGGCTTCAAAGAGAGTTCTGGCCATAAGCATTGAGCCCTGATGCCATATCAGGATGCGAAAGGGGAATCCCCAGCGATATTTAATTTGTCGTTGGCGGAGAAGTGTGGTGATAGGCTTAAAGTCTCTTCTTTTGGCTAGGGTGAGTGGGGAGAGATCTTGGAAGATTTGAAGGTTAGCGTTGTCAAAGGTGATAGATTGAAGGCGGCGGACTTCTCTCATGACGTCTTCTTTCGCCGTAAAGTAGTGCATTCTAAGGATGACGTCCCTGGGTTGGGATGGATCCTGGGAGCGGGGTCTCAGTGCCCGATGGGCTCTATCTAGGAGAAGGAGCTCCTCGGGAGTCGAAGGTGAGAGCTGGGTGAAAAGTTTCTTGAGATAAAGGTCCAAGTGAGCGGGTTCAATCTGTTCCGGGATTCCGCGGATTCTCAGATTGTTGCGTCGTGCTCTATTGTCTTGGTCCTCCTGCCCTTCCTGAAGTTGGACAATATCTTGGCGGATTTGGTTGAGATCCGTTTCATGTGATTGTTGATAAGTTACTACTTCTTCCACTCTGTGTTCAAGATGATCTGTTCTATCACCTATGCCAGCAATGTCTGCTTTTAGTGAGTGGAGGGCTTGGACCGATGCTTTGACATCCTTCAGTTCTTTGAGGAGGGATAGGAAATCTTGGCGAGTCATAGGAGAGCAATCCTCAGTGTCCGGATCCGAATCAGAGTGTTCACTGGATCTGGCCGGAGTTTTCTGTTTAGAGAGATAAGGAAGGAGATCGCCTCCTGGCGGTTTTTTACCTCCTCTGGGCATCGTGGTAGAATAGGAGGGAAACCAGTTGAAGAAATGGTGGGTTAGGAGGTTTGGTTGCTTCGTTACATATGGTTCAGGGCCCAGGGGAGTAGAAGGGCGTAATCAGCACCCAGGCATCCGCAATTCGTAGGGCGGAAGAATTGAAGGGAAACGTGGGAGCTCCCACATTGTGAGGAATTTGACAGCCAAGGCCCCTCTTAGTATGGGAAGTCACCACATAGTACTGGTAGCACACAATGTGTGTTAGTAAGTTGAGCTGTGGTTAAAGTAGGGGCTACCAAGTGGGAGGGTAAGCTTTAGGTTTGTGCTATTATTTCTCTGGTAATATGCAGAAACTGGAGAGACTTATAGGTATATATGTATTATTTCTTAGGAAATTACAGAATACAATGCCAGGTATTGGCCACTAGGTGGCATCACTGGTTTTGAAAAGTGCAGATAGTCAGGCAATTTGATTGTATAGATCTGGTTGATCTGAGTAGTATAGTGACAGTGGATATTTATGATCCTCCGGACCCTTATCCTCAGCAGGGGGTCTTACAGAATTGTGGGGTAGCCAGCCTCAGAGCGGGTCACTTCTACATTTGGTGAAGAGGAGATTCTCAGATCTACAGAGTTTGTGGACAGAGGTTAAGCTGCTGGAAGGATCTTCTTTACACACTACAAGAGTGTGCTATTTTGTCAGTGATCCAGGCAGAAGAAGGGAGCAGTCACTCACCACTTGTTGGAGGGTAGGGGGAGATCAATTTTGCGGCAACATCTCAGGAGCAGGTCCCAGATTGAGTGTGGACGTCCAGGCTGCACAACCCCGCCGGGCGCTTCAGAGGGGATCCTAGATCCAGAGGAGAAGGAGGCTGACACAACAATCTAGGGGTTCTGAGGGAAGAAACGCTCCCGCGACAAGATGGCGTCCGTGGGGACCGGAAAAATCGAGGCCCCGGCTTTTCAGCGCGACTTAGGGCTCAGAGGTGCTGGATGGCCTGGGAGCACGGCGGGCGTCTCGTGAGTGGAGCGGAGCACAGCGGGTAACTCCGGTAAGTAGCGGGAGCCGGGAAGGTGGGATTGTGGCTGGTGGAAAGGCTCACAAGGTGCCCAATTAGGAAGTTTTCCCCGGAGCTCCAAATCCGCGCGGCCGTCCGATATGGCTGACAGGCCACGCCCCTGGTTTTCTTACTTTTAATAAATTTATGTGGTATGAATGAGGGTGTGTATTGTATTTATTGGGATTTTATTATTTTTATTAAATGTATGTGGTTTTAAAGAGGGTGTTGTGGTTTTGTTAACATTTTTGTCTTGTCGAACTACAGGTCTCAACCAGCCGGTTTCAAGACATGTTGGCACTTGTGATTCTCCAAGTGCCAGCATGCTCTGGCTGCCATGGGTATGCTGGTGCTTGCAGTTATACAAGCATAAGCATGTTGACACTGTTTATGGCAGCCTGGGCTGGCTGGGCCTTGTAGTTCCACATAAAAAAAGGCGCCAGTTTTTTTTTTTTACATTCTATCGCCGTTAGTACCCTACACCCACCGCCCAGGGGTGAGGAAGAGCCCTAGTGCTTTTAGTACTGGGCTGGGTGTCCCTAGAGGGGGGGGAGGGGCACTAATTTTTAGGGAATCCAGCCCACCGCTGAACAGCCTGGGGTTGGTTTGTCATTATGGCAGGGTGACCGATGTCGCGTGCCCCCCTGCTATAGTGCCACCCACCCCAGGCTGATTTGCCTAGTGCTGTTTATGTGAAAATAGGGGGCACCTCAAAAAATTTTCCCCGATTTTCACGTAACCAGCAGTAGGCTAGCAGCACTAGGGTTAATATTGACCAGGCGGGGGGACCCAACACTTTTTTTTTTTAATAAACTTTTAACTATTTTTACACATTTGACAGCTGCCAGGATCTCCAGCTGTATAGTCTGGCAGTGTAACAGTGATGTGTTTACTAAACATGCTGCTCTGATGCAGTGTGTTGTATGTAGTGATTTTTTAAAGCAAACTCAGGGGAGTTTGCTTAATCGCAGCTTCATACATTTGAGACTTGTATAGCTAGAGTGGCAAAGAGTCAGAAGTTTGATCTCTATCCATTTTGGAAATAGCGATTTTGACAGAAACACAACTCTGACGATTTTACATGAAATCTCAGCTTCATACATCAGCGAGTTTCAACTCTCCTGAGAAAATGTATGGATTTGCAAAATCGCACCTTGATACATTTACCCCCTGATCTCTTTTGGGAATCTAGCCCTATGATGACCAGCCTGGGGCTGGTTTGATAATATGTCAGGGGAACCCCACTCTGAGGATTTCCCTACTATAGTGCCATTAGCCCATGCTGGAAAAGCTAGTGCTGGTAGTAGTAAAATTGGGCTGACTTGGCAGTCTACTAGTGTTGGCTCAACTGTTTTGGCAGGAAGGGGGGGGGACATTTATTTGTCTTTAAAATGTATTGCCATTTTAAACATAGTGATTTATGTCGACATTTTGACTGTCTATTTTATACAGGGAGAGACACTCTGGGCCTACATATAAAGGGAGAGACACTCTGGGTCTACATATACAGGTATATATATATATATATATATGTAAGTCTTTTGATGAGACTGAGGTAGGTAATGAGGGGTTTAATAATGTGAATGGAATTAAATAATGATGTGTGGATTCATTTTTAATTGATATAAGGGAATTAATGATTATAAAGGGGTTAATGATATTGAAGCAATTATTAGCCTGGAGTTAAGGATGTTGAGGAGGGGTTAATTAATTATGAGGGGGATGGAATTGTGTGGCAGTCACAAAAATGCTCTTTGCAATATATGACGATCACTAGGATGCTCTCTTTATTGTGGCCACAATAATGCTCTCTGTATCTCTGGGGCAGCACGGTGGCTTAGTGGTTAGCACTTCTGCCTCACAGCACTGGGGTCATGAGTTCAATTCCTGACCATGGCTTAATCTGTGTGGAGTTTGTATGTTCTCCCCATGTTTGCGTGGGTTTCCTCCAGGTGCTCTGGTTTCCTCTCACACTCCAAAAACATACTAATAGGTTAATTGGCTGCTATCAAATTGACCCTAGTCTGTCTCTCTGTTTGTCTGTGTGTCTGTATGTTAGGAAATTTAGACTGTAAGCTCCAATGGGGCAGGGACTGGTGTGAGAGAGTTCTCTGTACAGCGCTGCGGGATTAGTGGCGCTATATAAATTAATGATGATGATGATGATAATGTATGGTCAGTAGGATGCTCTTTGTACTCTATGGCAGTCACTAGGACACTTTTTGTATCGTATATGTATAATTAATACTTGCAAATTATCATTATGTTTTATTTTTCTTAACTTATACTGCTAGGGAGACTTTTGAAATGGGGGAGAGACACAGCTACTATTAAGTTGATGCTAACCCTGGGGATTCCCTGCTGCTGGATTAAGCTGTTCCACTGACATAACTGATGTATATACTTCACCCACTGGTGTGCTGCGTTGCCTTTTTGCATATTAGCTCTGTCACCAGCGACAGACTACATCTGCTGTTGCTGTGACTCTACCTACCCTTGCGTATTGCAGTGCCCTCAGCTAAAACTGATTGGCCCCCGCTACTGTAGATTTTCAGAATTTTTCTCCAGGGTCACTTATATTTTATAACTATGCATGTAAATTAAGTATTTTAAAAAGTTCAATTAAATTGTTAAATAAATAAGTGGAACCGCGCTCTCTAATTGAATGCGCAAGAGCTGCACCAGCTGAAGGGTATCCCTCCCTTAATAACAATTAGATACAGATATAACTGGGCGCTCATTGACTATGGATCCCTATCTACTAAAAATAAATAAATAGTGAAGTATGCATGCAAGATGTCAATTGACATCTTGCATGCATACTTCACTATTTATTTATTTTTAGTAGATAGGGATCCATAGTCAATGAGCGCCCAGTTATATCTGTATCAATTAAATTGTTAAATGGCTCAGTAAATATATTCCTAATTTGGAAATAAAAAACATCATGACTGCTATGGTATGATGATCTGCAGGCTTCTTTATGATAAATGAGTGGCAACAGCATTTGAATGAACTGGAATGATTAGTTATGGTATTTTTATAGATTGTTGCTTCTCCAATGTTTTTATGCACTAAATTACTTTTCACAGGGTTATAAAATGTCACTTTTTCATGGAATTATTTTATGCTACACCTCCCCATTTTTTATTGAAAATCAAATCAACTTTTGGCAGCACAGTGGCTTAGTGGTTAGCACTACTGCCCTGGGGTCATGATTCCTGACCATGGCCTTATCTGTGTGGAGTTTGTATGTTCTTCTTCTGTTTGCATGGGTTTCCTCCGGATGCTTCAGTTTCCTCCCATACTCCAGAAACATACTTGTAGGTTAACTTGAGGCTATTAAATTGACCTTAGTCTCTCTCTCTCTCTGTCAGTCTGTGTGTTAGCAAATTTAGGGCTAGATTTACTAAGCTGCGGGTTTGAAAAAGTGGGGGTGTTGCCTATAGCAGCCAATCAGATTCTAGCTGTCATTTTGTAGAAAGTACTAAATAAATGAAAGCTAGAATCTGATTGGTTGCTATAGGCAAAATCCCCATTTTGTGAAACCCGCAGCTTAGTAAATCTAGCCCTTAGACTCTAAGCTCTATTAGGGCAGGGACTGATGTGAGTGCATTCTCTGTACTGTGGTGCGGAATTAGTGGCACTATATAAATAAATAAATGATGATGAAGTCAATGCAGAATATGTGTTATGGCAATTTATAATGGCCAAAATATGTATTTTGTTAAAAATTCCCCCCAAAAATTACTTTTCCTCAGACTAGGCAAACACAGTCACTTTCATTTTACTTAGCCCATCCATTTCATGTGAAATTTTTTGTTAATCAGTTGTTCAAATAAACACATAGAAAAGTTTCTGTAACATCTAACCTTGCTATTTAGAGTATCCATGTATCTTAAAACAAATGACTTTCTTATTATCAATAAAATGCATAAAAACAAATTTTTGACTCACACCAAACAAAAAATATCAATTCCCTAAGAAAAAACATTAGTTATAACAACATATGTCCAAACTCTTAACCTTAAGTTTACTTATGAATTTCCTTTGACCTTAGTCAAGTAATCAAAGTGAGATTCTTTAAATTTAATTATAAGACTTATGTTTATTGGAATGATATTACAGTGTTTTACTGAAAGGAGATTGATTTTTTTTCAATGTGAGAAATAGACCAGTTTTTTAACAGAGGGGGATTTAGTACTTTCAATAATATCGGGGTGGGCAATTTTAAAAAATTCACCATTAATGAATCAATTCTATTTGATATTTTTTCAGATACTTTAGAGAATTAGTTAAATCCCAAGATGATGTAAAATCAACAAAATATTGTCACAATTCCAAAATATATGATAGAAGTTCCTTGTTTGGGCACAACAGTTCCACATGATGAGGCAGATAAATTTTACCTATTCAGTAGTCTAACATAAAATTACAACAATATTTTGGGCAGATCTGTGGGATTTGTTACGAATTATATGCTATTCTTACTCAGTCAACATCAACTCAAGACCATTTCCACATTTAAGGGAGTTTTCATGTCTCCAAGGAAAAAGAAGAATTGTGTACATTTCTGATCAGAAGATGATTTACCATTTTGGCTTCATAAAAGAAAGAAATCATGAAATATAATAGCTAAATTAATTTCCAGTATTGGAATCAGTAGAGATTTAATTCTTCGTTAAATAAGGAACATTTAAATAGCATCTTTTACACAAAATTGTATGCAGAACTGGTTTATGCTGTCTTTCAGAAACAGATAATACATTCATAATAAAGCTTTTTACTGTAAAGATAAATATTTTACATGGTAAAGTCAATCCTACAATTGTCAATCATAATTTCAGAACTTTACAAATGTGTCTTTATATTGTTTAATTACTCTTCGACATGATTGCCAAATCCGTGGCTGAAAGCAAAAAGATATAAAAAAAACCTTTCAAACTTGGTTTCACTAGTAGATCGGAGCTAACTTCTCCGTAAAATGAGCTATTGTAACATCCATATTATTAAATATCATTTAAAACATTAGGATTTAAGCTGTATTTTATTCTAAAAGACCAATCATTTTACAGCCAATTAGTTTGAACCTGGAATGCAATACAACTTAATCCAAATTTCTTGATGAAGCCTAGTGTAACTAAGATAGGCTTATGAGACTTCAAACTGTTGGCAGCGTTGTAGTAATGACATTTTAAGCAAGACCTTTGCTAGAAGAAAATGAAAGGGAATTGCTCCAACCTCACAATGCAGTAATGATGACAGTGCCATTAATAACATGGATCATTAAAATGTATAAAGAGTTATTCGTAAAATAGAATATAAATACAGTCTTAGGCACAGCTATGAAATTTGTAACATTTTTATTATCACCTGAGGACCTCCCAAGTGATCTGCTCCAATTCTCTGTTTACCCTTCATCATAAATCACTGTGTGGTTAATATTGTAGATTACAACTGTGGTAACCACTGCATTTACTGAATTAAATATTGACTATGTGAAAATGTTATTACATTTTTGCTTGCCATATTACTAGAAAAAACAACCTTGCTGGATATGTATATGGACAGCAATATACGTGTGACCTTTATTGAAAATATGGTAAGGCACATCTTAATGGATATAGTTTACTGAAATGGATATAATAATCTAGATGCTATACATGAAATAAAATTAATCTGGACAAAATTCCTGCTTTACATGATCAATAATGATAGCATACAGTACACTGAAACATCAAATCAAATGGCTAAACAGGTACCTTTACATTTTGTTATGAGAAGATGTACTTATTCTATGTAATGAGAGGCAGGCTTTGAATAAAATAATAATACAATGCACTATATTGTAAACAAGTGTTAACACGATAACATTCTGATATAAAGTAAGTCAATAAAAATTGGGGCCCACATGGGGTACTTAGATTTATTTAGTAGCCTCTAAAAATTTGAATCACTGCATAAATGACATATTGAAAAGTCATGCACCTGATTTGCATTATAGTGCCTTTTATTAGGGTAAACACATGCTTTAAAATGTCAAGATGTTGGCAACTGCAACCGTTCAAATGATCCACCTTCCCCCAATGAAGAGTGGACCTGGCTGGATTTGGTGCCCTTGCTGAATGTATGCTGGGCACAGGAATGGGCGCAGGAAAGAAGATTTTTAAATTAGCTTGAAACAGTGAAGGTTGCAAATTCCAGCTTTCCAGTTTAAGCTTTTGCTCCTTCCAGAAAATATTGTCATTTTTAAATATGCCTGTATTTGGGCAGCATTCTACACTTTCAATGAATCAGTCTCAATTTGAATTAACCATTTTTATGAGGAAATGCATTTATAGGTGCAAACCTACCAATATAACAGCTAACTTCTATGAAAATGAACTCTTTACAATAGAACTGGGTCCACCATAGAACCTACAGTGGTGGTTACAGATTTTAGTTTCCTAATAGAAAGTAATGTGTCGGGGTTATCCCACCACTGGACTTCATTATAGTCCTATTAACTTCTTGTTCACACGTATTCTGGTATAAATCACCCAAGGAGAAGTATATAGGCCAGGCCGAGAGTTACACAGGACACAAACAGGAAATGTATGTATCAAGTTGTAAAAGCTCTACTTTTAATAGGTTACAGAAAAATATATATACATTAGGACAAACGGTAGTGAGAGGGAGCAGCCCTCTTCTAAGCCAATAGAATCTATATATTAGATACTATTTCCAGTAAAAGCACGCCTATACAGTCATTTCTTGTAAATGCATAGTTCTAAGTTCCTGTTTCTTGAATTAACACCATATTAAGCCTAAGCTTAGTTAGAAACTACAGTTGCAACAGGAAGCAAAGGAAATGGTATTGAGATAACAGGGAGTTACATTTTAGTATTAACCTCTTCATGCCTCCTTCAGACCCTCCTTTTAATAATAAATTATCTCCTTCCTATTCCCCAGAGGATAACCCAGGAATCCTACCCAGAGAGTAGCAGGCGATACTACTGTCATGCACGTTCTGACCTCACTAGTCGATGCTAATCATCTGCTTTTAGAGTTCATAACTATCAGGCAAGGGGAAATGACCATCTTGTGCAACAGGATCCTGGTTTATCTTGGGGGACTAAAACACCCCTTTCCTACAGGTGGGTCTCGGAGTCTGAGATTCGATCTTTTCCAGCACGTCTGTCAGCTTCTTTTTGCAGTGCAGCTGTACGGTCATTTGCCTCTTGCAGCTGATTATAAGAGTCTTTGTTAGTGGTTCGCAGAGCTGGGTATGTGTCATCCCTGGGACCCTTGTGTTTGGTCTTTCCAACTCTCAGTATTTTCTTAGTCACATATGGAACACAACAGAGAAACAACCTGATTAGTATATATATCAATAGACCAAGTCCTGCAAGTTTTGCTATGATTAACAGAATGCCTGACACCCATCCAAACATTCCAGAAAACCAGTTAGAAGGGTTCAGCCATGACACCATCCCCCTGAAATCCAGGCTTCTTCCTTATGATTGCTAGCAAAGTCTTCCTTCAATCTTTTTACCTCATTTAAATGTTCTTCTATAGCTATTTCTACATCATAAGCTTGATTAATGTAGTTACAGCATGCTTCTTTTACTATCATGCACATGCCACCTTCTTTTGCTGTGAGATAATCTAAGACTAGTCTGTGGGCCTGTACCTCTTTAGTAATCATTTGCATCTCCTTTATCATTAGTTTGAATGTTTCATCATACAAATCTGTTATGTTGTCAATCAGATTGGCTAAATCTATGATGTACGAGAAAGCATTTTTCAAACAACATCTATTTACCCAAGGGAGGTTGATTAGCTCGGTGTTGGATTTCGGGGCTGAGGGCACTGACCTCTCCTTAATTTGGTCAGGTTTACCTTGGCTACTTCTTGGATACAAAGGGGAACCGCAATCCAATTCATGGATCTGGCTGACAAAGGGGAATGTGTGCAGATCCAACAGTTAGTCAAATTCAGCGTTTTTGCTGCTGTATAGTGCATCTGGACAAAGGCGTTGTTCCACGGTTCATTTAATACCTCATGCAACTGCCTGCTTTTACTATCTACATTATTATTACTATTAGTGTTGGATTTTTCCGTTGGATGGCTACACCATTCCATACATCTTTTCTCAGGGGATTTCCCACAGTATTTACATTCTTCATTATCTAGTTCATCACAATTATTGCATACACATTTTTCATAGACTGTCTTCCCCCTGCATTCGGCTTTCTCATGTGAAGAATAGACACATACAGCTATTTGTATAGCAATTACTAAAATTAAAGCAGTACTTCCCTTAGCCATTGCTTTGGCCTGTCTGGATGGTTATCTTTGTTTTCTTGCAGTGGGATGTGTGTACCCAGGAGTCTTTTCCCTTTAGTTTTACCGAGGTGGGCGTGTTCAATAACACTTGGTAAGGGCCTGTGTACCGCGGTTCCAAAGCCTTTCTTACATGTTCCTTCAGATAGACCCAATCACCGACCTCTAGCCCATGCGGTTCCACACTTTCGTTCTCAGGCTGAGAAATCTGTACCTGGGTGTAAATGTCAGACAAGTATTTAGTAAGGGACCTCACATATGATGTCATGTTCCCATGTTTGTGCTGTAGTTCTTGGGGGAAATAACATCCTGTCTTGGGTCTGGTTCAAAACAAAATCTCATAAGGGGAGTACCCTGTCTCTTTCACTGGGGTAGTCCTCACTGCGAACAGGGCCAATTGAAGACATTCTACCCATGTTTTGCCAGTTTCTGCCATTGCCTTCTGGATTTTTAATTTGAGTGTATTTTAGTATTAACCTCTTCATGCCTCCTTCAAATGACACCATTGATTTTTTTATAATAGTACATTTCCCATAGAGAGCATTAGGTTACACCTGGTCTGGGAATGCAAATTGTTTGGAATTTTTGTTAAAAAACAAATTTCACCAATGATACAGCAATGCTAAAATGAGCAAATTCTATTAATCTTTTTGTTGATGCATTGTTCTGGTGAAATTGATTAGTGGCGATAGACTCTGTTAATAGTTGCAAAGTTGAATATAATGTACTTTCATAAATATGTGAATGATGGTAATATCATTTTTTAAGATGGAAACAAAACTTGAAACCTTTTTACAAGGCTCCCAATATTTTTTTGATACATCTGAACCCATTATTCTGCTGCAAGAATGACTACTAGTGAGCCAGTTCATGAAGCAGCCAAACACACTGCTTTCACCAGGTTTCACAGATGAAAGATTAAGATACTTTGGATCATCTCCAGTCTGTTCTTTCTTCCAAACTTCAACCTTGACATTACTTTCAAAAAAGGCTTGCTTTTGTTTAAAATGTTCATCTTCTGCTAGAATGCTACTTGTTCATCTTTAAAATTTTAGTAAATTATAGTCTGCAAATAGTAGACTGTGATGCCTTCACCCCAGAAATGAGGATGCTAGAGTTATGTAGACCTGTAGAAACGCCTACACACTGCTTCTTTAGCATTGTGGAGTTGGTGTAAATTACTAGCCCTAGCTTAGTCTTGGGTTGTTGGATGGTGATGGGAAGTATTATGGCCTTCTGTAACTATTCTGCCTGATGGTAAATGTGGTTGGAACAGAAGCATTGTGGAAACCCAGTTGTTGGGTATATAGCCTGCCTCTCTGTTGAAGTGTTGAAGAGAGAGTAGATATAGAAAGCACCCCAGCTAAGTGCTTGAGTTTTTTTTATTGATACTCTGTTGTGGTGGGATTAGGTTTATGCTATAAGAAAGAACAGTGCCATTGATGTAGAGAAATGGGTATATTTACTCAGAACTAGTAGCATGTTGGCTTCAATTTTAATTAATGGCAGGCGCCTTTGTGCTCTCCTGGTCAAACATTGCATCATTTAGACTGAGTTTGACCAGATTGGTAGGTAGTAGCTGTAAATTTTGAGGCTAGTCATAATTAGTGGGCAGTAGCATAGGAAAAGGAACAGAGCATAAGAATATTGCTATTTTACTCTGTAATCTACCAAACAATAATTGCATTGTGCTTAATGTAAGTAATGCAGTATAGCTTCCATGTAAGTCAGAGAAAAAGGAGGGTAGACGTGTGGCACATTTTCAAGATTTCTCTGCAGTACAAGTACTATGTCATTATTTAATTCATGAATTTTATTGGACAGGTATTATGCGAAGGCCAAGAGTTGTTAACATCAAATTGTGTGTGCTTGCATTGAACCATACTGAAAACATCTTTACTGTATAGTTTGTATAAATAATGAGTAAAAGAGTGTTATAATGTAGCACATTTAAATTTTCCTTTTGGAACCCTAAAGCTCTACTCTTAAGCCATCTGCACTTACCAGCTACATCGTGCTGTTTATTCAAATGAGAGTTTTCAACAAAAAGGGTATTTCATTTGGCCGCCCAGGCTGCTGGCCCAGCAGGAAGCTTACACTTTATTTAAGCTTCTAAACTTCATATCAGTAGCATGAGGACTGACATTTAGAGCACAAAGGAGATACAGTAAAATGTAATATATGCGGTATTCAAATAGTCCAAGACTGAGAGGAGATTTATACATGTCTTAGAAATAAAAATTAACCATTTATTTCATTCAGAAAATGCAGTGACTTCTAGAGGTTGCAATACTAAAGACTTATAGCTGTGAAAGAGACCTTTTATTGGGGATGTGGGTCAGTCATGAACATATAGAACACAGAAAAATATGATTTGCTGCTCACTGTGACATGTATAGTATTTGTCTCAGTCCACATACATATATTGATCAGGATAAAGTAAGTCCATTGATTCCTATCTACTGTTTAAACAACTTTCAATAAGTGTATTAAAACATTGAGAGTTATTTATCCATTTCAAAGTAATAAACTGTTAATACACATTGACTTAAATAAGTTCTAAAATCCCAATAATGACTATGGGCTAGCTTGATGACCTCTCTGAAAGTAGGTGGCACATGCCAATATAGTACATGAGATAATCTACCTCTTCTGCAAAAGGATGCTAGAAGGCTCCTAGCAATATAAAAGCTGGAAGCCACATGACAAGGTTGTGTGGTCACAGGTTACAGAAATCCTTATTAACTTCTATTATCCTTTTATTTAAATAAGTGGTACATTGTTACTTATAATACATTACAAATATTGACTAGCAAATAAACTAAACTAAACATTTTAGTATATATATTTTTATAAATTAAACACTTCAGCATTTTTTTAAAATTTTATTAAATCTTATTGGGGGTGTGGGGGGGGAGTTGGCTGCATTTTTCATTTTTGCAATAGAGAAAGAAAAGCTGTCACTAAGCTATAATTTGGGAGAAGACTGTCACTATAGGACAGGTTACTTTTGCACAGGTGAAGAGACTGGGTGTAAACTGGTCATTGTAATCTCTAATTGATATGAAGAGATAAAGACTGGGTATAAAGTGGTCAGTGTAATCTCTAATTGATATGAAGAGATAAAGACTGGGTGTAAAGTGGTCAGTGTAATCTCTAATCAATATAACTGATATGCAGAAAGAGAAGAAAAAAGCAGAGACTTGGCAGTATTGTTCAGACACAATGGGTCTCATTTACGAAATCCACTGGATTTGGAGGGCACAACACCTTGTTTTTTCTTCTGTGTGCCTAGATGGCCCAACCAGAACATTTGCAGTGACAAGAGATGCCTCTGCAAACTTTAAGTATTGTGCATAAGTGTAGATGTCACATGACTCTCCGGCCTCCAATTACTTTACAGTAGAGATGGGCGGGCTCGGTTCCCCGAGATCCGAATTCATCCGAATTTAGCCTATCCGAGTACCGAGCCGAGCACGCTCAGTACTCTCCCACCCATTCGGATTCGAAATCGAGGCAAAACGTCATCGTGACGTATTCGTATCTCTGAGCTCGGTTCTTGTGAGATTTGAAAAGCATAAATACCAGCCTCCACAGCAATCCATCGCCATTTGACAGAGGGAGTGAGCAGGGTTAGGTCACACTGGCTAGATCAGCGCAGGGACAGATCAGTTTTTGGACACATTATTGTTTGCATGCAATACCATTGTCATCTTAATACCAGTTGTTACAGCAGTAGGAGGAGGATAGAGGAGGGTTTTTTTGTGCAGTTTCTGGCACTCCAAGTGCTTTTGGGGTGTCCCCCATTCTTTTGCATTAATATTTCTGGCTGTCAAAAGTCCTGTTTGTCAGCAGTCTCAAAAAATAATTTTTTTGCACTCCCAAGTGCTTTTGGGGTGTCCCCCAGTCTTTTGCATTAATTTTTCTGGCTGTCCAAAAAACTAAAGTCCTATTTGACATCAGTGTCAAAAAAATATATATAGCACTCTCAAGTGCTTTTGGGATGTCCCCCATTCTTTTGCATTAATATTTCTGACTGTCAAAAGTCCTATTTGTCAGCAGTCTAAAAAAAATAATATTTAGCACTCCACGTGCTTTTGGGGTGTCCCCATTATTTTGCATTAATATTTCTGGCTGTCAAAAATCATATTTGTCAGCAGTATCTAAAACAATTTTTAGCACTACAAGTGTTTTGGGCTCATAATGGATTCAAAGCAGTCCACATATGAGCAGAATCAGCAACCAGGTTCTGTCACCAGTCCTGATGGTAGTGTTCCCAGTACGTCATCTGGGAAAGGCGATGTCAAACTACACAGTCTTTTAAAATTAGTCAAAAAAACACACACCAAAAAAAAATGTACCATGCTGAAGCGAAAAAGAAGTGTAACTGAGGAAAAGTTAAGTGCCGATAAAAAAAAATTGCCAACATGCCATTCTACACACGCAGTGGCAAAAAAAGAATGAGGCCCTCGCCTTTCTCTATTAGTGGCATATCCAGAAATGTTACTGAGCCTTCTTCTTGTACGGACACTCGTGACCAAGCAAAACCAAGTAATTTGGAGTCTAAAAGTGGTGCACAAGTACTGTTATGTGTGAAAGCCGAGCTGCAAGAAAACAGTAAGGGATTAGAGGATAATGTATGCTCTGAATCAGAAATGACACCAATCCCTGTGGAGAGTCCTTCCACCAGTGGTATGTCTAATCGTGAGCATTCTGTTAGTGTCAGTGTACCCATAAAGAAGGTTCCTTTCAGAAGTTCTGCTGATGTGTGCCTTAACAGCCCAAGTGTAGCCGGGAATTACACCAATTGAGGGTGCCACTTTTGAATTAGAATTGAATGAGGGGGAGATTTGTGTAGGCGACGAGGGCACTAATGATGATGTTGATGATTATGATGCAGACAGATACCAATTGCCTTTCTCAATTTCTATTTATATTCTAGACTCTATAACGGCTGAATAGTTTTCTATTTTACTTCTAGTGGAGAAGGGGGTCTGATGCAGACAGATACCAAACTACCTTGGTTTATTTATTTTTACTTTCTAATTCTACAGTGTATGCAGGCTGCTTTTTTTCTATTCAACTACAAGTGGAGGGTGTAATATACACCCAAAGACGATGGGTACATTGCCAATAATCAAAGATGGAGGAGGTAGACAACCAGGTTTGTCTGTATAATTTGCAGGCAAGTGTTCGAATTAAGGACGGCCTACCAGGGATTAAACTTTTTTTTCATAATTAATTAGCTTTAGAATTACCTCACTTATCCAAGAAACTGGTGGAGCACTAAATTAGGTTATTTTAGACCAAAGATTTTTATTTTTTACAAAAATGGCAAAACAAAACCAAACAAAACCAAAACCAAAACCAAAACATGCAATGACGGTTTGGCAAAACCAAAACCAAAACCAAAATATGACGGTAATCCAGATCCAGAACCAAAACCAAAACACGGGGGTAAGTGAGCATCTCTACTTTACAGGCACCCTTTCATTAGATAAATAGATAATTTTCTCTTTAAATACTGCTTTGTTTATCCTAATTTATGGCTTAAATGAATAAGGTAAGTAAAGGAACATCAGAACCGCCTTTATTACTGGTGGCACATTGGTGTGTTTAAATCATGTTTTCACATTGGGCAAAATGTGCCCAAGAATTGGGCTTTTTTACTTAATTGCAGCTGGAAAGTGCAAAATGTATCCCATGAATCGCAATAAGAATATAGGAGGAGACCTGGGGGTAATTGTATCAAGCTGCGAGTTTCTGGTGTGTTTGAAAAAGTGGAGACGTTGCCTATAGCAATCATTCAGATTCCAGCTTTCATTTTGTAGAATGTAATAAATAAATGATCGATAGAATCTGATTGTTTGTTATAGGCAACATCTCTACTTTTCAACCAAGCTGGAAACTCGCAGCTTGACACATTTACTCCCTGATGTCTGGCACCTCAGAGCTGGAGCAAAATGTGAAATGAAAATGACTGTACTCACAGCAAGGAATAAACCTAAAAATATACTCTCTACAACCATTTAAGTAATTTCTATAATCTCGCTCTGCAAAATTAAATCTACTCCTCAAAAGGCGCATAGATGAAATATACAATTACGTTTGTCATCCTCTGCATGCATGAGGTATGGATACCATGGGGTAAATGTATGAAGCTCCGGGTTCTTCAACACCCGCGAGTTCGGCGTCTTCAGCGCTTAAATTTAAAGCCTTTACAAGGCAGCGCCGCTTTAAATTTAAGCGCCGAAGACGCCGAACTCGCGGGTGTTGAAGAACCCGGAGCTTCATACATTTACGCCTTTTGAGGAGTAGATTTAATTTTGCAGAGCGAGATTATAGAAATTACTTAAATGGTTGTAGAGAGTATATTTTTAGGTTTATTCCTTGCTGTGAGTACAGTCATTTTCATTTCACATTTTGCTCCAGCTCTGAGGTGCCAGACATCAGGGAGTAAATGTGTCAAGCTGCGAGTTTCCACTTATTCTTCAGTATACTTTTTAACATATATAAAAAGTAGAAGCAAAGTCTGCTACAATGTGCAATGCCAATGTATTTCTACAAGCAAGGCACTTTATTTATTGAACTATCAAGTCAATGACTTGCAATGAAGAATATATGTTCACACAAAATAGACGTTGAAATGGAGTGAACAGTGATTTTCAAGAGAGATCCAATATGCTATGGTTGTGTTAAAAATATGCCAAAGTTGTTTTTACATTAAGGATATCTATTATGAGCTTCCTAAATTATGTTTTGTTATTCCTTCCATATTGTTACATAATAATAAGACAGTATGGGGCCAAAGAATAAAGGCAATTATCCTTTTCTATTCTTTCCTACATATTTGCCTCCACTGGGCCGCTTTGTGAGTAATACACGGAGGACAAGTAGGAATGGAGCAAAGGAGCACATGCATGGTAATAAAATCATACTTGCCGACTTTGTGACTCTGTCCTCCGGGAGATTCAAGAAGACAGGTCATGTGACAGGGGTAGGAGGGGGCAGTGGTGACGGCTTTGTGTCACCATAGCTCCTCAACCACTATGAAATGCCGAAAATCACGGCAATGAATAGCAGAGGGTGGGGCTTAATGACATCATTTTTAGGATGCCTACTTCCCAGAATTCGGGAACCTCATGGAAATTCCGGGAGGGTAGGCAAGTATGAATAAAATTTGCCATCACCATGTAGCATATTGCATCGCTCTTTCACCTCCTCTGTGTGCCCAAATCCTCATTCATCTATAAGGTGGTGTAGGTTAGCTCTGCTTCGTTTATGAGCACTGCAGCTCTCTGTAGATTAGTACATAGAGCCCTATGTTTTCAATATGAAAACAAAAAATGACTATACTTGCATAAAACAAATATTGAGATTACTGTTATAGTGCATAGAACTAACTATATGTTGTGTCACTCATTTGGTCACCCTGAACTATAAAGTAAATTTAATTGAAGTTTAGTACATAGATTTCCAAATATAATCAATTAGTTTAAATTGGAATTAAGTGTCTGACCCTTCACCATTGTTGAAAGGCATTCCAGCCCTCCTAATCAGAAGGAGCAGGGCTGATTCTGACTTCAAGTGACAACATGATACTGCAGGTTTCCTTCTACCATGATTACTATGCACACACAGGACCTTAATCTAGAGTTCTCTGTGTGCATACGTGTAATTTGCATCCCATGAGTTACTTAGGATTCCAAAGGAATAGTACGCAATTTGGATCCACTTAGATAAGATACACCTTTGTCTGCCTTATGGGGACCCTTGCACCTGATATATTTTAAGTGTATCAGTCACAGCAGGCTGGTACTAGCAAAATCCAGAGACAAAATGGGTGAAGTTTCCCCAAAATTTACTATTGCCAGCACAAGGTCTTACCACACCTATACTCATGGCTGCCAGGGCTTTCTCTTGCTTGGGGAAACACAAGTGACAGCATGCCATGGCTTTAAGGACCCACTGGGACCTGTAGTACACCAGTGAAAAATATAAATAACACACACACAGGTTTAAAAATAATTGTATTTGAAATAAAAATACAACTACACTACCTCATTCATCCTCTTTATTGCTCACCTATATCCAGGCATGGCATCTTCTTCATCTGTAATAAATGCAAGGAGCCCTGGCAGCCATTGATATGCTGGTGTCTGTAGTACTACATGTGCCAGCATGCCCAAACATGTAATGGCAGCCTGGGCATGCTGGGACCTGTAGTGCCCCAATGACAAAATGGATTTATACATTAATTGTTGTTACAGCACACCCACCACCCCAAGGCTGTGGGAAGAGCTCTAATTCTTTTCAGCATGCAGTTAGTTATAGATGGGGGGGGGGCTTTTTTTTTGCGGGTCAAATCTCCCTAGGAAATTCAGCTCTGTGCTGACGACCTAGGGTTTGTTTGGCATTATGGCAGGGAGACCCCATACTGCAGGTAGCACTAGAGTTAGTTAAGCTGTTTGAGAGAGGGGCAATGCTTTATTTATTTAGTTTCTTATTTTTTTACTACAGTAAGGGCCGTGCTGATGGTCATCATCATCAGTATGGATCTTGCACTAGGGGAGAAGCACCCGTTACAGATTATTATTGCAGATAGATAAAACGTCTCAGCATAGCATGTGAAAGCATGAACACACCCTTACTTTCCTAAGCTCCTCCACTACCTCCCCTATTCCGCATCAAAGCGTGGACAGGTGAAATGGGGATATACATCTTATCCTGAGAACTGATAAATCCTTGGCTTCTGTGCAGTAGCAAAAATACTTTTTGCGCTTACAAGTTGGAATTATGTCCGACTCTAAAGAAGGCCCATAATCAACCAATACCAAAATAAATCACTATTGGTTTTAAATAATTGAAAACTAAAGTACCAAATATTATATATTTTTAAGTAAATATTTTTTACGTTCTTTATTATTATTAAGATTCTCACATAATGTAGCAATATATCTGATATAACTTGAGTAAGGTCAAATATGTTTCTACCTTTCAAATTTTTAATATTATGTTTTATTTGCAGTAATATATAGAACAAATATGCTATAATAGGATAAATATTGAAAAAAAATACTTTCATGGACATCTTATTTTGTCCAAGGATAGATAAATAATGGTTTCCAATAATTACAGAGTCTGAAAGGAAATTTATTGTAGATTTTTAAATATTTACCTTTAATCTACTGTGTAAATAAATTGTTTCATTGTGCTTTATAACCTGTAAATGTATTCCATTTCAGCATGGCATTTGCTTTGGTGACTGGCAGTCTTTTAAACTTGACTTTATAACAGTTTAAACTACCTGGTTGCTTAGTAGAGTTAATGTATATTATTGCTAATAATTTAAAGAACAAATTACTTTCGTGGCTTTAGTTTACACAATGCATGTGTTTTTTTAATAATTACTTATGATCAGCAAGTTATGTCAATATTTAATCAAGCAAATAGAAAATAAGACAAAGTCCTTTCAGTGACTAGATGAAACAATATTCTGAAAGAGAAAATTAAATTGATAATTTTAAATTGATGCATATAACTTTTAAACTGAGAATGTTTATTGATATTTTAATGTTTACATTGTATTCCTCAAAATTCTACAGTTTCACATATTACCAAATATGCAACTGGTCATGTTGGTCTTGATTATATTGGTGAATAGTATCATACATGTACTTGGTTATTCTAATTGCAGAAGATAATACTTTCCCAATTATATAGGTTAATAACTCTGTTTTTATGCATGAACATTCAGTGCCACCAAGTCTTATCAGATCACTAGCATCGGATCACTTGTGTTAGTAGTACTGATGAGCAGGCCAAGTAAGGCTGGGTATACACTACAGATTTTTCACCCGATTACCCAGTCAATCACACGATAAACAATTGTTCGGCACGATGTCGCATTAGTGTGTACGCTACAACTATCAACTATTATCGTTCCAAAACACATCAAATTGTTGAATTTGATTTGATTAACAAACTAAAAACCTTGGTAAACGATGGAACAATGTAGTTCCAGATCTGCAGTGTGTATGCAATCACGACCAGCAGTGTATTCAAATCTCCATTGACTTTACAGAGTCCCAATCTTTTCAACCGATGGTTATGACAGATGAAGAGCACAGAGCTGAAGATAAATCCTGTAAAACATGTATAGTGTATACACATGAATCAGCATGCTGATCGGGACTTTCAGTCAGTGGTAAAATCGTTAACTATATCGCATCTGGAGAAATTTTCTGTAGTGTGTACCCAGTCTAATTCAATTTGTGTTGTCAATCAGTTTGACAAAATGCTTATGCAAATTTTAAAACCAAACTGATAATTTTGTTAACTGTAATGTCACATATTTGCTGAGTAAACAAAAGATATTTACAACAATAACTTTCTGTTTTAACAAAAGGTCATCTAGACCAGTGGTGCTCAATCTTTTTATTTTTATATCTGGAATACCAAGTGTCAGTGTGTCTCTGTCCTACACTTCAAATGCCAATGACCAGATGCCTGTATACCATTGTTGTGAACTCCAGACATTGAAGGAATATTGTGCTTGGACCCAAAATTTCAGTGTGCTATTGTTTTGGCCCTCACGAGCTAGTGTTCAATTGTTCTGGGTCCTGAAAATTCTGATTTCCAATAGAATGTTTTATATATGTGACAATAGTAGATGGGAAAAGCTGATTCTAGGATGCTTTGGTTTCTGCACTCTAATCTAGGCAAAGGTTTGTAACCCTATTCCTGTATATTTTACAAAAACTTCCTAATGTCAAGTAAATCCTGTCATGGTCATTTGTATTTCTCAATCTGATTTGGGACCCTTGCGTCTGGCTGAAGCAGGACTGATACGGAACCTGAAGGCCTTGATGATCTCTCTGTTCATCTAGTAGCACAAGTAGCACAAGCAGTATAGGACCGGGATCTGTGCCCGAGTACGGAACTGGAATCCAGCGTAAAAACACTCTGGAACTGTTTGTGGAATTCAATCCGTGCACCTATAACCAGACACAGGGAACTGGAATTTACTAATAAGAATTCAGAATGTAAACAAATGGAAACTTAGAATAGAACAAACTGGAACTTGAGATAGGAACTCAGAACTATAACACGGAATGGCAAACTCAGGACTGCGTGATAGCCACAGACCTGGAAGCCAGACACAGATACACAGAACTGGAAATAAGCCCTAGAAACTCAGAACTAGCCGCAGCAACAGAACTGGTGTTACTGGTAAAGCCACAGGTACTGTAGAATAAAAACTGGATAGTGCAAAGTTCTTACTGAGGTAAGCACTCTTGATGAATGCGGAATATTGCTGGAAGATGAGCAGCTTGGAAGTGCAGAGTACTTGCAGAATGATGAAATCTGGATAATGTTGGATACTTGAAGTAGGATATGTACATTGGAATTGCAGGTAATTATAAAGAGATGTGTACTTTGGAAACAAGGGTAATCAGGAACATTGTAGGAACAGCTGGAACCTGGAGCCAAGAACTATCCTCAGGAAAGAAATGTGTTGTTCTGGCAATTAACAGATCTCAGCAGCAGGTCTAAATAGGGTGTTCCAAACAAATATTGGCTACACAGTCCATGTGATCACAGCTGCTGAATCTGGTTGGTCGGGAATGATCACCTGACTGCATCCAATATGGCCGTGCCCATGCAGCAGAACAAAGATGTGATGGACAGAAAATGCTGCAGACAGCCAGGAGGGACCCAGGTAGCCGTGATATGACAGTGGCGGTTGTGGTAAGGGCAGCTAAGATCCGATGTTTAATAGTACCCTCTCCTTTACAATTGGCCACTGAACACTTAGATTAGGGCTTAATTTGAGGTGGAATTTTTTTCATGAGAGATGGAAAGTGAACATCATAAGCTTTGATCCAGGTCCTCTCTTCTGGGCCATATCCCTTCCATTTGACTAATTATTTAAGGAATTATGTGGAAACCAATAGTCCAGGATTTCTTTAATTTCGTATTCTACACCATGTTCTGTCTGCACTGTGGGAGATTCCAATTTGGGTGTATAAAACTGATTTAGTACCAGTGGTTTTAAGAGAGAAATAAATGTAAAATTGTAGGTGTCATGGTTTGGTAAACTGGATTCTTAGGTCTGCCCAACTTAGCACTACTCCCAGTAAGACGCAGAGTCTAACGAACGGATGGTTTTCACCAGGGACCACCGCAAGGTGGTTTGGGCTTAGCTGCATCCGTCCGCAGGTCGCAGCCCTTACTAGGAGTGTCAGGCGAGACCCTATAAGGGAGAGAGCAGAATAAGATGCTGTACGGAGGCAGGAACACAAGGCCAGAAGCCGACGGAATAATGGAGTCAGGTAGAGCGTGAGCTCTTCAGCCAGCAGCACAAATGGAGACAGAAGAAATGTAATATCTTTTGCAGGCGGCACAATGGAGACAGATGAAGTGTGAGTTCTTTAGCCAGTAGCACAATGCAGACAGGTGGAGCGTAAGCTCTTTAGCCAGCGGCACAGTGGAGACAGGTGGAGTGTAAGCTCTCTAGCCAGTAGTACAGTGGAGACAGGTGATGTGTGAGTTCTTTAGCCAGCGGCACAATGGAAACAGGTGATGTGTGAGTTCTTTAGCCAGCGGCATAATGGAGACAGGTGGAGCGTAAGCTCAGTGGCCAGTGGCTTAATGGAGACAAGTGCAGCGTGAGTAGCCCAGCCAGCAGTATAGCAGAGACAGGTCAGCGTGAACAGTTCAGCCAGCAGTATAACGGAGACAGGTGCAGCTTGAGCAGTTCAGCCAGTGGCACAGCGGAGACGGGTGCAGTGTGAACAGTTAAACCAGCAGTTTAGTGGAGACAGGTAGACGCTGAGGATCTAAGATAGAACACACAGGAGACAATACGGTAAGTCTAACCAGGCGGGTAACTTGATCAACAGGCACTGACGAGAAGGGGGAAGTGCTTTTTAAAGTTTGGAGCCAGACTGATAGCCAATAGAAAACTGCAGAGGACATCAAGGATAAGGTCCGCGCATGCGCAGAACTAAAGTCAGGACGCCAGCAGCTGCAGCATGAATCAGGGAGGAACAGGTGAGCGTGTCGGTCTTCAGCTATGGAAACCGAATGACCGTCGTGTGACAGTATGACACTGGATTTATGGATAGGTGCTGATGGGAGACCATGAATAGCAACAAAGTGTGCCATTTTGGAGAAGTAATCAATGATGACCCAGATGGTCTTGAAATTTTCAGAATTAGGCAAATCAGAAATAAAGTCCATAGAAATATAGGGCCATGTTTTGGTGGGAATAGGCAGAGGCAAAAGTTGACCAGCTGAAGATTGTCTGGAACTTTTATGTTGGGCACAGTTCTCAGCAGCAGGCCAGGAGACTGAGTAGAAGGCAGCGGATAGTCAGACGATAACCGAGGTCAAGGGTCATAGGCAAGCAGGATAGTCAGTGAAAACGCCAAAAGGTCAGGGTCATAGGTAGAGATGGTCACTGATCCCTGTGTTCTGGTTTTGGTTTTGGATCTGGATTACCTTGGGGTTTTGGTTTTGGTTTTGGCAAAACCACCCTTGCGTGTTTTGGTTTTGGTTTTGTTTGGTTTTGTTTTGCAATTTTGTTTAAAAATCTATTTTTTGGGCCGAAAATAACCTAATTTAAAGCTCCACCTGTTTCTTGGATAAGTAAGGTAATTGTAAAGCTTATAAATTATGAAAAAAACAGTTTAATTCCTGATTGGCCGTCATTAATTCTACAAACAAACCAGATTGTCTTCCTCTCCATCTATGTCTATTGGCAATGCAGCCATCGTCTTTGGGTGTATATTACACCCTACACCAGTGATCGGCAAACTTTTTCAGGAGCGGGCCAAATAAAAAAGTAAAACTTTAGGCGGGCCAATATAATTTATTAAAAAACTCAAATATCGAAATATATAATACAAATTTTTTGAATGGGACGGGAGGGTGTTATATAGCAGTGTTACCTCTATAAGTGCAGCGATCGTACAGGCACAGCACTTATTTCAGCAGGTTTTTGCAGATCTGTCTTTCTGTTGAGCCACTAACTAACAACACAGCAGTCAATCGAAATCCGCCTTAGTATATGGCCCAGCCCATCTCTTCTCACGTGACTTTCAGCCATTAGGGGGCGGACAGGTATTTGAGTGATTGACATATGAAGTGTCCTTTTAGGAAGGAGGATGAAGTGTAATGGAGGAAATAGCTGGGAAGGCAGAAAAATGAAGGTTCTGACACACAGGGTTGGCCCTAATAATTTTATGCATATTCAACTGAATTTTTTTTAAAATATTGGCGGGCCGGATAGAACCTCTAAGTGGGCCGGATCTGGCCCACGGTCCGTAGTTTGCCCATCACTGCCCTACACTTATAGTTAAATATATAAAGAAATAACAAAGGCAGTTTGGTTTCTGTATCTACAGGCCCCCCTCCACTTGTAGAAAATAGTAAAAAATTCAGCCGTTATAGACTGTACAATATAAATTGAAATGGACAAAGGCAGTTTGGTTTCTGTCTCTATAGGCCCCCCTCCACTTGTAGAAAATATAAAAAAATTCAGCCGTTATAGACTGTACAATATAAATTGAAATGGACAAAGCCAGTTTGGGGTCAGTCTGTGTATACACCCTACCCTTATTGAGAGATTGCCAAACCAGCAGTTTTTCAAGACTGTATGTGATATAGAAATGCCCCAAGTCCCTTTCCTATTTGGGGATAGATTGCACCCTACACTTATATAGAAAGTTTTAAAAAGATGTTATCGTCATCATCTTCATCTTCATCCTCACACTCATCAGTGTGTACGTCATCATCACAGACTATCAATTCATCGCCGCTTGAATCCGCCATTAGAGAACAGTCAGTGTTTGGATGTCTTTGATGGTGAAGCCTTTCCTCGTGGAAGATGTAGTTCATTTTTATAAACATCATTTTCTCAACATTAACCTCCTATGGCGATCACTGACTAGGTTCCCAGCTGTGCTGAATACTCGTTCAGAGTACACACTGGAGGGTGGGCAGCTTAGGTATTGAAAAGCAAGTTTGAACATGGGTTTCCAAATGGCCTGCTTTTTTTCCCAGTAAGGAAAGGGACTGTCTGACATTTCCATATCAATTACCTCTTGAAAATAATCCTCCACCATCCTTTGCATGTTAATACTCAGATTGGATGGAGTTATGGGCAGGGTCACACATTTTTTTGAAAAATCTTTCAAACCAGCCCAGATGTTAAACTGTTCTTTTCTGCCAAATGCATCTTCCCTGCTTCGCTTTGGAAAATTTAATTTTTTACGAGCAGTAGCTGCTTGAGAAACTGAAGGACACGTCGTCAAGCCAAGGCCTAGTTCAGTGGACAACTTGCTGAGCAATAGCTCCTTGCAAAAGTTCACATCTCGCTCATTTTGAAGCAAAGACTCAATGTAGGTCTTAAACCTTGGATCAAGCACAGTGGCCAAAACGTAGTGATCCAAGTTCAAGATTTTAATAACTCAAGGATCATTGTGAAGCGAATTAAGTACTTGATCTACAAGACCAACATACTTGTGGAATTGCTTTCTTTCATCTCCTCCTTCAGTTTCTCAAGCTGCTTTTCCAATAGTCTAATTAAAGGAATGACTTGGCTCAAACTAGCAGAATCTGCACTCACTTCACACGTCACAACTTCAAATGGTTTCAGCACCTTGCACAGCACTGAAAGGATTCCCCACTGTGCAAGAGTAAAAAAACTTCCCCCTCCTTTCCCAATGTCATGGCTTGTGCAATACGCTTAGATGGCTTTGCTCTGTTCCTCCATCTTCTGAAGTATGTACAGGGTGGAATTCCACCTAGTTAACACCCTTTTGCTTAAGTTGGTGGCAGGGCAAGTTAAACTGTTCTTAGAGCTGCTGCAATCTCCTACATGCTGTGGCAGAATGCCTGAAATGGCCTGAAATTTTACGGGCCACCAAAAGCATCTCCTGCACCTCCTGGTTATTTCTTAGGAAGCTCTGCACCACCAAGTTTATGGTGTGAGCAAAACAGGGAAGGTGATGGAATTCACCCAGCTGTAATGCCGCACTATATTGTTGGCGTTATCAGAAATGACATATCCTGGGGAGAGTCCAAGTGGTATAAGCCATGTATCAATCACATCTCTTAGTTTTCTTAACAAATTTTCAGCTCTATGCCTGTTAGTGAAGCCAGTTATACAAAGAGTGGCCTGTCTGTGACAAATGTTACGTAGTGGTGTACATGCTGCTGCTGTTCCTGCTGGTGAAGGCAAACGACCAACCCAGTGGGCTGTCACAGTCATATAGTCTTTGGTTTGCCCACTTCCACTTGTCCACATATCTGTGGTTAAGTGGACAGTGGGCAGAATGACATTTTTCAGTGCAATCTCTACATTTTTACACATTTTTGGGTATAGTTGTGGAAAAAGGGTGTTGCGATGGAATTCTGTAACGCGGACACAAAACCTCAATTAACTGTGAAAAACCAGCTGCGTTTATTGTGGATATTGGACGCAGATCTAACACTAACATGGTAGCCATGGCGTCTTTGATTCGCTTGGCGACTCGGTGACTGCTGTCATATTATCTTCCCCTAGCAAATGATTGTTTCACAGTTAATTGTTGCAATGTAGGACTACTCTTTTTCTTGACCTTCCTCTGTTATGATGATTCACCCCCAGCAGCAGCAACAGCAGCAGCAGTGGGACTAACGCTTTCTTCAGAGGAATCAATTATACTGCAGGAGTCATCCAGCCTTACTAATTGCGATGCTAGACTAACTCCGAGCGCCACTGAGGATATTGATGAGGATGGTGTTGTGGGTGTATTTTGTAGCCATCAGGATGTCGTTGACCGAAGGGTCCTAGCTGATGATGGAGTGCTTGTAATTTTTTTAAAGAACTTTCAGCTTTTCCCAACACTTTGCCATGAACTCTCGTCAAATGGCGTAACATAGATGAGGTACCAAGATGGTTAAGGTCCCTCCCTCGATTGACTGTGGCTTGACATACACTACAAATGGCTATACAACTGTTGTCTGGATTTGGGCAGAAATAATTCCACACATAAGAAATGGATTTTTTTGTTTTATGCCCATGCATGGCAATGGCCCTTTTCTTGTCACGTGCCAGAACTGCTGCCACTGGTGCAGGACTTACACAAACAACCTCATCCTCATCAACATCCTCATTAGCGCCCTCATCTCCTACACAAATCTCCCCCTCATCCTCTTCTAATTCCAAAGTGACATCCTCAATTTGTGCATCACCGGCTTCACTGGAGCTGTTGGTGGGGGGAGCTGGATGAGAAAAAAAAAACATGCTCACGTGATCATGGCGCCGTGTCCCTCCTCTCTTCTCTTCTCCATTCACACTGACTGTCGGGTGTGACGTTATCAAGTCACGCCTGACAGTCAGTGAGGAGCACCGCAGCCAGACACAGCATGAAGAAAGAAGAGAAGACAGAAGAGAAGAAGAGAAAAGAAAGAAGCTAAGAAAAGGTAAGCAAAGAAACGGAGAGGCAAGGGGGGAAACAGAAAGGGACAGTACTATAAAGAAAGGGGAGAGAGGCACAGAGGAGGAAAAATAAGGGAGAGAGGAACAGAGGAGGAAAAATAAAGGAGAGAGGCACAGAGGAGGAAAAACTTACTAACCACATGTCGCACCATTTGATTTGAATCATTAAGCATTGGATAACACAGGGCTTACTGGTTTCAAACTACACAATTTTGACTCCACAAGGGCTGATTAAATACACATCAGACAAACTGTTCACTCACTTATCTCTGCAAGTATGTGTAAAGTTCTGCCATTATGTTTAAGCACAGTAGGTGGTGTATATATACTATAAATGCGTTGGACATGTTTATTTACACACATCAGTCCAGCCCCAGAAATAAATATAATCTTGCTGCAGTAACTGAAAAACAAGTGGCTTAAGAAGTTGGGGGCTACAGTATGTGGTGTAAGAAAGTGGGGGCCACAGTATGTGGTGTAAGAAGGTGGGGGCCACAGGGAGAGGGGCACAGAGGGAAAAAGAAGAAGGAAAGGCAGCATGGAGGGCACAGTGTGAGCATAAGGGGGCACAGTGTAGTTGTGAAGTAGGGGCACAGTAATGTGTGTGTGACGGCACAGGGGGCTTGTTGTAATGTAGTGAGTGTGAGGTAGGTGGTGGCAAATTAATGGGTGCTATTTTGTTTGTAGGGTGATGGTGAGGCAATTTAATAGTGGGGACTATTAATTTAAGATGGGGTGGTTTGGGGGCTACTGAATGTTGGGGTGAGTTTGAGGAGAATGAGGTCTATTTATTAAATGTGACTATGAATTATTTCATGGCAGTGATGGTTGCGTGAAATAGGTATTGCTGGGGCTGTTTGCAGGAAGGGAAATAGGTTTATTTATTAAATGTGAATACTATTATTTTAATGTTGGGGCTGGAGAAAGGCCTTATTATTAATCGTAGGTGCTATTGATTTAACGCCGGGGCTGGCTGTAATTTTCTAAATGTAGCCATTTTTTTCCCCCAAATAGGTCCTCTAACATTCCAGGATCCGGACAAGCCACAACTAAAGAAACCAGCAGCCACAGGTGGTGAAAGTGAGAAGAACAGGTAGGACAGAGCAGCATAGTGTGTGAAATGTTGTGATTCTAGTAGGGACAATGCCAATGTTTGGTGAGCCCAGTGGGCGCAGGCCAAGACTGAACTCTTTCTGTACACACTGCATTCTTCCTATTCTACACAAGGGTGCTAGATGTCCTGAAAGTCAGGAGTGCTTGGACAAATGTCACGCTCTGGTGAATTCAGGACCTAGTTATTTTGATGTGCTAGCTATGCCCCAATGACGCATTGCCACCCCCCCAGTAGTGTGACCACACACCTTAATTTTTTTTTTTCCTTACTCAACTTTAAGTGGGGCCACAGGAATTTGTTGTACCGGGGCCCTGAATTCCTCTTGGCAGCACTGGTCACGAGTGACTGTACAAGAAGAAGGCTCAGTAACATTTTTTGATCTGCCACTAATAGAGAAAGGCGAAGGCCTCATTCTTTCTTTGCCACTGCGTGTGTAGAATGGTATGTTGGCAATTTTTTTTATCGGCAGTTATCTTTTCCTCAGTTACACTTCTTTTTTGCTTCAAAATGGTAATTTTTTTTTGTGTATGTTTTTTTCCCTGATTTAAAAAGACTATGTACTTTTACATAGGCTTTACCAGATGTTGTACTGGGAACACTACCATCAGGACTGGTGCCAGCACCTGCTTGCTGATTCTGCTCATATGTGGACTGCTTTGAATCCATTTTAATGAGCCCAAACCACTTGTAGTGCAAAATATTCAATAGATATTGCTGCTAGATTTGACTTTTTGCAACCAGAAAAATTATTGTTTCACACTGGGGAATATGGGACACCCCAAAGCACTTGTAGTGCAAAATATTCTATAGATACTGCTGCTACATATGACTTTTTGCAGCCAGAAAAATTATTGTTTCACACTGGGGAATATGGAACTCCACAAAGCACTTGTAGTGCAAAATATTCTATAGATACTGCATCTAGAGATGACTTTTTGCAGCCAGAAAAATTATTGTTTCACCCTGAGGAATATGGGACACCCCAAAATATTTTTTAAAAATGCCTCCTCTTTCCTCCTCTCTTCCTGCTCTAACAATTGCTAATAGAAATGCTAGCAGATTTTCAATAATAATTGAAAGAATAAGGTATACAATAATTTCTCGGTCCCTGCTCTAATACAGCCTGTGACCTAACCCTGCTCTCTCCCTCTGTCAAATGGCGATGGATTGCTGTGGAGGCGGGTATTTATGCATTTCAAATATCGCGAGAACCGAACCCGAGATCCAACGACATCACAATGACGTTTTGCCTCAATTTCGATCCCGAACAGGCTCGGTAATAAGATAGGCAAAGTTCGGGCGGGTTCGGATATCGGGAAACCGAGCCTGCCCATCACTAGTCACAGGCAAGCAGGATAATCAGTAAACATGCCAAAAGGTCAGGGTCACAGGCAACACAGCGGGGTCCAAGGTACAGGCCAAAGAGTCAGGGACACAGGCAAGTAGGCAAGGTCCAAGGTACAGGCAGGGGTCATACACAGTAGTCAATCCAAAAGGCTTTCACCAAACACAGCACAGGAGCAGGTTAGCTGACAGGGAAACTGGATGCTATAACCGGCAGTGAGGCTAAGCCCTCACTGCCTTAAAAACTTTGATGGGCCAATCAGAAAAGAGGAGGAAAGGAGGCTGCTAATTAATTTACAAGCTTAGAACTGGCATAGATAATACAATGAACCAGGAACATGTATAAATATATAAATAAACCAGTTTAAATCATAGGAGAGCTCCCCTTGGTGTGGGAGGTAGTCCCTACACCCTCCTACTCTATGCCACAAAGATAAGCCGGCTGCTAGATCACACCAGGATGCGGCGTACCGCCGTGGCTCGTGACAACACGCAGAGGCAAATTGCTGGACATCCTGAAGGAGCATTGGCCACCAATAGCTTCTCAATATGAAAGATTGAGTGTTGCAGATGCTCGCATGACCTACAAATCTGGAACAGTGTGCTCATTGAAGCAATTTCTTCCGTAGATTCTCAGGAACAAAAGTCTTCCCCTGTGGAGTGGTATTGTCAGACTTCACTGACAATACTGGGTCCTCATCCTCCAAAGAGCCTGACAGGGCATTGGCCATGCGATTCGTGGATCCAGGGTAGAAGATAACATGGATATCAAATCGAGAAAAGAATAGTGCCCACCGGGCCTTATGTGGATTCATTCACTGTGCAATGTTAAGGTAAAAAAGATTCTTGTGATCCATGTATATTGTGACAGGTGTTATGTGCGTATTGTCGCTAACCAATAACGATTGTCGAACCTCGATTTGTGTTTCCAACGCACAAAGATTTATTCGCAATAAGTAGAATAATATGCTCAAGCAAAGTAATAATAAATACAGCCGTTACTTATCGCAGGCGCTCTGGATCCAGTGCAGTCATTCAATCCTGAAGTCTGGGGACAAGATGTCTGAACACTGGATGTGAAGCTGCTGCTTATATACACAATGAAATACAGTAATACAATGAAGATGGTATAGCTTGCATCTATTGGTCCAGGCCTCAGGAAGGTCCAAGGGGTTGTCAATCATTGGCTAATTCATCCTAAGGAATCCAAAGGAGGGGGTCACCTCTCCAGGGGGTATGCTCGGCTCTTCCCACCAATATTCCTTAGTCTTAAGTAGCTCATAATTCCCTATTATTCATAACTTGTGTATGCACTCTGCGATTCCCTCGCAGAGTGAACCAAACAGTAGGATATGTAACGAGGTTCATTATGATACCACTCATGATGTGATTCCTTCAACCTGTTCCGTGTATTTCACTAATATGCATGTAACTCTGATATAACATATAAATACTACTATATTTCGACATAACTGACTATGTGTTGCAACTACCATTAATGTGTACTATTTTATAAGTATGCGTGTTTGTGCGAATGTATGGTAAAAGACCAATTACTGTTGCTGCCACGTGTAGTGGATGCGTACGCCCTTTCACACATTTTTTCAGACAAAGACAACCAAGTTTGCTCGACTTTAATTGAAATGACTTTATCCAATTTGCTGACTTTGACAGCTCCACCCTTTGATAGTGTACTAAACTATCACCCAATCACCGTTTCAAGTTCAGGCTTATACAATACTTCTTCACAGACCATGATCTCGGTATCTGGTACCACCCTTTCAGTCTCTTTCTCAGTGTTACTCCTTTCCATACTTCAACACAGTAGGAACACATTTGACAACTAAACCGATTGCTAAGATGACACCCAGTATAAGGAGAAGGAGCTTACCTACACTAGCAACCATTTCCTGTACCCACTCCTCCAGACCAGAGAACCATTTCACAGGGTTCAACCACGAGAACCAACCCGCCACCTTTTCCCCGACCTCATATAACGAAGAATTATGGTTCTTTCGAAATTCCCATTTCAGCTGCAAAATTTCGTCCATTTTCCGGTCTATAACCTCTTTAGGGTCATCCGTATTATTAGTAATGTACGTGCAACATTTGACACCGAACTGGGTGGCCAGTGTCACACAGTACCCACCAGTAATAGAGGTGAGATAATTTAGTACCAGTCTATGTTGCACCAACTCCTTCTTGTACGCTTGTAGCTCCCTTCTAGTATACCTGAAAGTGTCATCATACATCTCGGTGATATTATCTATTAATTTAGCTAGGTCTTGGATATATTTAAAGTTTTATGTTCCCCGAGCGGTCCTGGTGAGGTCTAGAGCAACCATAACTTGAAAACCAGCAGTTTCACTAATCAATTTTGTAGCTATGGGTTCCTTACCAGGAATCATATTTCTCTTGCCACGGTGTTCATACTGTGTGTGTATGTATGGTGGCGATGTAGTCTTGTGAATACCAACCATTTCTTCATGAGTAATAGTCATGATTTCAGGAACCAGTTTAGCTAAGAAACACAAGCCCTTGTAACTCGGAGTCACCCAGGAATAAGCTTTCCTCCCACAAACAAAATACACATCATCAGAGAGAACATAAGGAACAGTATGCCCATGAATTATTTCACACAGAGTTTTGATAAAACTACCCATGCTTAGTGTCTCCATTTGCTCTAGACACGTGTCGGCATTAATGACATTTTTACATTTATCTGTAGAGACTTTTCCAATGGATACCTTCTTATGTTTGGTTATACGCCCTAATTTGTAACTTCCATAAACATTCCTGCCTAGTAGTGACCTTGTGAGTCTCTCCCTCTAAAATGAGTGTGGCGAGCCATTGTCCGATCTGATAGGTCAGCCTCCCAATTCTCCAGGCACTTTGCATGAGATATATTTAGGCACAGGAAAGATCTGCCTATGGAGTATTGTCGAAGCGTCAGACTAGGGGACCTAGTGTTATTGTACCTCCCGTCTATGGGCCTCCCACCCCTCAATTTGAGTACTTCAGATATGTTTAGAGGGAATGGTACTAGTCCTATATTATGCTGCCCTTGCGACACGTGAGAGCACACCCAACACTCGGTTTCGTTTAGCACCTTACCCACCAGGGAGTGATAATCCTCCAAAGGATGCCCGCCTATATTCAGAGTACTGGGGGACTGGCATCGTTGGATGCATCTCTCTTCAACTAGGGAGTCGCAGAACTTGCAGATACAATACTCATCAGACAATAGCCCCTCACACTGCCTCCTAGTCCCTGAGCTAGCAGACCTTTTCATAACCCCCGGACCAAGTTTGATAATGGGCTGCTCTGACTATCCTAATAACTTTTCTTCTGCCTCCATCTCATCCGTATCACTCCCAGAACCTTCCTCCGTCCTCCATCCTCCTTCACAAAAATAGAATGTCCTAGAAAGAGTAAAAACAAGGAAAATCCTGTAACAAAAGAAAAACAAAAACCGCCACTCCATCGCTGGAAAGATAGTTCTGAGGCAAAGTCTCTGGTTCTGGTGTCTCGACTGCTGGCTTTAGGTCACCCGGAACAATCTCACAAGTGACAGCTCTATATCGTCGGTCTTAGTTTTATCTTGCACTTTCTCCGGATTATGGACTCTCCTGCAGTGGGTGGAATGGACCCAAGTGTCTCTCTCTGCAACCTTCAGTGATGTAGTACTGGTCAGCAGCACTTGGTACGGGCCTTCCCAACGGTCTGTTAAACAACCTGAAGGTAAGAAATTGCGGATCATAACATAGTCTCCAGTCTTGTGGACTCACGATCAAATGAGGCTGTCGTCCGAACAGTATCTTAAAGGGGGACAGATTAAGAGGAGGTCTAGGAGTGGTTCGAATGCTATGGAGGACCAATGGCAGAGCCTCAGGCCATGCCAACCCAGTTTCAGCCATTATCTTACCAAGCTTGTTCTTTATAGTACCGTTTACTCTCTCCACCTTACCACTGGCTTGTGGTCGGTAAGGGGTGTGAAGTCTGCTACTGATTCCCATGAGTTTACACATATTTTGGAAGATATCACCAGTAAAGTGGGTACCCCTATCACTTTCAATGATTCTAGGGATACCGAACCTACACACAAAGTCTTGTACAATTTTCTTTGCAGTGAACACAGCAGTATTAGTGGCTGCCGGATATGCTTCTACCCAACCGGAAAACACATCAATACACACTAACACATACTTTAGATTCCTGCACGGTGGTAATTGGATATAGTCAATTTTTATTACCTGAAAAGGTCCATCTGTAGGAGGGATGTGGGATGGCTCAGTAGGAATAGTTTTCCCAACATTTTTCCTCAAACAAGTAAGACATGACATTGCTTTCTTACCAGCCTGAGAGGAAAATCCTGAGCACACCAGTATGCTCTCACCAGTTTGCACATACCTTCTTTACCCAGGTGAGTCAGACCGTGTGCTGCTTCAGCCAGGCTTGGATAGTATGTTCGGGGAGCTACAGGCTTACCTTGTCCATCCCTCCAGAGTCCTGAGGACTCTTGACCACATCCCTTCGCCTTCCAGACCGCCTTTTCCTGCAGGGAACACAAATCTTGCATTTCAATTAATTTCTGCATGTCTAATGTCTGAAAAACCATCATAGTCTCGGTCGATACAGTCATAGGTTGTCCTGCTGCCCATTTAGCAGCTTCGTCTGCCCTGTTGTTGCCCAATGACACTGGGTCTTCTTCAAAGGTATGGGCTTTGCACTTTATGACGGCTACTGTTCTGGGTAACTGTATCGCTGTCAGAAGTCCTTTTATGTGTTGTGAGTGTGCCACTGGCGTACCTGCTGCTGTCGTAAAGTTTCTAAGATGCCAAAGGGCCCCAAAATCGTGCACTACCTCGAAGGCGTACCTAGAGTCAGTATATATATTGGCTGATTTACCCTCTGCCAATTCACACGCTCTCCTTAGTGCTACTAGTTCCGCCACCTGGGCTGAGTGAGGTGGGCCAAGGGGTTCAGCTTCTACCACATCCTGATCATCTACAACAGCGTAACCAGTACATAGCTCTCCTGTCTCTGTCTGTCTATGGCAACTTCCGTCTGTATAAAACGTAAAATCTACATTTTCTAAGGGGGTGTCACGTATGTCGGGCCTTGCAGTAATGGTCTGATTCAGGTGTTCCATACAGTCATGCGTGTCAGTATTCTTGCCTAACGGAAGGTATGTGGCTGGATTTAAGGTGCTACATCGTTTGATGGTGATGTTTGAGGGTGCCATCAGGGCTAGTTCCCACTTTGTGAATCTAGCTGAAGAAACATGTCTGGTTTGGGCTGAATTTAACAGAGCTGATACAGCATGGGGTGTATAGACAGTTGAATTATGTCCTAATACTACGTCCTCGCTCTTACTTACCAGAAGAGCAGTTGCTGCTACACTTCTAAGACATGTTGGGAGTGATATTGCCACATTGTCTAATTGTGCACTGAAGTATGCTACCGGTCTGCTAGCATCACCATGTTTCTGTGCGAGGACACCTGCTGCACAACCATCAGCTTCTGTACAAAATAGCTCAAAAGGCTATTCATAATCAGGTATTCCCAATGCAGGTGATCTAGTTAGACTATCTTTAAAATTAAAGAACGCTTGCTCTGACTCTTTTGTGTGTACAACATGTTCTGGTTTTGCGGAAGAGACTAGATCCTGCAATGGTAATGCCAGTATAGAAAAACCTGGGATCCAGGATCTACAGTATCCACACATCCCCAGGAAAGTATGAATCTGCTTCTGGCTCTGCGGAAGAGTCATGTGTTGTATGGCCTCAATCCTATCGGTTGTCAGGTGTCTTAGCCCCTTAGTGAGGCAGTGTCCTAAGTATTTGACCTTAGTCTGACATGGCTGTAATTTAGCCTTTGCCACCTTGTGCCCTGTTTGTGAAAGATGAAGCAACAACAATTTAGTATCATGTAAACATGACATAAAAGAATCAGAGCACAACAACAAATCGTCCACATATTGAATTAGAACAGACCCATTGTGGGGTTGAAAGGATTGCAAACAGTCATGTAAGGCTTGGGAGAAAATACTGGAGCTGTCAATGAACCTCTGGGGTAGTCTGGTCCATGTGTATTGCACTCCCCTGTAGGAGAATGGAAAAAGGTATTGGCAGTCAGGGTGAAGAGGGACTGAGAAGAAAGCAGAACATAGATCAATGACAGTAAAATGACTGGCAGACGGTGGAATCTGCATGAGGATGACAGCTGGATTCGGCACTATGGGGAATTGGCTCTCAACAACTTTATTAATTCCCCTTAAGTCCTGGACTAATCTATAGCCCCTCCCCCCATTCTTCTTCACAGGGAAAATGGGACTATTTGCTGTACTGGCTGTACGAATTAAAATCCCTTGTTGTAACAGCCTCTCAATAACAGGATATACCCCTTGTTCCACCTCCAGTTTTAATGGATACTGTGGGATTTTTGGAGCTATCCTACCACTTTTTAGATTGACCATGACAGGGGCTACGTTTGCCATCAGTCCAGTGTCCTGTCCATGTCTGGTCCATAGTGAACCTGGTATTTCCAGCAACATCCCCGTTACTTGAGACGGACTGTGTTCTATAACAGTAGAGTGTAACATTAACCTTTGAGGGGTGTCCAATATATCCTGTACCTCATGTGCGACCTTCTCGGGTATATCTAGGAACACACCATCTGAAGTACAGTATATGACACATCCCATTTTACATAGCAAGTCTCTCCCTAGCAAGTTAGTAGGAGCCGCTGCAGCCAAGAGAAACAAATGCTTAGTATGCAGAGGCCCAATAGTAACTTCAGCGGGTTTAGTTAGAGGATAATGAAACACTTTTCCCGTTACCCCCATAGCTGGAATAGTTTTACTAGTCACCTGTAGATTGAAAGGAGAGGTTATCACAGATCGGGCCGCCCCTTTATCTACCAGCTATGTCAACTATCATTTTTGGTTCTTCACTCTGACTCTCAGTTAACCTCACTGGCTGTAGACTACAGGTATGACCTGACCCCTAGCGCTGACTATTGATTTCCCGCGCAGCATTTGCTGCTGTAATATGCGCGGGTAGATGTGAGTCTTCGATTCTATGTGAATTTTTCCTTACAGGTGTCACGGGCACTAGGAGTCTTTACCCAGGTATCACCAGATGATGAACTTACCAGAGCAGTATAGTTGGTAATATGGTACTCTGGTAGCGGGGTGATCACGGAACAGGAGACAGCAGATGGTAAGAGAATGCTCGAGGAAAGTCTATGACTAGCAGCACTGGTAATAGGTAGATAACTGTACACGAGGAACTGGATGGACAAGGAAACGATAGGGTAGTCAGTGGTCTGCGTATAGCAAGTTGTACCACTGCTATAGTGAGGAAGTGAATGTTCAGGAGTAACGAGGAGGTGATGAGAGTCAGCGGTCTGCGTAGAGCAAGTTATACCGCTGTCTGGGTGAAGGAATGGAATCCAGGTGAAGGTATCCGGGGAGTCAGTGGTCTGCGTTAGCAAGTTGTACCACCGCTATGTGAAAGGATACTGGAAACTGGTGACTCAGGAAACAGGGAACAGTGGTCTGCTTCTAGCAAGTTGTACCACTGAAATATATAAGTGAGGAGGAGCACGGGGAGATAAATGCAATGCAGAGTATACCCGGGCACACTGAACTTGATCCCACGATGATATGCACAAAATAATAATAACTGAGCAGCACTGCACAAATATACAAAGTCACAAGAACTATCCAGGCTAAAAGGTAACACAGTCAAATGATAGCCATAGTCTCAGTGGATAGGAAACTCCGGAGGAGAACAACTCAGTCCAGCTAGATATGCAATACACCAGCACAGTCAATGAGAAGTATGCATACCGTGGTTCAGGAGAGCAGGCTGTCAGAGAGAGGTGCAGGGATACCTGAAGGGCTGGAGGCCGGCAGGATGCGAAGTCCCAGGAGGGTGGAAGCGGTAACCAAGTAGGTGCAGCGCACGGTAGGTAGATCAGCAAGGATGTAAACAATACTCAGGAAGCAGTAGTATATAGAACTGGACACCTGGAGAACATGGGAGAGTTGAGGCGGTCTAGCTGAGATGAAAGCAACGGAGCGTTGATCCGATGCAGACAGGCGAGTTGACACAAGCAGGAACACTGTAGAAGCATGGAGACAGCGGATCGGCTGGCTGCAGACACGATGAGTACTGGAGGGTTGCGATGAGCAGGACACTGCAGATACACGGAGGCAGCGGATAGGAATCAGCTGGTGCAGTCACGATGAAACACGGGAGAGTTGAGGTGAGCAGGATACTGTAGAAACACGGAGGCAGCGGATAGGAATCAGCTGGTGTAGTCACGATGAAACACGGGAGAGTTGAAGTGGTCTGGAAACTGTAGAAGCACGGAGGCAGCGGATAGGGATCAGCTGGTGCAGTCACGATGAAACACAGGAGAGTTGAAGTGGTCTGGAAACCACAAACGAACAACAGGAATCAGCAGGAGCTGAATACACCTTCAGAGGCTCATGGGGAATGAGAATCCAAGATCAGGCAACGAGGTATTGACCGCAGGTGCTTTAAATAGGGAGTGTTGCCTGATCAGCCAATTAACTAAAAGGAACATGTACTGAAGGTTTGAAAGGGCTGCACATGCGCAGACCCTCAGGATGGTGGACGGCCACGGTTCCTAAACACACGAGAAGTAGCACTCACAGTCCGGTGAGTGACAGGAGGATATCTATGTGTCCCACCTTTAGGGCTGTATCTGTCTTTTTTACAATCCCTCCTCATGTGTCCTTCTTCATTACAATGGAAACATCTGATCACTCTATGCTTCTTATTATGTGGGTTGTATACTGGTGGTCATGTATGCATCCCCTCTAGAGCCTGTATACTCACCGTCATTAACCTATCACCTTTCTCCTCCTTTTGTCTAAAAAGGTTTTTGTCATGCTCCACAGCAGACTCCCTGAGAGAATCTACTGTGATGCCTCTCCAATTAGGTAATGTGGTTTGTGCTGTGGTTTTTAAATTTTCTCTAAGGCCATCCATTAATACTCCTACAGCTACTTCCCTATGATGTGGGTCCTCCCCTATGTTGGATATCCCAGTAAACCGTGTTATCGCTGCTATAGCTCTAATGAAGTAATCTGCTGCTGTTTCACTATCCTTTTGTTTAATGGTGAAAATCTTACTCCAATTTACTACTACTGGAAAATAGATGGCTAAGTGTTTGACAATTTGTTCTATATTCTTTTGGTTAATCTTATCAGTCAAGGTGTCATCTTCCTCCAACAAACAATCTTCAATAAATTTTTGTATGTTAGTATTGGGAGGAAGACACGCCCTCAACACTACACGCCAATCCTTATTGGTTGGTTCTTGGGCATTTCCTAAGTCTTTAACAAATTTCTGACATTTAGCTAACTCCTTTCTAGGATCTGGGAATTCAGTCATAATGGAACGTAATTCTGATCTAGTCCAGGGACAATGCATTGTAACATTTCTTAAAGGAACTACACCATCCTTGTCCGGTTTCCCATTGGGAACTGATATTGTGCAGACTGGGTACGCACCCTCTGGTTCACTGACTTCAGGGGACACTACAGGATTTGCTGGTTCAAGATTTAGAACGCTTTCACTCCTAGTGATCACACTACTCTCACCTATCTCAGCCATTTTCTCATACTTGCGCTGAGCCTCTAGTACACTAACAGCATGGGCAATGGCCGAAATCATAGTGGGTTCATCTTCATCTTCAGATACACTTGATTTAAACTGGCTTAAAACAGGATACAACTTAGCAATTTTTCTTTTTTCAGTTTTAATACCGGCTGTACTTACCGCTCCTGCCACATAAGGTGGCGGGGGCTCGCTTGCGCTGAGTTCGCCACGCTTCTCAACGGCTACTTCCGTTGTGCGCGCGCTTTTAGCCACGCCTACTTCCGCTTTGCATTCGCTGCTCTGCCACGTGTTACCTTCCATTTGCCACAATTTTAAACAATCATTATGTCTATTTCTCTTTTTCGTTGACTTGATCAACCATACTTTATCCTTTACAGTATTTAGTACCTCTGCATTAAAACTTCCTATTGTTGGGAAAGGCCTATCACAATCTTTGGTCATCTTGACCCACGTGTCACAATACACAGTTGCGTATGCACCATATTTCTTACACATGAGAAACCTCGCTGAACCAATAGGACCTTCCTTAGGCAGTACACTGACCAGCTCCAGCGTATGCTTAGCACCCATGTTGAACAATACCAATCTATGCAGAACGCTTTCAACAATTTGCTACAAACACTCTACCGCTAGAGATCTCTTACTGACCGTGGACGTATTTGCTCAAGCCGCGTCCACTCACTTCCTCTTGTATTAAACACAGACAATATCACTGTGGGACCCAAGGGCTATCAGCTCCTCGATACCCTAGCTAAACCACCAAATCTGTTGAGTTTATTATAACTGGGAGAACAAAGTCGATACAATCAACCAGCCTTTCCAATATAATTCCTCCTAGCTGCTTCACCAATTCGCACTAACGGTGCGGTTAGATCGCACTGCCTACCAATACTAATTATTAGCAAACCTTGCGATCTATTGGTAGCGCTTTGCGAAAACTCTGTTTTCGCATTCGGTATACCTGCCCGTATATGACGCGTCTCCACCCTTTGTTGCGGAACCGAAATCCGTTGGTCTTGCGTATCATCGGCAACGAAACCTCCAAAGCTCACGAGCCCCCAAATTGTTATGTGCGTATTGTCGCTAACCAATAATGATTGTCGAACCTCGATTTGTGTTTCCAACGCACAAAGATTTATTCGCAATAAGTAGAATAATATGCTCAAGCGAAGTTATAATAAATACAGCCGTTACTTATCGCAGGCGCTCTGGATTCAGTGCAGTCATTCAATCCTGAAGTCTGGGGACAAGATGTCTGAACACTGGATGTGAAGCTGCTGTTTATATACACAATGAAATACAGTAATACAATGAAGATGGTATAGCTTGCATCTATTGGTCCAGGTCTCAGGAAGGTCCAAGGGGTTGTCAATCATTGGCTAGTTCATCCTAAGGAATCCAAAGGAGGGGGTCACCTCTCCAGGGGGTATGCTCGGCTCTTCCCGCCAAGATTCCTTAGTCTTAAGTAGCTCATAATTCCCTATTATTCATAACTTGTGTATGCACTCTGCGATTCCCTCGCAGAGTGAACCAAACAGTAGGATATGTAACGAGGTTCATTATGATACCACTCATGATGTGATTCCTTCAACCTGTTCCGTGTATTTCACTAATATGCATGTAACTCTGATATAACATATAAATACTACTATATTTCGACATAACTGACTATGCGTGTTTGTGCGAATGTATGGTAAAATACCAATTACTGTTGCTGCCACGTGTAGTGGATGCGTACGCCCTTTCACGCCGTAGCGTGCCCATGTACGTCGTAGCGTACCGTACGCATCTTTTCAGACAAAGACAACCAAGTTTGCTCGACTTTAATTGAAATGACTTTATCCAATTTGCTGACTTCGACACAGGATAACGAGCTCCCTCAATTAAATGATTAATTGTCACATCTGTCTGAGCGCTAACTTGATGGCAAGCAGTTCTTTGTCCCCTATGGCATAATTACATTCAACTGTTAAAAATTTCTGGGAGAAGAACCTGCAGGGATGTCACTGCTCATTATCTGAATTTTGGGAGAGAACTGCCCTAATCTGGCAGATGAGGCATCAACTTCCAAGCTGAATAGACAGGTTAAATCTAGTTGTCTGAGGATGGGAGCAAGAATAAATGCCTGTTTCAGAAGTTAAAAAGGAGTTTGGGCTTCTTCAGACCATTTGGCAGGATTAGCTCCTTTTCTGGTGAGAGCAGTAGAATAGCCATGAGTACATTTTTGGTAATAGTCAGCAAATCCCAGAAATCGATGTATCGCTTTAAGTGTAAATGTTTGAGGCCAATTAAAAATAGTTTGCACCTTCTCTGGGTACATACAAAGTCCAGTTCCCAAGGGATTGGATTCAACATTGAAGGTGCATTTTTCCAACGTACAGTACAGTTTCTGCTTTTTGAGTTCACTGAGAACCTCTTTAAAATGTCTCTGAGGGGGACTGGATGTCAGATGAGAAAATGAGTATGAGGATATCATCCAAATATACCACAACAGAATGGCACAGTAAGTCATAAAAGATTTTGTTTATGAAATTTTGAAAAACCACCAGGGCATTGCTCAGTCCCAATGGCATGACAAGATTCCCTGATGTTTAAGGCGGTTTTCCATTCGTCATCAAGCCTGATGAGAATCAAATTGTAGGCCCCGCAAAGATCTAATTTTGCAAATATTTAGGCACCTTAGTCTCTGTCAAATAGCTCTTTGATGAGGGGCAGAGGATACCGGTTCGTGATGGTAATGTCATTGAGACCACAGCAATTGGTGCAAGGATGTAAACCACTATCCCTTTTCTTTACAAAAAAGAAACTAGCTCCTGCAGGTGAAGATGATGGGTGAATTAAGCCCCTTTCCAAGTTCTCTTTCATATATTCAGACATGGATTGTATCTAAGGCATATAAAGAGGATAAACTCCGGCACACAGTGGGGTTTTACCCGGACCAGGATTAAAGGGACAGTCCCAATCCTGATGGGAAAGCATCTGTGCACTCTTGGTAGGCTGAAGTGTTATGCACGTTTCGTCGCTATCCAATAAAGATTGTCGAATCTCGATATGTGTTTCCAACGCACAAATATTTATTCTGAAAAAGTAGCAAATAATTCAAACAAAATAATAATAAGTACAGCCGTTACTTATCGCAGGCGCTCTGGATCCAGTGAACAGTCATTCAGGTCTGAAGTCTGTGGTCAAAGATGACTGCTTACTAGATGAAGAGCTCCTGCTTATATGCAGTCAGAAATAAAGTGAAACAATGCAGATGACGTGGCTTGCTTCTATTAGTTCAGGTTTCAGGAGGGTCCAGGGTGTTGCAGATCATAGGCTAGTTCAAACCAAAATATCCAAAGGTGGGTGTCATCTCTCCAGGGGATGTGCTTCGACTTTCCCGCCAAGAATCCAGTCTCAACTAGTCTATTAGCATTTTATAGTCAGTATCACTTTAAAGCTTTATTCACTAACATCAATAACTAGAGTATGCAATGTGCAAACTCTTCGGCGAAGGAACTGAACAACTGCTGATGAATAAGGGATTAAAACGATACCAGACATGACACATTTCCTTTAACCTGAACCATATGTTTTACTAACATGCATATAACTTATAATATTAAACATGAGTACTATTATATTTTGACATAAATAACTATGTGTTTCAACTACAATTAATAAGTACTATTTATAAATGTGTGTGTTTGTGCGAATGTGTGTAAAAGTGTTAAACTGTTGTTGCAACGTGTTGCAGCTGGGTATGCTCTTTGACGCCGTAGCGTGCTCTACGCATCTTTTCAAACAAAGACAACCAAGTTTGCTCGATATTAATTGAAATTACTTTATCCAATTTGCTGACTTCGACAGAAGGAACTGCCAACACTTCTTTATCAGACGTGGAGCAATGTGGAAGAACACGTTGAGAACAAGACTTGCCAAGATTTATGGAGTAGACCAATCAATATGGGGGTTATGCTTTTAAAGCCATGGCAACCTGAGAACCATAGGGATATTGGCTTCTGCTATAACCAGAAAGGTAAGAGTCTCGGAATGCAGGACTCCTACTTGAAGCATCACTGGAGAAGTCTGATGGGCAATGGTGTTCCCAGTGTCACGGTGGGGCTGCAGGAGGTGCTACCGATGGGTATTGATACAACTAAACAAGGAGGCAAATAGTCTAACGCACCCCCGGTATTCACCAGGGACCCCCGCAAGGAGGTATGGACTTGACTGTGTGAGGTACACAGGTCGCGGTTCTCTAACTTAGTCACCAGTGCGGTAGTGTGGAACACAAATAGTAGAATGGTCCAGGTTAGAAACCAAACAGGAGCGAAGCACCCAAGGATAATGCAGAGAATGGTCAGAGGGAAGCTGGAGGTCACAACCAAACAGACGTGAATGGTACCAGGGATAACACGAGAGAGTAGTCCAGATATCAAGCCAGAGGTCAGAGCCGAAACACAATGCTGGAGCAGGAACAAATGGCTGGATCTGGTGAACCAATACTCTGGCATCAGATAAAGCCAGAAGGAGGTTTAAATAGAGGGAAGTACTCCTTGATTGCTGCTGCTGTTTTCGGTGGTCTAAATGCAACCAACCACAAAGCAGGTACAGAGAGTCTCTAGTTTCTATGTGACGGAATGCAATGCTCTGCGTATGCGTGCGCAGCATATCAACCTGGAACCAGGAAGAGTGTCTCATTGCTAGGCAGCGGGGCGTCGTCAGTGAGAACAGACAGGCGTCCGTCCCTGACACCTAGGAGAAGTGCGGGGATGGCTACTGACACACAGGAATTCTGCTGCCATCAACCGCAGTGAGCCTCTGCGTGATTCAGAGTGACTGGGATAATAAATTTCTTACCTTGTGGTGAGCGAAGGGCCACGTCTAGGCTGTCCTTACCATCGTCAGCTAGAAGGGTGCATTTCCCACTCTGCTGGTGAAAGACGGGCTTTGCCTAGTTGCATGGCTTCTTCAGGGGAAGAAGACTGTGGACAGACATGTGGAATAGGGTGTAACTTGGAGCACTCCAGCCACCTCCTACTAAAACTCTATCCCTGAACCGAAGCTCTATTTGCTTGCAGATAGCAATCAGTTTGTCTAGAGTTGTGGGTAATTCCAGAAACGCTAATTCATCCTTCATATGATCAGACAGGCCGTCCCAGAAGACCGCAGCTAGAGCCTCATTGAAATTGAGTTAGATTTTTCCCAGAGTGGTGATGCCCACACCTGATAGTAGCAAAATATTATAATCTGCTTTGATATGTGCAGTAGGAAAATTCCCGAGCTGTAGTTCAAAGTATATACTATACTGATTGAGAAACTCACGGCAGGGTCATATTTAGCTGGCTTGAAGAAAGAGTCTGGGTGGAGTAAGCAATGAAGCAGGTCTTACTGGCTCATGTGGAATATGAGATGGTGGTTGATAGAGGGATACCTGCAAGGTATCCATATGTGTATCCATATGTGTAGACAAATACTGCAAGAATCTCAAAATTTGCCACTGGTTACTTTCTTGTTTCTCAATGCGGTCAGCTAAGATTTGGACAAAGCCCTCCCTTGGGTACTCGGGTATGTTCCCCTAGCGGGTCAATTAGGCCAGAATAAACTGTTTTGGTTATCTGTATTTCTCAATCTGATTCGGGACCTTTGGGTCTGACTGAAGCAGGACTGAAATGAAACCTAGTGGTCTTGCTGATCCCACTGAAAGAAAAGTAAATTTGCAATAGTGCACTAGACCACAAAACAGATATGTGGACTCCAATTTACAACATATATAAAAAAATATGTACATTCCAAACACTATAAAACAACAATTTGCTAAATGTTCAACATAGTGCTGGAAATAAAAATACACCTATATTACTGACTATGCTTCCTGGTCATAAACTATCACAGAATTGATGACCTTATTCCATATAATGACAACCAAACTTTCCCCCCTAATATCTCTCCGATCCAGGCTTTAGATGGGAAATATATTATCAAAATGTGTCCATTTATTCATCTTTTCTTATCCATGTGGTGCTGCAATTAATTCAAATGTACTTTAGCCAACAATTTTGATTTTATCTTGACCCATAAATTGGAAACTTCCTTTATCCAAAATCAGAGTAGAATATAAACTTATAGTTCATTCACAGGTATAAATACAGTCCTGTTACACTTATATTCACCCAAGTTGCATGCACAAAGTCATTAGCCAAGGATATAGTTAATTCACTCAAACCATGGAGCTTTGGAAATAAACGGTTATCTTACCAGGTGACTAGATGTAGAAATTCAGAATTACAAATTCTCAAATAAGATTAACCATAAAAGTATTACCAATCTTTTTAGACAAAGCATAATACTATTACCAACAGCAGTTTTGTTAATTTGACATTTTGTTTTTGTAGCATTAAATTTTGAGTTTCAAATGCCAAATTTATAAATCTCTAATGCCTTGTTTGTGAACTTGGGTGTAAAGGAGTAGTTTGTAAGACATAATTTATACAAAATTAAAATAATTTTTGGACCTTAATCTGGCACCCTCAAAGCATTTCTTTTTGGGCTAGATGATATTCTATCAAAGGTAACATCCTGTCAACATGCTACTATAATTCCTATATTCTTATTCTTACGAAATCCTTTTGTTTTAAAGAAGATATGGCAGATTGTGTAGATGAATGAGAGTACACACCAAAAGGCTCACTCCAGCCTCCAAAACTGCATTTATATTATATTATTATATAGTAGCAATTTCATCTGGTATGTCTTATAACACTTAATTAGTCCAATTGCTGGTGAGAACAAGGTTGGTCTGACAGTATTGAAGAAAAAGTGTAACATGGAATAGAATCCCTTGTATTTGTAAATATAAATAACTATCTCATGATAAACACTGACGACACACCATGTAGGTATAATCTATGCTTTGTCAAGGTTTCAAAACCTAAGAATCTGAATGCATAAAATCAGCAAGGGATGACAAGCTATATGTGAAATCCTGTGTTTGTGAGCCATTTCAACATTGTTGTTTTTTCTTTTTTTCTTTACCTTTGTTTATGCTGCTAACATTCTGAATGTTGGACATTGATGGGATAATGCACATTTGTGCCTTTGAAGATATTTCTGTATGTATTTCAGATTTCTCAGTACCTCACAGACACGTCTACAGGTGAACTTCTGCCTTGCCAGTATCAACTTCTGCTGTAGCTTGATCATTCTAGCAGACACTTTTCTCACAACAATGTTTCCGGTGGCTTGTCATCCTTACCCAGAAAATATGATTGATCTTCAGTGTCTTTATGTGTTAGATTTACAATATGTGAATAATATCACTTATCAAATGTGTTTTATTCTGAGAATTGCTAACAGAATGAGTACATTTCAACTATAGTGCCTTAAAGACACACAGAAGAAAGTAAAATAAGACTTGAATAGTGAAGGGCAAAAAGTAGCAGTCAATGGAAATTATAGTGATATGGTAATGATTAGTTACTTTTATACTCTTTTATGGTCTGTTTTGGTAAATACTGTTTTATTTTAAACTATATAGTAAAGTATACAAAGTACTATTCGTATGGGGATATTAGCTTCCAAGGTCACTGGACATATAAAGGAACAAGCCACAGGCAAATTTTTTGGTTGAAAAATGTATATTTTGCCTAAATATACATTAAAAACTAGACATAAGATATTCTCTACAGAGGGACTTGAATAAACTTGAGGATTGGACAGTCAAATGTAAGATGAAGTTTAACATATATAAATGAAAGGTTATGCATTTAGCAATCAAAAACAAGCATGCAATCAATAAAAGGGCTAAATTTAGGTGAATCTATAATGGAAACGGATTTGGGAGTGCTTGTAGACAGTAGACTTAGCAATAGTACTCAATGTCAAGCAGCAGCTGCAACGGCCAATAGGGTATTGGTATGCATAAAAAGGGGCATAGATTCCAGAGAAGATTGTGTAGTTTTGCCACTATATAAATTGTTATAAGCCCTGGGGGTAAATGTATGAATCTCCGGATTCTTCATCTCCAGCGTGTTCAGCCTCTTCAGCGCTTAAATTTAAAGCGGCGCTGCATTGTAAAGGGAAGTTTCCCTTTACAATGCAGCGCCACTTTAAATTTAAGCGCTGAAGAGGCTGAACACGCCGGAGATGAAGATTTCGGAGATTCATACATTTACCCCCTCATCTTGAATACCGAGTACAGTTCTGGGCACCACTCTATAAAACAAGACATTTTGGAACTAGAAAGGGTTAAGAGAAGGGCAACAAAAATTGATAAAGGGAATGGAGTCATTAAATTATTAAAAGGTTAGCCAGTTTAGGCATGTTTAGAGGAGATATGATTACTGAGCCTGATTATTTAAGAAAACTTAAGCAAAAATTGAGTAAGTTTTCTTACTCAAGTTTTCTGGACAAAACCATGTTGCAATGCAAGGTGTGTAAATGAGTTTATTATTTGGCACATAAGGAAAATACTTTCAAAGCTTTACAAAACCATAAAGCAGATATTGCTCAATTTGGAGCTAGAACTAATTATTTAGAACACTATATGGATGACACTATGGTATGCTAACAAAAAGTTAAAATGACAACTTTGCTTTAAAAGCTGATCTAAGCTAAGTGCAACTCAACACATAAAAAATAGGCTATTGTATAGGGAGATACTAGTTGATATGCAATTAGCAGACTTATGCTGTAACGGACTTACCTGATCCCCGCCGCTCCATCCGGAAGCCGCACTTCCGCATCCAGGACCACGTGACCTCAACCAAGAGGCGAGGATTTTGAATCCCTGTCAGGATAAAAACCTCACTCTGACACTCGCTGAGTGTCAGAGCAACACTTACCTGTTAGTGGCTCCTGCTCTGCAGGGATTGCTGTGTCTTCCAGTCTCCAGTGTCTTCCTGTGTGCTGATCTCTGCCTGCTTGACTACCCTGGCTCTCCTATCCCTGTGTACCGACCCGGCTTGCTGACCATTCTTCTGTTCTTGTGACCCGTGTACCGAACCTGGCTTGTTGACTCCGAGTTGCCTTCTGATTCTGCCTGACTCCATTCCTGTGTACCGAACCGGCTTGTCTGACTCCGCTACCTCCGCTCCACTCCGCTGTACTACATCTTGAGGCGAACCTGAGGCGGTTCTTGGCGAACACCGGGGAGATCGTTAGACTCCGCACCTCAGGTAAGCCAGCGCTAATCAAGATTAGTAGTAGAAGTATCCAGAATCTGTTACATATGCTCCTATCTGATGAACATATTTGTTATGTTTGTACCCTACTTAAATGAGGAAGCCTTGTGAATGGACAGAGCAAAGAATCCTTGCAACACAACACCAAATTATATATTGCCCAAAGCCATGTTACAATGCAAGTTTTTTTTTTAGTAAGGGCAAATTAGTTTATTACTTTGCACATATGTTAAATACTGGCTGTTTTTTTTTAATGTAGCACACAAATACTTGGTAGCGTATTTGTACACTGAAATTTAAAGTTGATCTAGGACATTCCCTACCCCAACTATAAATCTGTCACCACATTTTAAATTTACTTCCCCCTCCAATGCAACATGGTTTTGCCTTGCTTCTTACTTTTGCTTAACTTTCCTTGAAGAATCAGGCACACTATGTACAAATAGCTTAAGAAAAAGGAAAATAAATAATGTGAAAAGGGCACTTTTTTATTCCATTTTGACATGATAATCTAGTATATATTAAAATTAAATTTTTATTAGTATAGATTTAAAACATCTTATAGCGAAATGTTAAAAGAGAAAAAAAAATTGTTGTGTAACAGTATCTGCTGTACCAAACTTAATGCACTGTTAAAAAGTAGTATACACTACAGTGCTGTCTTGCTGTATCATATAATGAATCAGTTAGTCTGAGCTGACTCTATCAATCTCACTAAACGTTGGGGGGAATATAGCGTTTCTTCTAATATTGGGGTAAACACAACCTCCCTTCTATAGATACACTCAGGGACTTGCTACTATGTATCTCTTTTGATGGTCTAACTAGCACTCCCTAGATCAGTGATGGGCAAACTATGGCCCGCGGACCAGATCTGGCCCACTTAGAGGTTCCCTCCGGCCCGCCAATATTTTAAAAAATTTCATTAAAATATACATAAAATTATTAGGGCCGACCCTGTGTGTTAGAACTAGGGATGTGCACCGGGCACTTTTGGTGTCTCGTGTTTTGTGTTTTGGATTCGGATTTGCTTGAGGTTTTGGGTTCGGATTTGTTTCGCAAAACACCTGACGAAAGGTTTTGGTTCGGATTTAAGGTTTTGGATTCGGATTTATTTTGAAAAAAACATAAAAAGTGTTTAAAACAAGTTTTTTTGGTTTATTTTCACTCCTACGCTATTATTACCCTCAATAACATTCAATAACAATCATTTCCACTAATTTCCAGTCTATTCTGAACACCTCACACCTCACAATATTGTTTTTAGTCCAAAACGTTTCACCGAGGTATCTTTCTGGACTGCATAGTGCAGTGGTCCCGATACACAGTTTGGTACCGGGGCCACAATACCTCCGCCTTCAAATGGTCTGAATTCCACTGCACAGCTGCCTGCTCCTACATCCTCTGCAGCATATACAGGGTATAGTTCGAGCGTGTCAATACCTCTTGTTTTTGTCGATGACAGGTCATTTTCATTAATTTATGATTTGGCAGCAACAGTCAACGTTGTTTAATATCTGATACGCCTCTATCTGGACTGCATAGTGGAGTGGCCCCGGTACCCAATTTGGTACCGGGGCCACAATACCTCCTCCAACTTTTAAGTGTAGTGTTTATAATTTATAAAAACTACAGTAGTTATAGCACGTCAATAACTCTTGTTTTAGACGACCATGGTACAGAGCATTCATCATTGAGATCCCATCAAGTATGTGAAAGACAGACAGCGTCAAAGTGTTATTTGTTGACTTTGTTAACCAAAAAATTGTCGCTGTTGCAAATATTCGTGCAATGAAGAGTGACTTTTTCATTTAAAGGCTCAAGCTTTCAAGTGTAGTGTTTATAACTTATAAACACTACAGTAGTTCAAGCACGTCAATACCTCTTGTTTTAGACGACCATGGTACAGAGCATTCATCATTGAGATCCCATCAAGTATGTGAAAAACAGACAGGGTCGAAGCGTTATTTGTTGACTTTGTTAACAAAAAAACTGTCCCTGTGGCATTTCATCGTCTATGTCATGACTAGTGGCAGCAGCTTAAGCATTAGGAGGAAGTGGGTCTTATCTTTCCCTACTTTATCCTCCAAATTTTTGTTTTCCATTATATGTAGCACAAGAGAGCGTACCCCTAAGCCACACACACTCGGCAAAGCATTTAAAAATTATATGCGGCACAGGAGAGTACCACTGGACTTATACTGCTGAATCAGTGAACTTTGTAATATAGCAGTGCCACTGGACTTATACTGCTGAATCAGTGAACTTTGTAATATAGCAGTACCACTGGACTTATACTGCTGAATCAGTGAACTTTGTAATATAGCAGTACCACTGGACTTATACTGCTGAATCAGTGAACTTTGTAATATAGCAGTACCACTGGACTTATACTGCTGAATCAGTGAACTTTGTAATATAGCAGTACCACTGGACTTATACTGCTGAATAAGTGAAATTTGTAATATTGCAGTACCACTGGACTTATACTGCTGAATCAGTGAACTTTGTAATATAGCAGTACCACTGGACTTATACTGCTGAATCAGTGAACTTTGTAATATTGCAGTACCAATGGACTTATACTGCAGGATTGTTTTTGGATATTTTTTTTTAATTTCTTTTTTTTATAATTAATTTTTTATTATTTTTTTTATAACTTTTTTTAAAAAATTTTTTAACTTGGGAATAATGGGGAAATAACACAATGCCCTTAGAAGGACAGAGCACAGGACACAGCACCACTGGACTGAACAGGACACAGCACAGGACCCAGCAGCACCACTGAACTCAGAAGGACAGAGCACAGGACACAGCACCACTGGACTGAGCAGAACACAGCACAGCACAGCACAGCACAGAACTGAACAGCACAGCACAGCACGAGATATAGCAGGACAGAGGACCACCTAACACAACCTCCCTCTACTCTGATCAATGCCCAAGTGAAGATGGCGGCGACTAGCGGGGAATTTTTAGGATCCGAGTATCGCGAGATCCGACAGCGGGCTTATGACTCAGAGCCTCGGTTTCAGTTTTGCAATTGGCGCGAATACCCGGATCTGTCTCGGATCCGGCTCGGATCGGCAACGTTCGGGTGGGCTCGGATTTCAGATATCCGAGCCCGCTCATCTCTAGTCAGAACCTTCATTTTTCTGCCTTTCCAGCTATTTTCTCCATTACACTTCATCCTCCTTACTAAAAGGACACTTCGTATGCCAATCACTCAACAACTGCCCGCCCCCTAATGGCTGAAAGTCATGTGAGAAGAGATGGGCTAGGCCATATACTAAGGCGGATTTCGATTGGCTGCTGTGTTGTCAGTTAGTGGCTCACCAGAAAGACGGATCTGAAACAACCTGCTGAAATAAGTGCTGTGTCTGTACGATCGCTGCACTTATAGAGGTAACACTGGTATATAACACCCTCCCGTCCCATTCAAAAAATTTGTATTATATATTTCGATATTTGAGTTTTTTAATAAATTCTATTAGCCCGCCTAAAGTTTTTCTTTTTTATTTGGCCCGCTCCTGAAAAAGTTTGCCCATCACTGCCCTAGATAGTTCTATAATATAAGCCTTCGTACTAAGGTTATGACTGTGTTAGGTACTGATAGCATATGTCTGCTGAAGTTGCTTGTTTAATAGTACGCATTCAGTAAGATTCCCCCCTGCTGTGCCAAGTAATTGGCTACACATAGAGGTAATGTTTATGCATATTTAATGAATGCTTGTTGCATAAGTATTTCACTGTGTAATCTGCACCTAGGCATCCTAAATGGCAGTATAGTTCCATGCTGAGTATTACTATAGTTAACTGGTAGTCATACTGATTATAAATAAGCTCGCGAGATTCTATTAGAAGACATTCTCATAGTCCCCTCTATATTGCGCTTCTCATTCAGTTACTGCCCTTGTTAATATTGTCTGTTCATGAGGATCATTTACTGCTTAGCCTATTTGAAATACTATAAAGATCATGTCTGTAGTGTGTTACTGGATCAGCTCGACATTATTTTTTAAGATATTGTACAGCAAGCCCAGCTAACACCGATGTGCGTTTCGCTAAGAGCTTTGTCAAGGACAACCCGATGGATCGGCATGATAGGCTATTTAAGGGGTAAAGACACACCCCTATGTGACGTGGCATCTGTGAGAGTCTATTGTGTTAGTCTCGTAGGAGCCAATTGAGCTGCTTCCTGTTATTATGTACTTTTAGTCATGTGACTGAGTCTCACTGGATATTGCGTTACTATGGTGACGTTTATGTCTCAATCTGAATATTGTATAAGACGGAATCAATTAAGAAAAGTTTTTTAAGAAAGCAAGTAGTTATTTTTATGATTCTGTAGGCATAGTTAGATATCCCCTTCATTTTACTATAACTGAACTGTATTTTCCCATGGTGGATCAATTCAGATTGGAAATCCTAATTTATTCTGTATACAGTATGGTCTTATAGATTTATGTGGTAAGTATATAGATCTATTACTAGACTATAGGTAACACTAATTATAACATACCTTTATATTAATCTGTATTGAATGTTGGACCTATATAAACTATATATATGGTTATGTAGTTCTAATTTATATGATGTTTCTATTTTGTGTGTGGTAAATTGATATAGTCGTGGTTCAATGTAAAAATCAAAGTGGAACTGTTGTGAACCAATAAGGAATAAACTGTGATTAGTGTTGAATAATAAAATGTGCTCAAACTACTGGATCTCTGTGTGTCTCTTTGTGTGTTTATTGTAAATGTCCTCCAGATGGACATTTATGCAGTGTGATCTAATTGTCACTATCATGAGTATATTGTGAAACTGTAATTACTTATGGTGAGCTACATTGTAAAATGATTGACATATGTATAAGCTGAAAGCCGTGAAAGGTGTTGGTGAAACTAGAACCTACATAAAGTGTAATTAATTTACAAATTCTGAAAATGATCCACATTACTGGTTTGTATTTTGGTATAAAAAGACAAACAAATGTATTAATGTTTAAATGATGTACTTAATCTGATTTAAATTATTAAGCTATTTGTTATACATTGTTGCAAATATGAAGTTATAGATAACCTAAATGTAAATAAAGTTAAAATAAAGTGAAACTAAAGTGTGAATAAGTAGATATAAAAGTTAAATAAAAAATATATTGTTTGTGAATATACTGATAAGGGGTACACCTACTGTCATGTGTCACCTTTATTATGAGGAATGTCATAGATAATATATTGAAGTGAATCCATAATGCTAATCGTAGTTATACGTAGTGCCTAATTATATATTATCTTATCAGATAAAAACCATATAATTACTATTGTCATTAAGACCATGGGGAATTAGACTGTTCATGAGAAAAATCCTTTTGGTCTCATGTTTGAGGAGCTCGGTATGTATGTTTCCTCCTCTGAGACCTAGGTTTATTTGCTCCATAGCAAATACTGTGAGAGACTTAGGATCACTGTTGGGATACCTTAGGAAGTGCCTAGCTACCGTGATTAATGGCCTCATATTTTCTTTGTCTCTGCTTGCATTGCGAACATTACCAACATGTTCAAGAATTCTTTTTTTAAACGGTCTACTGGTCATCCCAATGTATTGTAGTTGACAAGGACACGTTAAATAGTATATTACATTAGGTGTATTGCAATTGAGAAATTGTTCTATCCTCCAAATCTTGGCATATCTATCGGTGTATTCTTTAGTCTGCGTTACATATTGACAAGCCTTACAATTTCTACATTTGAAACAGCCTTTTGGTCTATTAGATTGTTGTTTAGATTGTGATTGGAATGTACTGTGTACCAAGTTGACTTTGAGATTCTTGGAACGTCTCCATGTAATGAATACTTTATCTTGTAGATTTTTCTTCAGGTCCTCATCTAACATCAGAATGTGCCAATGTCTTTGAAAATTTTTGATTATTTCTTTCCATTCTGTACAGAACGTACCTATCATCCTAGTGTTTGTATTAGAATCTTTGTTTTTCTTTTTTTGAGGAACATGGATTAATGATTCTCTATCTCTTATTTTTACTGTTTTTTCTGCTCGTTTGATAACTCTTTTACTGTAACCTCGGTCAATTAAACTTTGTTTGAGCTCATTGGCTCTTTGTGTGCAAATCATTTCCTCAGAACAATTTCTTTTTATTCTCAATAGTTACCCTTTAGGTATCCCCTTAAGGACTGGGGGAAAATGTGAACTGGTAAAATGTAAAAGGCTGTTTGTTGCCGTTTGTTTCCTATAGAAGTCAGTACTTAATTTTCCCTCTATAGTTTTGTTAATTTTCAGATCCAAAAAGGTGATTGTAATGTTAATTTCCGAGGTGAAAACCAGAACATCATCAATGTAACGTAACCATAAAATAATATAATTGGTATACTTATTCTGTGGTCTGAAAACATGTTCCCTTTCCCGCCAGCCTAAAAATAAATTGGCATACGTGGGTGCACAGGCTGTCCCCATTGCCGTCCCACGTATTTGAAAAAAAAATGATCTTCAAACAGAAAGTAATTTTTAGTCAGTATAAATTGTAATAGTAATATAAGAAAATCATTCAGATCACCATTTTTTTCATGTTCAAAAAATAGCGTACCGCTTTTATGCCTTGTTTGTGTATTATATTTGTGTACAGTGATTCAAAGTTGCTAATTTAGTAGACGTGTTTATTGTAATGTTATCAATCTTAGACAGCACATCTAGGGTGTCTCTGATGTATGAATCCAAGCTTGTGACATGTTTTCGTAGATGTAAATCTACGTAAATACTGGCATTTTCAGTAAGGCTATTGATTCCCGAAACTATTGGTCTTCCTGGGACATTCAGTTTGTTTTTATGTATTTTAAGGACAATGTAAAATGTAGGTATTTTTGGATGAGAGACTTCTAAGTAGTCATAGTCCTCCTTAGTAATTGACCCTTCATCAAAAGTTTGTTTTAACAATTTGTTATATGATGATAGGTAGTTAGCTGTAGGGTTGAATATGAGGCGCTGATAGCATTCAGTATAATTTAATTGTCGATAGACTTCTTTAAGATATTGTATTTTAGGCCAAAGGATAATATTCACTCCTTTGTCTGAAGGTTTAATAATGGTATCGTCCCATTCTTTAATCTTCTTCAGTATTTTTCTCTCAGTTTTATTCATATTAATAATTCTTGATATCCAGGTACTCATTATCCAGGTACTCGTGATCCACACCTCTCAAAAGGCCCCATCGTTAGCTACCGATAGTTCTATGTGTTTTCTTCGGAGTGACCACTTTGAGCTCAATCAGCCTACAGCATCATAAGGTACTTAAGTCCTCTCCTATTGATGATTTCCAGCTGTTACTAGGATTTTCTTACAATAATACACGGAGAACACTGGAAGCCGTTTGTCACACTTTTACACAGAGAATATCACTGACTGGTATTAGCGCTACTAACCTGAGAGGCGCGGAGTCTAGCACACCACCGGTGTTCTCCAGGGACCCCCGAAAGGAGGTTTGGGCTTGGCTGCGTGCGATGTGCAGGTCGCGGTTCTCCCAGGAAGTCACCAGTGCAGCGAATAGGGTAGTCAGACACACCGAGTCGAAACCAAGGAAGCGAGGTACCACGGAGAGTAAGCAAGAGTAGTCAGGGACGGTCCAAAGGTCAATACCAGTGCGGGCAGCGAAGTACAAGGGAAATCCGGAAGAGAGGTCAAACAAGCCAAGGAGTTTATACACAGGAGTTCAGGAACAGGAATGCAAACTAAATGCTGGAGCAGGGTAGAACCAATACTCTGGCACTAGACATGTGTCAGAGGCTGCTTTAAGTACTCTAAGGTGCCTCCTGATTGGGTTAGGGAGATTTAGGTGGTTTAGACATGCTGGCTGCAGACAGGTGAGTAGAGATAGAGTTCTGCTGCTAGGTAACAGGACGTGGATTGCGGAGAGAAGGTGCCCATCTCCGGCGCCTGTGGAGAGCGTGGAGATGGCACCTGACACCGTTATTATGGACATTTATGGAAAATCTGATCCCTCAAATGGATCAGTTCATCCCAGGATTTGACTATTGTTTATCTGCCTATCAGTGCACAATTATGCTTATTTTAATTGTTTTATTGGATTGATTGTTTATTATATTTATTGGACTTAGGTTGTTTTTAGAACCAGAATAAATATTACTGTTTTTTATATATATCCATTGATCTTAGGCTGATTTAAAAACAAGATAAAATTATTTACTTTTTCACCAAGTGAGTTTTTTCAACTTATAAGAATTGGTTCGTAGGAATTAACCAATTACCATATGATATATGATATGCATTATGCATAAATGAAAATATAGGGATATATTGCACCTATTACTTAGTGTTCATTATTAGATCACCATTGTTGGCAATTTGAGTGCATTATTTTTAGATTGTGTATGTATAGGAAGGGATTCCATTATAGTGCAGCTCTTGCTTACCTAGAGTTGAGCGCATAACTTTATTTTAATCAACTTATTTGCAGCGAACACTTGGCCTTTTGTCCGGTGATCCCTTTGATCTCTGGATTTTATCTGATGCACAGTGCAAAGAGTATAGTTCTATACAACAAACAAAAAATGAGGTTAAAAAGGACAGTTTTGTGTGACCTCATAAAAAACAGGAAAAGGGTCAATCTTCCAACACTGAGCTGTAAATGTTAAGGTACATAAAATTAACATATGAAAAAAAACATTGCTCCCAAACCAAATCTCAGCAGTTCCCTATGCATAAACTCATGTGAAACATAATCAAAAGCCTTCTTCTCATCAAGATTGACCAGGGCTGCCAGGGTGCCCTGGTCCTTAATGAAATAGACCTTGTCCTTGACTACAGCAGCAACAATAGTGTTAGTGATACCTGACAGAAACTTGTCAGCTGCATCTTTGTCGGTCATCTTTGAGGAGAAGAGATTGTCATAGTAGTCTCTGATGACCTCAATTACACCCTCTATCCCCTTCCTAGGAATACCAGTCTCATCTTGCAGTTCAGACAGGGGTTTCTGGCTGGAGTGGAGTTTCCTAAAAAAAAATTACATTTCTCACCAATGCCCAGGATCTCCTTATTGGAATGAAAGTTGAAGCTTCTGGATTGTTCCATGAAGGACTGCAGTTGTCTTTGCAGCTTCCTGAAGTTCTTCTTCCTTTCACACATATGTGGCCTAACATTGGCCTGAAAGAAACATATTCCCACCAGTCACTCATAGATTCAAATGAAAAACTGTCATTCTTTGATGTGATATATAATCATCCCTAAGCTCCTCCATCCTTCCTTTCTGATGAAGAGTATATAAATAATCTATTATTTTATATTTAATTTTATAACATAAGAACAGAATCAGCCATAATTGAATTAGAAGTTGGTCTAAACAAAACTCTCCTCCCCCCACTAGAAACAGTATGTGTCATGGTTGGCTTGCTGGAAATATATCCCTAGGCTTTGCTGAACATGGCTAGGCCCACCTAGGGGCACGGAGTCTAACAGGCAGGTTAGTTTTCACCAGGAACCCCCGCAAGGAGGTATGGTCTTAGTGGCACCAAACCTGCAGGTCGCAGTCCTGCGAGTGAGTGAACAGCAGAACGATTTGGAGGAGCCAGGTGAAACGAGTAGAAACGATGGAACCCACAGGTAAGTGGTATAGATACAGGAACAACAATAATATATGCTGAAGGTCAGCAGCCAATGAGTCACTAGGAGAATAGGTGCTCTGCAGAGTAACAATGAGAGAACAGGAGCTGTCACAATGGAATACTCAGGAGTAGATAGTAGAGGTACTGGAACAGTGGTAGTTCAACACTAGACATAAGCTGAGAGCACACTTGAAAAGCAGAGGTAACTCAGGACAACAGGTGATGAGTCATAGACGTAGTAGCGTCTCTGGGAGGCAGCAGTGAGAAAACAGAGGCTGTCACAATGAAGTACTCTGGAGATGGTGATAGAAGTACTGGAGCAGTGAGAGTTCAATACGGCCACAGGCTGAGAGTAGACTGAAGTAGTGGAGGTAACTCGGGACAACAGCTGATGAGTCACAGACGTAGTAGCGGCTCTGGGAGGCAGCAGTGAGAGAACAGAGGCTGTCATGATGCAGTACTCTGGAGATGGTAATAGAAGTACTGGAGCAGCGATAGTTCAATACGGCCACAGACTGAGAGCAGACTGGAGTAGTGGAGGTAAATTGTAGTAACAGCTGATGAGACACAGATGTAGTGGTGGCTCTGAGTGGTAGCGATGAGGCAACCAGAGCTGTCACGATGATGTACACTGGAGGTGGTAAGAGAGGTACTGGAGCAGCAATGGTTCAACACAGGCCACAAACTGAGAGCAGGCTGGAATAGCGGAGGCAACTCAAAAAAACAACTTATGAGTCACAGGTATAGTAGCAGCTCTGAGTGGTAGCGATGAGAGAACCGGAGCTGTCATGATAAGGTAGACTGGAGATGGTAAGAGAGGTACTGGAGCAGCGATGGTTCAAAACAGGCCACGAACTGAGAGTAGGCTGGAATACACGCAAACCACTAGGAGAACAGGAACCAGAACCACAGGCTGCAGGAAGTGAGCTTGAAGAACAGGCATCAGACAAGTGAATCCAGGAAGTTTAAATAGTGCTCCAGAAATGCTTAGCCAATGAAAAGAGGGAGGAGGCCCTGAAGTGTAATAAACTTGCACTTGCGCAGATCTGATAATAGCTGAATGAATGAATAAAAAGTGTCTGACGCTGAAACATGGCAGTTTCCAGATTAATGAAATGCAGGTAATGAGACAGGTACTTATTTGTGGGACCGGAGCTTTACAGTATGTTTGTGTAAGTCTGTTGAGCAGTTGCTCAAAATTAACATGTGAAAGACTCTGATCCCTTTCCTGTAGAAAGGTAAACTCCGTCCAGTAGAAAGGTATTATGTTATGTAGCAAAGAGCACAAAGTGTCTTTTGGTGCCCTACTACCAGCCTGATAAGACATGCAGACACAGCTCCTAGGTGGTCATGCTGGATAAGTTGCTTGGGGCCTGGGGAGGCCCTGTCTATTAGGAAAATGTTATAATGGAATTTTGAATGGAATAAATGGAAGGTGAGTGAATCTGGAAACATATAGTTTTGGGATGGTTTGTAAATGGAGTTCTGTGCTGGTCTAATGTTATAATGGAGATTTGTTAGGTTATTTGAATAGAATTGTCTGAGTTCAGATAAAATTGAATTAGTGGAGTGTTGTTCATGGTAGCATTTGTGTTTGTTGCAAAGGTTATTTGGAATAGATGTCATTTGTGTAATATGCCTTGTTAGCTCTCACTAAATAGATGTCTTTTGTGTACAATAGATATTTATGGTGGACTTACAAGTCTATTGCTAGAGGTTTAACAACTGGATCATGTTCCTTGGTAGTCAATTAGGTCATTACAAGCACATGTGACCAACACGTGCTTGTAACGTCTAACAAAGCAAGTCGGCCATTTTAAATATTGTGAGCTATTTCAGTTCTTAGTGTAAATGTTTAGTAAGTGTATGGAAATTGTTGCGCATAGTTTGTTTGTTAGAATGGTTGTGTTGGAAAAATATTTCATGGGAAAGTGAAGAAACCGTGTAGATGGTATTTATTGCTGAGATTTTTATTTAGATGGAATTGGAAAGCCTGCTATGCTGCTCTTAAAGCATTTGGCTGAGATGAGGACTTAGATACATAGCAAGTGATTGGATTGTTCAGGAAGTGGTCAGATTGTTCAATATAAAGTTTTGTTAGACTGTTGGTTTAAAGGGTAGTTTGTAACTCTGAATCTCTGAAATAATACGGTTTATTGCTGGAAATGTTGATGTAGTTAATATGGCAGCAATGTGAAATACCATGTGTTCAGAGCAGTCTGAGTTCAGACAATAGATAAAATGAATCTAGAAACTTCCATGTGAAGGGAATGTAGATAGTAAATAATGGCTGTTGAACTTTGACTGAGATAAGTAAAATGAAATGATAGATGGATAAATGGCAGAAGTTTTGAGACAAATGTGAGAGGATTTGGTTATGGAATGTATGTTTGAAAAGTGAGTTTTAGAATGGAGTCTTGCCTGTGTGTTCTCCCCCGCACCTCCACACACACAGGTCTCCCCCTTCTCCCCCTCCACACACACACACACCTTTAGACAATAGTTAGTCAAAACACAGACACAATGACTTGTATATTTATACAACAGATAATTGACTGCAATATATTGTATGAAACTAAGTCTATTGAGTTTGTATAAATACACTCTTTACTGTTTTATAATATATACATAAGTTTTACAATTAGAATATAAATAATACAACACAATTTAAATTAAACTATATTTTGTGCGGAGTTTTCTTGAAGAAATGAGCAGAAGTTATTATATTAATGTTGGTCCTGTGGATTTAAGGGAAAAAATAATTATATTTCTTAGGTTAATTCAGAATTACCTTTGCGAGGAGTTGGTTGACGGTAATAGTCATAAAATATGTTATTAAATTGTCATAAATACATTTGCCAGAATATTAGGGTAATTAAAATCACAGAAACCCTAGAAACCATTTTACACTTTCCAATCAGTTTCCAGGAGCATGGGCCAGGAGGAAAACCATTGCCCAGGACCCCTTGAAAGAGAATGGCTCTGTGTTCTGAGAAGAAGCAGGGAACCATGGCATGTCTATTTTGCCTCACTGCTCTAGAGGTAAACACAAATCAATCTGACATTGCACTCAGCCATCAGGGTGGCTCAAGGTATAAATAACACAAACAGCCCCCATGGATCGCACTGCATCACACAGGGATGCTTCGGTTACCGTCTCCTGGAACTGCTTGGATGTGATATCTAGCATAGAAGTGCTGCTAGAACTGTGCCTTTCCTTCTCTGTGGGTCAGTTGAATTCTTCTGCCATGCAAGCTGGGCCGGCAGGGACTGGAAAAGCCCAAACATTCATTCTTACCAGGAGATGTATACATACAGATTAGCCTAATAGGTTCACCTGCCCATTATATATTGCTGTAATTACAGACTAGTTGGCACTGGCTGGGCACCTATTCAGGTCTGGGGAGAGAGAGGGAGAGGGAGAGAATATATATTATTATTATTATTTTTATTTATTTATTTTTGTTGGAATGTAGATGTCAACAAGATGTCCTTAGATAAACTTCTAGCCAAACTGAGAGCATATAGTTTTATTTGAAGTTATGAAATATACACTTTTAGTATACATATAAATATTTTGATTTACTGAATGACATAGTGAATTATTTTCTTAAAGCTAAAATGTTCACACAGGCTATTTATTCATACATCTTTTTTTGCCTTAAACAAATATCTATTTCGTTGTGCATATAGATAAAATGATGACAATATTTTTCCATTTGACCAAAAATGTGCATTTCTATCCCTTGTGTCACAACATGGTTTGTCCAGGCACAAATATATACCCTGGATTTTTTCCTAACTCTTAATGAGGCAATTAGTGTCTCCAAGTGCTAGTGGTTTCTTTTGAAGTTGTTTTAACAAGTGTGCATATGCAACATCCGTTTATGAAAAATGTAATTACTGAATTGGGAACATTTATACAGGAGAAACATGCTGATAACCATGGGCAGGCTGGGCCTGTCCCTGAATGGGCTACCTTGAGCTCTGTCAGCTGCATTTTTTTTCCTTTAAAATGTTGCTAACAGGCTGCTGAATCAAATCATGCCCCAGGGTTAAGATTTGCCAGCCTACCTCTGCTAATAACTATAGCAACCGATCAGATTCTGAGTGTCATTTTAAGTGCTGTGAAAAAAATGAGAGCAGGATTCGTATTGGTTACCACTGGCATTTTTTCCTGCGCACAGACTTTCATTTCCCTCATAGTAAGTTATGTTCTCTATGGAGAATGAGTTTGTATGATGTATAAAATTGAATAATAAAAACTGTTATAAAATCAGTAGTGTTCTTTATTGGAGGCAATACAGTAGTGCATCATCATCTTAAGGCTAGTTTAAACGGTACTAGTTCTTGAACCGATCTATGCACTTTCATATCTTATTTCTGTAATTTCTCTGGTAAGGTGGTGCTCCATTTAATCTGATCATGGCAGCTCCTCTATTTACTGTATACAGTCTATTGTTTGCAAATTAGAATAATCAATCCTGTACATCAGGGGTTACCAGACTTTTTGAACCAGGAATCTACTCTAAAGGCAGAAAATGTTTTACGATCTATCATAGTACATAATCAAGACATGCAGCATTCATCTGAACTACTTACAATGTAAGATATGTATCCAACTTTATTTGACTGATCTAGCATCTCACATTTTTGTGTCTATTGATTGTTACATATGCTACATAGTAACATAGTTGATTGGGTTGAAAAAAGACAGCAGTCCATCAAGTTCAACCTATTTTGGATCTCCTGCGATTCCTCACTTATATTTGAAATTGATCCAGAGTAAGCAACCGCCAATCTTTTTCAATTGTGAAAATCCCCCCAGTCCTAATATTGCAGTTCTATTTTTACCCTATATCCACTACTATCCTTCATTTTAATTAACGGTCGTATCCCTGGATACACTTTTACTCCAAAAAATTGTCTAACCCTTTCTTAAACATTTCTATTGAATCTGCCATCACAGACTTCCCTGGCAGTGAATTCCATATCTTGACTAATTACTGTAAAGAACCCCTTCCTTTGCTGGTTGTGAAAGTTCCTCTCCTTTAACCTCAGGGGGTGACCGTGTGTCCTGTGTATAGTCCTTGGGGTAAAAATTTCCCATGAAAGTTCTCTGAATTGACCTTTAATGTATTTGTACATAGTAATCATATCTCCTCTTAGATGCCTTTTTTCTAAAGTAAGCATGCCTAAATTGGCTAACCTTTCCTCATAACTTAATGACTCCATACCCGTAATCAATTTTGTCGCCCTTCTATGAACCCTTACTAGTTCCAAATTATCTTTTTGATAGAGTGGTACCCAGAACTGTACTTCATATTCAAGATGAGGTCTTACCAACGATTTAACCAGTGGCAAAATTACACTGTCTTCCCTTGCATCTATACACCTTTTTATGCATGTCAATACTTTATTTGCCCTTGCAGCTGCTGCTTGGCATTGAGCGCTATTTCTAAGTCTATTGTATACGAGCACTCCCAAATCCATTTCCATTCAAGATTCTCCTAAATTAATTCCATTTAATTTATAGATTGCATTCTTGGTTTTGATCCCTAAATGCATAAATTTACATTTATCTATGTTAAACCTCATATTCCATTGGGCCGCCCAATCCTCCAGTTTATTTAAGTCCCTCTGTAGAGAAGCTACATCTTGCTCTGATTTTATTACCTTGCAGAGTTTAGTGTCATCTGCAAAAATAGAAACTTTACTCTCTAAACCATCACCAAGGTCATTAATAAATATGCTAAAAAGGAGTGGCCCCAGCACGGAACCTTGAGGTTCTCCACTTAAAACTTTTGACCAATTAGAAAATGTTCCATTTATCACAAATCTCTGTTCCCTATTCTCTAACCAGTTTTCGATCCAAGTACAAATGTTCTTTCCTAGACCCAGTTCCCTTATTTTGTAAACCAACCTCTTGTGTGGCACTGTATCAAAGGCCTTTGCAAAATTTAAGTAGAACACATCTACTGTGCTGCCATGGTCTAAGGTCCCACTAACTTTCTTGTAGAAACAAATTAGATTAGTTTGACATGACCCACCCCTCACAAATCCATGCTGATTCCCACTAATAATCTTTAGAGGGAATCAGTATTGCGCACCAATCTCTTATTGCGCACCAAGTAATCCTGAATACTTTCCATTAATATACCTTCCAGTAGTTTCCCCACTATTGATGTCAGGCTTACAAGTCTATAATTTCCTGGTTGTGATCTCGTCCCCTTTTTGAACAACGGCACCACATCTGCTATTCGCCAATCCCTTGGTACTGAGCCTGATGAATCTATGAAAATTAAGAATAGCGATCTAGCTATTTCTGAGTTTAGCTCCATAAGGGCCCTTGGGTATATGTCATCTGGACCTGGAGCTTTATTTATTTTAATATTCTTCAGTCGCTTCTGGACTTCTTCCTCTGTCAACCAAGTATTAATTAATAGTATGGTTTCATTTCCTTCTTTATGTATTATTCCTACCATTTGTTCCTCTCTAGTAAATACTGAAGAAAAGAAAGTGTTTAATACCTCTGCTTTTTTCTTACTATCATTTATCATTTCACCCATCTCACTTCTTAGGGGTCCTATATTATCTTGTTTAATCCTTTTGCCATTTATATACTTAAAATCCTTTTTGGGGTTTGTCTTACTTTCTTTTGCCACTTGTTTTTCATTTTCTACTTTAGCCAATCTTATTTCCTTTTTGCATGTTTTATTACATTCCATATACCTACGGAAGGACTCCTCAGACCCTTCAGACTTAAAGAATTTAAATGCACGCTTCTTACTTTGCATTTCTTCCCTTACCTTTTTATTTAGCTACATTGGTTTGGACTTAATTCCTTTACAATTATTTCCCATAGGAATGAACTTATATGTGTATGTTTCCAACAACATTTTAAAGACAGCCCACTTTTCTTCTGGTTTTTTTTCTTCAAAAACTTTGTCCCAGTCTATGCACTTTATAGATTTCTTTAGCATATTAAAATTTGTCTTTCTAAAGTTTAAACTCCTAGTTGATCCCTTATACCGTTACTTCTGGAAACTAATTTCAAATGAGACCATATTATGATCACTATTTCCCAAGTGTTCCCTTATTTGAATATTTGATATTATGTCTACATTATTTGTTATTACTAGGTCCAGTATAGTCTGGTTCCCAGTTGGTTCCTCTACTAATTGGGACATTTAATGGTCTTTTAGCGTTCTTAGAAACCTATTTCCTCTAACTGTACCATAGGTCTCAGTACTCCAATCAATGTCCGGATAATTAAAACCCCCCCATAATTAAAACTTAACCTAGTTGTGTAGCCTTTTCAATTTGCTGTAGAAGTTGGTCTTCCTCACTCATACTACTATCTGGCGGTTTATAGCATATCCCTATCAGAACTTTTTCCTCCGCTGGATATTTCCACCCACAATGCCTCTATATTATCACCAATCTTCTTGTAAATAACTTCCTGAATACTTGGTTTTAACTCTGGCTTAATATAAAGACATACTTCTCCTCCCCTTTTATTTACCCTATCCCTCCTGAAGAGAGTATAGCCTTCCAAGTTGACTGCCCAGTCATGTGCATCATCCCACCAGGTTTCTGTAATACCTATAATATCATACTGCTCATTCATTGCTACTAGTTCTAACTCCCCCATATTATCTGTCGGGCTTCTTGCATTTGCAAGCATACACTTTAATCTATTGCCTCCCTTAGATATTTCTTTTTGCTTCCATATAATAAATTCGGGATTATAATGTGTGACTATATCGTAATATCAGTGATTCTACTGTACCTGCAGACTTGCCCTGTATAGGGGCTGCCATGTTAGATTATTGCTGAGTCATGTGATAATGGAAAGCTCCCAGACAGCACATGCTTGCTATGCTCTTGTCTGTCTGAGTGTAGTCTGTGTGAGGTAGGATTAGAGGAGTGGTCTGGAATGTAAATGTAGTAACTCTAATGCCATGATCCACCAAACAAATGACGAAACTGACGGTGCTCTACTGGTAGATAGCGATTGACTGTATGGCCACCTCAGCTGAAGACATATGCTAAAGGTGTCCCCACAAGCTGCAATATTGCAGCCGATATCACGAAATTGGCCAGATATTGCAGTGTTTGTTGGCTACAATGACCACAATCTCTGATAAAGAACCTCTCAAATTAAAAAAAAAAAATTTTTTAGACGTGGCAGAAAATGTGGTCGAATATTAATGTTTAGGCTGCAATTGAGTCAGAAATAATGTAATTCAATTAAGTCACCCACATGTATGAGGATGGAATGGCAGGATCAGCCCATAAGAAACCAGTTTAAGATTGTTTGCCAGGGACAATGAATTTAGAAAGAATGGGGTTTGAAATCTGTACTTCCCAGATGAATGCATCATGGAAACAATGAAAGACAGACCTAATGATATCTTAATGTTTTGGATTTCAAATATATAATTACATGAACAATGGCTGTGTGGGATAAGTTTGGTTACATGCAGCTATACCTAGGAGCATTAAAAATATAATATGGTGCACAGTATTAATGTTAATAATGTTAATCAATGCAAATGGATTTAAAACAAAACAAGCAAACCAAAGTGATTCAAAAGAGGAAAAATAGCTTTTGCAAGGTACAAAAATTTAAATAAACACAAATGAAACAACTTTAAATAAATGAAAAACAAATAAAAGCACAGGCCCAGCAATGGGGGAAGGGAATGTAGGCTGTGCTTTTCAGTGAGCCCAGCACCCACAGCAGGCAACAGGGCTGTTCACTGTAATTGCTTGGGTAAAAACTAAAAATCGAATTACCGTATTTCCCCATGTATAAGACGCACCCTTTTCCCCAAAATTTGGGGTCTAAAACATGGGTGCGTCTTATACAGGAATAGCGGGGATGCAGGGAGGGGGGCAGCATTATTGTGACAGCGGGGGGATCGAGGGGGAGCGGGGCAGCATTAGAGTGACAGCGGGGGGATTGAGGGGGAGCGGGCAGCATTATAGTGACAGCAGGGTGATCGGGGGGGAGCAGAGCTGCATTACAGTCACGGCAGGGTGATCGAGGGGGAGCGGGGCTGCACTAGAGTGACAGCGGAGGGATCGAGGGGGAGCAGGGCTGCATTAGAGTGACAGCGGAGGGAGCGAGGGGAAGCATTAAAGTGACAGTGGGGGGATCGAGGGGAAGCAGGGCAGCATTAGAGTGACAGCAGGGGGATCCAGGAGGAGGCGGACAGAGGCACAGTGGCAGCGGGGGGCGATTGCAGGGAGAGTGTCCTGCCTGGCAGCTCTGATCACAATCAGAGCAGCCGGCCATTACACTCTCGCTGCCATTTTTGACAGCTACCGTAATATTTTTTTTTTTAAATTTTGGGGCCAAAATTAAGGTGCGTCTTATACATGGAAGCGCCTTATACATGGGGAAATACGGTAACTTCTGAACTGAAACAAATAATAAGTTCTACCTAGAAATGTACACCGAACTTTAGAAAGTCCATCCTCCCTCTAGTAGAAGTACCGTATTTGCCCATGTATAAGACGCACCTTTTCCCCCAAAATTTTGGGTCTAAAAAAAGGGTGCATCTTATACACTGCCAGCGCTATTTACCTGAATGAAGAAGATGATCCCTGGTGTGAGGATAAGAGAGAGGAGTTCCTGCTGAACCGATCTGCGCTTTCTAGTTTCAGGGAAAAGGACCTTCAGGCGCCTCCCACAGTCTCTGATGTGTCGGCGCTGTCATTCACGTGACCGGCAGCTCCGATGACCGCCGATAATTGAGCCCAGCATGTTTGTAGTATGGTATGTACCGTATACATGTCACTATGCTAGATGGTCTATTAGTATTAGGCATGTTACCGTAGTTGGGCTGATTAGTAGTTAAACATCCTTTAACATAACCATCACTCCATCCACTTATGTAATACATCTATTTTTTCATTTCGGACCACAAAATTAAGGTGCGTCTTATACATGGGTGCGTCTTATACATGGGGAAAAACGGTAATAGTAAAAGTATTTAACTGTTTATAATAAATAAGAGCATATGAGAATACATTTTTTGATAAACTAATACAGTGATATAAGCATAGTGTACAGGGTGTATTTGCTAAAAGTAGTCGATATTCACTTATCGCTTGCAATCTATAAATAAAATATCACCTGAGCAGCAGAACAATACTGGCCCAGGGTGGTAAGGGTGAACTCACATATTTTCTGGGCCAGTCTTATTGGGGCTGTGTATTCATGATTAATTTAAAAAAATAAAAGATAAATTAAAAATATAAAAGAACATACAAATATATTTGAAAACTATTTCACGATGAAAAATTGCTTTATTCACAAAATAAAGTAATTTTCATTCATTTTCTTTTGCTATTTCCATTCTTTTTAAATAGGTTTCCCTCTGAATTTTCCTGCTATCACTCTCAGTGACCCCTTGATGTATTGGGTTAAGAGGTAGGACTTTTAGAAATTTAATGAATGGACCTCAAAAGAAGATAAGCTAGGATAAAAAGTTCCAAATCGTAAACATATTATAACCAAATTGCCAATGTAGTAGTATTGTCTATGTATACATGCTACATACAGTGCACAGTATAATTAATTACACATATTAGCATATGTATTAATAAATACTACCTATTTAAGGAAAAATCACACTTTTATACAGGCTATGTTTAATACATTTATAAATACATTCAAATTAAAGTGGAAATAGTTACATTACTGTATCTAATGTTTGTAGTAATTAATCTCTATGCCATTCTGGTGTGTGCACTGTAGAGCTTTACCTGTGCTAATGTAGTTATCTCTTTAATCTACTACACAATATACATATTGCTCATGTAGTTTAAGTTGCTGTAAAACAGTAAGAGTAAAATGTTGTATAAAGGGTAACATAGCAACAGGTCTAAATCAATTTGAACATTAGTAGTTCACCTGTGCTATGAAATTCTATATTCAATTTCAGGGGAATTTCAATTACAGCATATAAAGATAAAAATCTAAATTCCTAAACTTAACTATATTTATTAGATATTTGATGATTTCTTGTCTTACTTTTATCCAAAATGGTCAAAATTATCCTCTTTATACATTGTAGCAAAGAAAGGATCACTTGTCACACTAGCATGTTTCAAAGGCTTTCTGAAAGGCTATCTTCCTTCATTTCCCACTGCGCTTTAGAAATGCACTGCCAGCACAAAGTAAATGGATTAATTACCTTTTCAGGGTAAGAGAATTAAAAAAGTATCTTGTCTTTATCTCCTCTGATTTCAATGACTGAGTTGAAGCTATTAAGATGCACATACCCTTCTAATGACTTAATCACCTAATTAGATGACTTGTAAAGGCCACTGGCAAATGAGCAGAGTTATTTTCTAATTCCCATGTATGTAATTCTAAATCAAATGACTTGAGTTTAGTCCATGTGATTTCTCTACTTAGATTGTGGCGATAAAGCTTTAAGATTAAAGCAAAATATAAAGTGTTTGAGCAGGAAATACCAAATGGCTAATACCTTGCTTGTTTTATTTTAAAATGTCTGCAGCTTTTGAACAACAAAGGTGGCTTAGGATTTTGCATTTAAGCCACTTAAGAACAATCCCTTTACTGTAGTGTTAAACAAATTCTTTATCTCATTCAGCATTAGTTGTTAGATCCTCTAACGTGTGCTGTACTTAAACTACCTCCACTAGTAAGGCTCTTGCTGGCTTGTCAATTTCAAATTCAAAGAAAACATATTCTTTCGGTAAAATATTGATTTTGCAGTTTGTGCCTGTATATAAGAACACTTCACAGTTGAGAAGATTTAGGTAAAAAAACATTTAACTTGTACTTTCTTTCATCAAAGTATATTTGTTTTTTTTTGTATGATGTACTAATCATGGTGGAGTTTGCTGTTGACACTTTGTTTACGTTTATGGTGGCGTTTGCTGTTGACACTTTGTTTAAGTTTATTGGTTCTTTAATTTTTTTTGGTTTATTGAGACAATTTATAAACAGCGGTAAGTTTTGCTTCACAGCATAACTCAAGCCATATAAAAATAATAATTTGAAATAATTTGAAAATACAGAACAGGTAGTTCTGTACAGAACAGGTAGTTCTGTCAGGAAAAACAGGTAGTAGACTTGTTGGTGTTTTATGTAACAATGTAAAATTACATGAAGAGGAAAAGAGGACAGCTTATTTAAAGAATATGTATTTGTGAAGACAATAGTCATTTGTCTTAAAACTGCCTGGCTGATTTCTGCGTATTATTCTTCTAGGGATGCCTGGAAATGTTGGCAGCCAGCCAGCTCAAAGTGTGTTGGCACAATAATTGTCACTGCTATTGTGATAGGACTGTGTTCAGCACAGCTCCACTAACATTACCCTCCCCTGTCTTCTCCCTGGTAAAAATGTGCCACCAAACATATTCAATGCCCGGCTGAGACGCTCTCCCCCATCCCCAGCATCCCCTGAATGACTGGTGGAAAGCAAGGAAGGTATGGGCTCTAGGGACACAGGGAGATGGTTACATATCAGACATTACATCACTACTAAGTTGGCAGGTCCTCATTGGCTGCTGCTCCCTGTTTACTTGCAGACTTTTCACTACAGGCAGCATATTAGAGTTATACGAAGTCTGGATCTGCATCATGCTGAAGCCAGAGAAGCTGAGGACAGAAGTTACACTTAAAAAGTGGAATGCCCAGCCATAAAGCTGCAAGTTGAAATCTCAAGAAAAAAGTAGACGTATACATAAATCACCAATTAAAGTAAGTAATTGTTAAAATAAATAGCAATAAAAAAATATATAATATTACCAACTGGAAGTGTCTGTTACTAATAAAAAAAACCATATATTTATCCTATAATAGTAATAACAGTAATATTTTTATCACTTGCTTGCCAATAAGCCTTTGCCTTAGGCCTTCAACTCCTCCAGCAAGGGCATTGTTGGTCAGAAATGTACTTCGAGATTATTACTTAAATATTGTGCTTTTCTGCTGACGTCTTAGAGGTCTACATGTCTAAATCTAAAAGCTGCTAAGAAAGTAAAAGTAAGGTTGCAATACATTCACCATATATATTTTACATATATTTAATTATATATAAAAGAAAGGGATGCACTATACTGTAATATTGATACTTTATTAAAAACAATTTAACAAAGTAACAAAAGTGCACTCTACAATGCCCCCTTTCTTCCTTTGTCCGTTGAGAGACCGGGTATTTGAAGGAGAAGCTGTAAGAACCATTGATAGTTTAGTATACCGGAAATTTATTGGACACTAAATCAGTAACTGTATTTGAGGATAAGTTGTGTTTTGTTCATAATGAATTGTATAAGTTTTGTAACTGAAGCGCACTCAGGGGGAGAGGGAAAACTTGAACTGGGAAGAACCCCGTAAAGTTTGGTGCCCTAGGTGACTGCCTAGCACTGGCCCTGGACCGAAACATTCTATAAAAGCAGAGTTGCTGCTAGGTTTTCAGAAGGTCCTAGGAGCCACAATCACACTCAACACATTCCTAGTTGTCTTTACCACGCATATGGTATAAGTTTTAGTTTAAGATTGAGAAAAAAAGAAATAAATTGTAAGGCTTATTATAGCTACACAGGTGTCATGCAAGTCATGCAATAGTTTATGTCTGTTAGGTTGCTATAAATCATGGTCTAGCATCAATCCAGATGGAAATAACCAGGAAGTTTAAAAATAAACAGATTCTTCAATGGCTTACAGGTCTGTGAAGTTTCCTGTTCTTTGTTGAACAAGGATTCCCTCCATATCAGTAGGCCTGGGGCCTTGCTTGGGATAGCTGAACCATTCAAGGCATTACTATTACATCTATGTTGACACCAATGTAATAGTAACTGCTATTATAACTCCCAATAGATACCGTTTGCATTTCATCTATCAGTGAAAGAGATAGCGGGGCCAACTGAAGCCTCTATTCACTCTATAAGTCTCTCCTGGTAAATAAATAAAGTAAAATAAATTTATACCAAATTCTGTCCCTATAATTTCTTAAGACCTTGTTGAAAGATATTTGTATATATTGGATGTACCTACATGGGAGAACAAGATGAATACATTTCAGTTCCATTTTCTGTGATTGCTGAACTATCTATCTATCTATCTATCTATCTATCTATCTATCTATCTATCTACCTATCTTAGGACTGTCAATATATACATACGCAATCATACCCCAATAGCTGTTAACTCCCTATACCTGGCAAACAGTTTTCAGCAACAATTCCCAGAGGATTCTGGGAGAAGGTTTTCTCTGAGGTCCAGTACACAACAAGAGTTCCAGTTCCAGTTATCCAGAACAATAATTCCAATAGCATCCACTATTGCATCAAATTTCCGGAAATCAATTTATGTGCAGCAATACAATGAATCTGAACACAGCAATAATGACACAGGATCACTGAACATAGAGGGTCTGATTCATCTTCGGATGCAACCTGCAGACAACTTGCCTTTAAAAAGCAAGTATGGAACTTGAGTGTAGTTCCAACAGTATTCAAATACAAGCGGATCTCAACATACCTTTCCATTTAAATCTGGGTATAAGTAAGCTCTGGCTATACGTTACTTGCTGTATGTAGACAGAGAGAACAGAGTGCAGGATACGCACATTCATATGTGCAATATAATGGCACATCAGAATGCATGCACGAAAAATATTTGTAAGAAAAAATTTGTTTCTAGTAAACACATAAATTAGGGTGCTCTTAATGTGTACTGTAATAGAATGCGTGTTTATAGACTATCTTCCTTGCATACACATGTTTTGTGCTAGCTAGTGTGATGCATACATTTAATTTTTAAAACAAACACTATGCTGTAGCAGGCATCAATCACTATCAGTCCACTCTTACCCCAGCTCTGTAGCTGGTGCAAATGTTACAGCTAAAGAACACGTACTTAAGAGAAACCCAGTACCTGAATCATACGCATCTGCGTATGCACAGCCTCTACGCTCCCTTACTGTACATTGCTTGCTTTCATCTGCCTAACCTTCAGCATTCCGCACTTCAAGTTGTAGGCAGTTGTAAGAGTCATTTACGTTCAGACAGGCATTACATGCAATTGTGTACATTGTACATAAGCGCCGTTTCTGAGCATGCTCAGAGTTATTTTACGCAAAATAGGGCATGTATAGTTTCTTGTGTCTGAAGATGAATCATACCCAGAATTTCCAGGTTCAGTATAGTACCAAAGCAGCTGTAGTATACACAGATAACAGTGAGCAGAGTACTACTTGTTGAAAGAAGCCGTACCTTAACATGTTAGCACCTGGGGCGATTAAGAAAAATGCCACCCCCTTAGCTCTCAATTTTAACTATATGAATCTAAAATATTCATAATCTGTACCCCCTTCAGCACTGCATCCTGGCCCCTATCGCACAGCCCTAGTTACGGCCCTGTTTGTTGTAATATGTACACAGTCTCAAAGTAATATATGTATCATCAGACTCACAGAACCCTGGAGCAGCAATGACATTCAGGGATATATTTACTAAACTGCGGGTTTGAAAAAGTGGAGATGTTGCCTATAGTAACCAATCAGATTCTATATATCCTTTTGTAGAATGGTTTAAATTAATAATAACTAGAATCTGATTGGTTGTTATAACCTCCACTTTTTCAAACACGCAGTTTAGTAAATGTACCCCTCAGAGTCATAAGATTGGAGCTGATCCTACCCCAGAGTACACAGTGCTGGGAGAACAATGTTGCAGTGAACAGTGAATATCAGAGGAGAAGCAGATTGATTTCAGCAACAGCAAGATCAGGAATTAATATTTGCAATTCAATTGGCAATGGAGTCACCCAGTGAATGCAGGGCGATATGTAAGTATAAAACAACATTCACTGATGGTAGTTTGTCAAAATGGAAAACAGAAACAATATTCATTATTGAGCAAACTGTGGTAACAATGGGTAACCAAGTCAGCATGCAGATAGTGATCATACATTGACCAAACAGAAACTGGATCAGGTGCACAGAGAAGTAGAACAGGTATGCATAATCTGCAAAGGCAGTTATATGTTCCAGTGCCTGCATGGCATCACTGCTCATCATGACAATTAGGCTTTCTTAGCCCTAGATGTAATTTGGAACTTATGAGCCCATGACAAAGTTATAGCTAACATGGTTTGTGACTATAATACAACTTGAATGGCTAGAGATTCGACAATCTCTCATTTAATGGATTGTCCACTTTTGTTGTATATTTTTTTTTACTGCTTTTCCTTTTGTAGATCAGCTTAGAACACTAATTTCTGTAAAAATGCAGTCCATTGTTTGATGGAGTTCTTATTTCTGGATACCCTGTACAACCCTGTTAGCTATAATTTCTGTCATGGATGTGGCCCAATGAAGTGTTAAAATTAAAGCATGAATGTATAAATGCATATAAATGTTTGTTTTTTCCCCAACAATTAATTGTTTTCTGACATGTGAACTCATTGAGGGCAGGAGGTAATAGACATAGTGCCAGCTACAGCAGGCACTATCCACATGTCCTGTGTCCCTTTGAACAGAAAATTTCTCATACCTAAGTAAGCCGACCGTCTTCCCAAGCTAAAGGATCTTATGATATAAACTTATAACCAAGTTGGTGGGTTTCAATCAGATAAACCATTCCTCTCCAGCCATTAATCCAGGGTAGCTATTTAAATTGAGGTTGTTGGGAAAACATGAGGATATTGGTATAATAAGGTGCCATTCTGATCAATTAGCATGAATGTGTGACCATGCTGTGTATTGAGTAGTGCTTACAGCTAGGCAGACACTATTGCTCCAAAACATAGATAATAATTTCTGATTAAAGTATGTTGGGACAAGTGAGGAGTACACTTCAATAGCGTGGGAAGAGCCTCCTCTCAGTGACATCACAGTAGAGGTGGCTGAGGAAGGAAAGTTTGGGTTTAAAACACCATTGGGGTGAATCTAATTGAAAGTTTTTACAATTCTCCCTATTTTCGATAATTTTTTTTATTCCTTTGTTTTCATAGCAGATTTGCATTTATTCTGTGTGTCATCTATCACACTATTTCCTAAGCATTGTAACTTTGTGTAAGGACACTATCTATAATGTACTATACAAGAATAGTACGTTATAATTTTAGCTATACTATAATGTGCTATCCTAGTTTTATTATATAAATATGTGTGTATTATTATTTTATGTGCATTTTCACTTGCTATGTAATATCAATACATCAATACAATAAACACTCATTGTTGTATTATGTTATTCATGCAAGTCTTATTGGACCGGAAAAGATGCACCAAAGAAAGTAAAATAAGTTGCTATCTCTGGTGCTTTTTGGAATTGTATAGTAAACATAATGCCACATCTTAGTGCTGGGAGCTTTAATCCTAATTCTCACTATTCAATGGAAATCTGATGGGAATGTATAGCTGTCTTCCATCTGGAACACTGGATGGCTGGACTGGGGTAAAATACACATCCCTGGGGGTTCCTTCTGTCCTCACTTGAATCTTTGTCAGGCTGCAACAAAATTTCAGCCTGTCTCTCATGCCAGATAAAGGGATAACTAATAACCTTCAGCCATTGCAGACCTTACTCACCTTCCACTGAGCCAGGTGAGTTTTGGCCCACCACACAATTCTCCAAGTGGGGCGAGGAAGGCAGTTGGTGCATCATTCTATATTGTATCCCCATACCGCATTATGTGAGTAAAATAACAACACTCCAACACTCCATATAACAACACACAACATTAAACAATGAGAGCATCTCCAAAGACCATTATTACCAGCATTTAACATCACCCTTCATGTGTGCTGGATCATATCACAAAATCTTAAATTATGAACCTGTGGGCATTTAAAAAAAAAAAAAAGACTGAGATTTGGCAAATGTGATAAAGATGTGCATCATCATCATCAGCTATTTATATAGCACGACTAATTCCGCAGCACTGTACAGAGAATTCAATCACATCAGTTCCTGATCAATTGGAGCTTACAGTCTAATTTTCCTAACACACACACACAGATCGAGAGAAACTAAGGTTAATTTAACAGCAGCCAATTAACCTACCAGTATGTTTTTGGAGTGCGGGAGGAAACCGAGCACCCGGAGGAAACCCACGCAAACACGTGGAGAACATACAAACTCCACACATGACCCCAATACTGTAAGGCAGAAGTGCTAACCACTAAGTCACCGTGCTGCCCCAATATAACAGGTTTTTTTTTTTTAAAAAAAAAAACTGAACCAGTACTTGTGCAGTAATAAACTCCATAAACGTATTCAGTCCCTATGTTGGAAATGAGTCAAAGGAGCTTATCACCATAAATCCATTACCATTGCACAGGGTTATACCTAATGGAATGAAGTGATATGTGATGTTCTTCATAACAGTAAAATATGTTGATATATAAATAAAATATTAAAATCAAGGTCAAGCAATAAAAAGGAGTAATGGGGCACTCCAAATAGAAAGTTTATTATGAGTGGGCTATCAGTGAACAGTGTCACAAACTGTAAAATGAACATCCAAAGCACAATAAAGCACTGACAACTATTTGACAAGGAAGTCATCCCATATTTATTGCAGAAATAAAGACAGCACAGAGTTTTGGAGTACATCTTAAATCTTTTGGAAAGAGATTACAAAGTTAACCAATAAACAGCAAATACAAGCAGCAAATTACAAACTATAAATTTGAATTGGGTTAAATTGAATCCACCTATTGTAGTTACAGTTACGCCCTTGCTCCTCCCTCTTTTATTTCAGGGGAAGTCTTTCACTTTTATGGTTTATGTGCTCTCTTGGAATTATCTGCCAGTTTGGGGAAATCTTAGTGCTCTGTATATTTGGCATCATCCTGACTAATGGACATAGAGCAAGGACATACATGTGCGCAGAAGTTGTGGTGGCAGTTGCTGCCATCAAGGAGGCTGTGTAGATCACTAAATAATGGCAGCAGCAATTAGAGTTGAACTCACTAACTCCTGCAGATAAACTAGATAAAGTATTTCAGTATATGTTCCAACCGCCTTGGCCTTTCAGTGCCATATTGCATGGACCATTACAATGAGCTGTTTTTTATTTATAATATATTAGCTTTGAGATGTGTCAATATACTATGTGTTACATTAATATGGGTGCATTTATTTTATGTGTGAAATTATGTGTGCATTTAAAGCTACAACATTATTTGAAAAATACATCACTTGCTCTTATGTTGTAATATCTTCAGTAAGGTATCTAAATGCAGAAAGTCATGAGTGTAAATGAAGATTTCCATTTTGCGCTGATGTGGGTGACAGGGTTGAGAGCTGATTCCATTATGTACTATTGAAAATCCACAGACCAGGGACATTCTCCCTTGTTTTGAATGGTCTAATATCCGATCTGAAACAAAGGATATAACTATTGTGCCTGTCACCAGTGGCTCTATTAGAAACAATCAATGCTATTCGAAGGCTACATGGAGCATGGTGTGATTCTCTTTTACATTCTGACCACAGAATAAAAAAAATCAGGTAATTAAATGTGAGAAGTCATACAACAGGGGGAGCCTCTTTCTGCTCTGTTAGGTATGTGAAGAGACTTGCTCAGCCATAGAAAACAGAAGATGGTTGAAGAATAAAACAGCATGGTTCTGGACAATAGGTTGACAATGATCCTTAATGCACCATGTACCAAACAAAGTTTGCTGTCAGGAACTAACAAGCCAGCCATGTCCTCCTCAAGTGGAACTACTTCCCATCAATTTGAAAAGATATTGCTATGGGTACAATTTGGTGAAAGTGATATGGTTTATGCTTCTAGAGTCCATTGTTTTTAATTGAAATGCTTGAGAAGGTGGAGTAGTTGTTCAGTTGTATAAAATAAAAATAGTGGCAGGCTACATGGCAAGGACTTTTTTCAGAAAATAGTAAGAGTGTTTTACAATAGCCAACTGTAGCCTACATGTATCTTAACAGTTTTAAGTTTGATCTATGTATAAGGGTCACATATGTTTGTTAACATATAGTACTTTACAGCATTGTATACATTCTCTTTTTGGTACAGGTATTGATGCTGTAACATACAAAGTTTTGATCCCTTTATTTACATTTTACATGCATTTTGTGTACACTCATGGATTATGAAGTGCTTCATGGCTGTTGTGAGTAATTTATATACAACCATTGAATATAAGCAACAAACAGGGACATTAAATATAATCAGTGAACAATAATGCACACGTCTATTCTAAGATACATAAAAAAGTGCTATAAAGCATTTGAATTTAAATGGCATACTACATGATTCTGCTGCCATCAGTGGTGGACTGGGAACTTAAAGTGGAAGCAGAAAGTATCCTGAAAGGGGAAAGTTGTCAGTAGCTGGAAAATGAGCAGGAGGTGGGACAATGAATGCACTGCCATTCAATGGGTATTGCTATTGTTTAGACATTTCTATGCTGTCTCAAACCCCTGCCTTTTCTTGCATTTTTCACTGCCTGCTGCTGATGTCTTTAGCTCAGTTGCTGCTTTTATGGATCCTGCAATGATGGGCCCCTGTTTGAAATAGGAATATATACTATTTGCCTCCTGAAAAACAGAGCAATGAGTGAACACTCTAAGCCTCCCTCCTTCAACAGTCCCATTAAATCAATTGTTTTCATGTCCAATAAATAAGCCTCCTTACCCCAGCCAATCCTGACAATAACTTAAAAGCATTCACTTGTAATAAATATTAATATCTCTCCACAACCAATCCCGACATTAAATTAATAATATTTAATATTTAAAAAATATACCTATTTCATCCCAACCAGCACTGACATCAAACTAATAGCTTTTACATTTAATAAATATACATGTTTCACCAAATAAGCCCTGACATTACATTTACCCCAATATTGAATATATTATATAAATATATAGCTCCTACAATATATTATCCACTCCACATTACATAAACAGCCTCCAGATTGTATCATTAGCCCCCATATTACATTAATAACCACTACATTACATCAATACTTCCGTAAGCCCAAACATTACATTACTACCCCACATTTACTTGCTTGCTCTGGAGACCATTGAATGCTTTGGGAGACATATACCTCTGTCTATCTGCTGCACAGTCTCTGAAAATATGGAGATCTGGTCCCAGCTTCAGCGCTATGTCTGCTAAGTGATGTACAGGTACAACACCTCATCTGTCTCATCCATGTCCGAATCCTCATGCACCCATCAAACTCCTATATCCTCAAGTTACCATCATCCCCCTATATCCTCATGTCCCCATGAATCTCTCACTTTCCCCACTCAATCATAAACAGATACATTCATTAAGTAAGCAGCCTACATCTGCTCTGCCTGATGCCCCACTGCATGTATTCTGCTCAAAGAGTAACATTAGACTTCCCTTTCCAACTAAGCAGGTTCCATGCAGTGTAAGCAGTCCCACATCTGGTGAAATAAAAGAAAAAAAATACTAGTATGCACAATCTTTTACCATGAGCACCTACATCATTTAGACAGTATACATGTATTTCTACTATATTGTAGAAACAGTATTATCATAAGTAGCAAAGCCTGCCAAAGGTAGGATTTTATACTTTCTTTGCGGTATGTAATTCCAACAGGCACATAACAAGCAACTGGCATTATGTAATTTGCTAGATATATCAAAAAGATTTTTTTTTTTCCATTTGAATCAATGATTTCAGACTAGGGGCCTGATTCATTAAGGATCTTAACTTGAGAAACTTCTTATTTCAGTCTCATTGACGAAACCATGTTACAATGCAAGGGGTGCAAATTAGCATTCTGTTTTGCACATAAGTTAAATACTGACTGTTTATTCATGTAGCACACAAATATCAACTTTAAATTTCAGTGTACAAATAAGCTATGAAGTATTTGTGTGCTACATGAATAAACAGTCAGTTTTTAACTTATGTGCAAAACAGAATGCTAATTTGCACCCCTTGCATTTTTTTGTCCATGAGACTGAAATAAGAAGCTTCTCAAATTAAGATCCTTAATGAATCAGGCCCTAGGTCTGCCCCTGTGTGCAGATGGACCATGAACTTCCACCTGTGCATACACAGACCCATAAAAATATGCCTGTTGTGCAAATACAGATGTGCTGTTCCACTGTAAGTTTTCATCTGCACTTACAAGCTGATGTGGCCCCAAAATTCTGCCAAATTCATTCAGAATCTGAGAGTACTGAAATATTATTTTTGGTTTCAAACAATCAAATTGGCCATCAAAATATCTCCATTTATGTACAAACAATTGCCATTTTTTAGCTTTGCATTTCTTTAAACATTTACATTAATGGCCTTATGGGATGTCCATTTCTATCATAAATTTGATATTTTCTGTTTATAATGTAAATAATACTATTGCTACTACTACTACTACTACTACTACTACTACTACTACTACTAATAATAATAATAATAATAATAATAATCTTATATCCTACCAAAAGACAAAGTAAAGTAGAAATTAAACAAATAATAAATACACAATCTGTTTAATTAAAAAAGATTGGGTAGACGAAGACATTAAAGTTGTTTCTCAGTATAACTTAACATAAGAAAGCTGCTGGTAAAAGGTAGATTTATTTACTTATAGCTTGAAAAAAAGTGTTTTTTTTTTTTTTCTTTCTTTAATTGTTGTAAATAAGCTCTCAAAGCACTAACGTCTGCTAATATTTCCCCTTTAGAAGAACAAGAATCAAATACTTTTCGTTGCCTGAATGTAGTATATATGGTATACATAATGTAAATGTAATATGTTAATGTTAATGATGATATAACCCATTCAAATTTGTCATGTGAGTTATTCTGGTATCACAGTAAATTACAAATAAATCCTTTAATAGCAGGAACAGAGAACCTATTGTAATAGTAATGTTAAATAAGCACACACAAACACAGCCACTCTCCAGAGGGAATAAAAAATAAGTGGTCCTATAACTTGTTAACTGGTTGTCTATACAGAGCATCTGTTTACATTAGTAATGTAATTGCAGTGATAATAAGCTCATTGATTTAGCATCTAAGAAAATAATCACTAAGGACATCACATTTGTCTTGCTTTGCTTGACAGCCTGAAAAGAGAGTGTCAGATCTTTCCATTGTCTCAAAACAAATGGAGCAGTAGCAGCAATCACTATCCATGCCATCTAGGCACCTACAAAACAAAGTTTTCTACACCCAATTTGCAATGGGTAAATATATTTGCTGTTTTAGCTAACATTTTATAAAAAGAATACTCCTGTTTTTGACATTTTCAATGACTGCATCGGGTCCTTGTTTGACAACATTTATCATTATAAAGTAAAGAGTCAAGACATACTCCAAGTTTAAACCTGTGGCTGAAATCAACAATAGATGACCCTGCACTAAAAAGTTAACCCCTCGGTTAACCTTTTTGCTGGCATTTCTGCAGTGAAGTATAATGAATATTGTTTTACAAGGGCGGATAGATCACATTTCAGAACATACAAACCTGTCTAGAATTGTTTGTATTTTTCTAGTTGGTTTGCTGAGCTAAATGGTATAGGAAATCAACTTTCATCACATACAAATCAAATCCACATGGATTGGAAGGTAAAAATTCCCCAATTTTAATATAATATTCAGCCCATCTTGAGTCAATTATCTCCTTTGAAATGTTGGTATTTCATTTGCTTGCAAACAAATAAATTATATAGTATTAAAATCAAGTAATAGCTATTGTAGGATGCCAAGTAAAACACATGAACTTTGAAATAAGAGCTATTTGGATTCATTAAGACCAAACTTAAGACCAAACTATTTTAATGACAATTCTAAAACACAATTAGACCCATCACTAAAATATATCTCCATTTCTTTTCTTTGAAGTCATAATAGACATGTCTTGCTACTGTATACTTCCAGAGATACCTAAAAGAAAATGGTTGTAAATATTAACACTAGATTTAGTAAAGAACAAAAATCTCAATGCATGTAAGGTACAAAATTAGCTCCAAACTCTAATGAAGTACAGTACATTAAACTGTTAAAACATTTTGCAATCAAATTTAGCCATATATGTAAAAGTCAAATTGTCAGAGAGTCATTATTGGGTTCAAAAAGAGGATAATGTTTACAATAAAATTATTGGCCAACAGAATTTTCAATCCTACCCAAAGAAATTTAAAATATATCAATTGATTGTTTTAATATAACACATTTTAACTATGTGTCATGAGCTGCGGCAGTGCCGAGCTGCTGCGACATGCTTCTGCCCCATGGTTGCGTCCCGGCCGTCGTCATGACGATCAGGAGATCACTTCCGGTTTTCGTCCCGGCCGTCACTATGTGACCTTGCTTGAACTCTTGGACTTTGCCCTGAACTTTTGCCTGGATTTTGGATATTGCTTCTTTATCTGTGACCCTAACCTTTGCTTGAATGTTGGACCTGCTTGATTGCTGCCAACCCTGACCTTCGGTCTGTATTCTGATCCTTCTTCTGGCCACGGTTCTGCTACCCAGGTTTGGCCCCAGCCTCCTCCTCCAGTCTTCCAGTTACCTTATGCTCGCCGTGGTTATCCTGATAAGCCTCTACTACCATAGAGATATGTCCTTGGGGCATCCGAGTACCGGAGAACATGTATAGATCTATGGGAAAGGCGGCTGCTATAGGTGAAGACCTCTATTTGCTCGGTTCTAAAGGCTTATCAGTAGCTGCAATCCTAACACCATGTTGACTGGCTCCAGGACCATTGGTTGATCAATATAGCAGATATTATTGGTATATAGGAGCGCTTTGCTCCATCATCATCATCCTCATCATCATCATCATCATTTATTTATATAGCGCCAACATATTCCGTTTTACAATAGGGGACAAACATAGTAAACTAATAAACAAACTGGGCAAAACGGACAAAGAGGTGAGAAGGCCCTGCTCGCAAGTTTACAATCTATGGGACAATGGGAGTTTGACACATGAGGTTAAGTCTACATTTTGCATTTCGGCCCAGCCAGACTGCAAAGGTAAAAGTGACTCATAAGTTAAATGATCCCGTCACACAACAATATTGGTCAATGGGTAGGCGTCTTGTGTGAAATTGTATAACGGGTGGTAATAGGGAAATGTAGTGAGGTTAAGAGGGTGGTTGAGGAATATTATAAGCTTGTCTGAAGAGGTGGGTTTTCAGAGAACGCTTGAAAGTTTGTAGACCAGAGGAGAGTCTTATTGTGCGAGGGAGAGAATTCACCAGAGTCGGTGCAGCCCGAAAAAAGTCTACCGGGATTGGTAGGATGGAATGAGGGTGAATGATAGACGCAGATCTTGTGCAGAATGGAGTTGGCAAGTTTGGAGGTATTTTGAGACAAGAGAGGAGATGTATGCTGGTGCAGCTTTGTTGATGGTCTTGTAGGTTAGTAAAAGTATTTTATATTGGATTCGGTAGAAAACAGGCAACCAGTGTAGAGACATACAGAGTGATTCAACAGAGGAATAACAATTTGCAAGGAAAATCAATCTTGCCGCTGCATGCAAAATAGATTGTAGGGGTTTGAGTCTGTTTTGGGGAAGACCAGTAAGGAAGGAAATGCAATAGTCAATGTGGGAGATGATAAGTGCATGAATTAAGGTTTTTGCAGTGTCTTGTGTGAGATATGTGCAAATTCTGGGTATGTTTTTTTAGATGTATGTAACATGATTTAGATATAGAGTCAATGTGGGGAACAAAGGTATAGATAGAGAACAGCAGAGGACCTAGCACTGAGCCTTGCGGTACTCCAACGGATAAAGGAAGCGGAGCAGAGGTGGCCCCAGAGAAATTAACAGTGAAAGAGCGATTAGAAAGGTAGGATGAGAACCAGGATAGAACAGTGTCTTGAAGACCTAGGGATTGTAGCGTTTTTATGAGAAGGGAGTGGTCAACGGTGTCAAATGCAGCCGAGAGATTCATGTTGGCATGGTGACCCGAATCCCCAATGGTCTAGGAGGAAGTTGGGCAGGAAGCCTATGTTCGATTTGCGATATTGCACGTGCACAGACCTTTCAAATTGGAAGTTCGGCTTTCTGCACTGTTCTTCCATCAGAGACATTGCAGAAACCAGTCGCAGCATTAGTAGCTACGTACCCTCTCATAGTATAAAGTGCTCAAAGCACCAAAGTGTGTGACCGGAGGCTCCCCAATAATTTTAGGAGAGTTTGTGCCCACAAGTACCTGCACTGATGTGCAGTGTTTCAAGCCTGCATAAGCATATCCACCATATACTGCATAAGAGTGTATACTGCTGATATCTACTGCATACAGGGACCTGCATAAACGTAAAGTGTATATTGCCTGCAGGGCTGCCAAGAGGAATTCAGGGCCCCGGTACAACAAATTAATGGGGCCGAGCCTTATAGTCGAGTATGGTAAAAAAATCGCGCCGCCCGTTGGCGGTCATGCATTTTGGGGCGTGGCAAATGCGCCATTGGGGCGTGGCTAACACATCAAAATCAATAGGCTCTTTTTTAACCCCTCTATGACAGACCCCTCCTCGTTTTTTTAACCCCTCTGTGCCAAGCCCCACCTCGTTTTTTAACCACTCTATGACAGGCCCCCCTCGTTTTTTTAACCCCTCTATGACAGGCCACCCCTCTCGTTTTTTTAACCCCTCTATGACAGCCCCCCCTTGTTTTTTAACCCCTCTATGACAGGCCCCCCCTCATTTTTTTAACCCCTCTATGACAGGTCCCACCCTTGCTTTTTTAACCCCTCTATGACAGGCCCCCCGTTTTCCTCTCTTTACTTACCTTTTCCTTTTCTTCTCTCTTGGTCTTCTCTGCTGCTCTGTGCTCCATTGCTCCAGACTGACTGAATGCTGGGCGTGACATGATGACATCACACCCGGCATTCAGACTGTCTGAATGGAGCACAGAGCAGCAGAGAGGAGGGACGCCGGCGCCGCGATCACGTGAGTATGAATTTTGTTTTTACCCCCACCAACGACCGAGCCCCCCGCCACAAAAAAAACAACAAAAAAAATAGTTTTGAAAAAAACAAAACCCGTCGGCGCGAGGGACCGGGCCGGGCCTCCTGGCATGCCCGGGCCCAGGTAATTAGTACCCGCACCCCCCCCTCTCGGCGGCCCTGATTGCCTGCTGTACTACAAGCAACTGTGAGTAACTGCATTCAACTGTTGTTATCATCTTTAAATAAACAGCCACCTGTTTAAGAAACAAAAGCATTGTGGTTTAACATCCACATTAACACAGCTGAACACCTTTATTAGCATCAAAAGGTATAGCCAACGGCTTATGGACCAGCACTGTGTGTTAAAGTAAACACTTAAATGTAAAGAACAATAACAGAAGTAGAAGAGAAAAGGAAAGGAAAATGTAAAGCACAGGTGCCAGTATGAGCTTTCCTAAATTAAAAGGTTCTGAGAAAGATGCAATGTGAAAATCTGCAATGCAAATGCAATTAATGCGGGAAAAGCTATGGAAAGTCACAGTAGATCCAGAAGCCAGTCCAAATGCTGATGAGGTGAATAGAGCGATGGGCACTATTGGCTTAGCTATAGAACAGCATGTGTATGCTATCATTATTGATAAAGATTCAGCAAGTGAGATGTGGACTGCTCTGAAGAATGCATATGAGGACAAAGGTCCGATGAGAAGAATTAAATTGAGGCGTACACTGTACGGGACTAAATTGAGTACAGTACTTGTGAGAATATGGATGAGTACATATCCCAGCAATTGGCATCTGTGGGAGCACAGGTGGACGACTAGGAAGTCACAATGGCGATGCTGCAGAAACTCACACCAGAGTATGGTTTCCTAGTAGTAACTTTAGAGTCCAACGATACCAAGTTAACAACAGAAATCGTGAGAGCAAAGCTGCTGCAGTTTAAACAGAATTTCTGTTGAGGCAAGTGCTGAGAGTACTGCTCTATTCTCAAAAAGTGCGAAGTCCAAGAAGCCCAAGTTTCATATTTCATAAAATGGGGCATAAGGCATCTGAATGTAGACTAAAAGTTACAAGTGGTGTGCAACAGAAGAAGCGTGATAAAAACCCAGTGAGTCAGCATTGAATATAACAGATAGTCATAAGAAGGACTGCTGGTATATGGACTCGGGGGCCACAAGACATTTTAGCTGCAATCAGTATTGGTTCAGTACGTTGAAACCATGTGATCCAGTTACAGTAAAATTAATTGGTGGAAAAGTTCCTACCCAGCAAAAGTCAGGACTATCAAAGTCCGTCTTAATATAAAAGATGAAACCATCATCACAAACATCTAAGATGTCTTGTATGTACCAGAGTTGGGAATCAATCTTATAGCTATAAGCATTCTTGAGAGAAAAGGTTACAAGGACAAATTCACAGAGGGCAAATGTGCAGTTCAAAACCAGAAAGGTACTATAATTGCAACAGCAACCAGGGGTAACCAGCTTTATGTCCTAGACACAGTAGAATGTCATGCGATGGCGTCTTCAGATAACAGTCAATCAATGGAGCTGTGGCATAGGAGATTGGGTCATCTGGAAGAGCCAACATTCAGAAACTCGATGATGGGATGGTGACAGGCATCACTGTGAGCAACTCAGAGAAACCGACATGCGAGAGTTGCATACAGGGTAAACAAACTCGTTGCCCCTTACCCAAGTCAGCAACTAGAGCTGAAGCACCCCTAGCTTTAGTGCATACTGATGTGTGTGGTACAATGGAGGCTAAATCGGTCAGTGGCTACAGATACTTTCTGACACTCATTGATAACGCAGCAAGGATGACATATGTCTAGTTCATAAAAGCTAAGAGTGAAGTCTTAGAGAAAATTGTGAAATACAAGAGCCTTGTAGAGACTCAAACGGGTCTAAAACTAAAAGCCTTGAGATCCAACAATGGCGGAGAACACGACAACAGGACTTTAGCTGAATTCTTAAGAAAATATGGCATACAGCACCAACTAACAAATGCCTACATACCAGAACAGAACGGAGTGAGTGATTGAGCTAACAGAACAATTGTTGAACAAGCACGGACTATGTTGAATGACGCAGGTCTGGAGAAAAGGTTTTGGGCGGAAGCAGTGTCCACTGCAGTCTACCTTAAAAACTGAGCGCCCAGAGTAGCTGTGAAAAGTAAAACAACACTGGAGGCATTGTCCAGGAAAAAGCCAAGTGTCAATCATCACCGTGTATTCAGCTGTAAGGCATATGCACATATTCCTAAAGAAAACCGACGTAAGTTAGATTCCAAGTCGTTGGAGTGTATCATGCTCGGGTACTGCAGCAGAATATAGGATACAGACTTTGGGACTTTAACAGCAAACGTCTTTTTAAATCCAAAGATATGGTGTTTCATGAAAACACACCACCTAGAGGTGTAGTTGAATAACTACAACAAGAAAAGTTAGTGACATTGGATGTTCAAGCAGCAGAAAGCGTGTGTGTCAAAAAATGCAATTGCGGATACCCAACCGGAAAAAAGAAGTTCTACAAGCAGTAGCAAAGGTATTTTCCCTTGGAGATATAGCGAGGAATTTGCTAATCTATCCTTTTGTGAACCGCAAAACATTGAAGAGGCAAGTCAAGCGACGACTGGGAAAAGTGGAAAACGGCGTTGATACAAAGTTCCGATCAGGAACAAGTGGGTCTTTTGTAAGAAAATGAATGTGGACGGTACCATTGTACGCTATAAAGCCCGCCTTGTTGCCAAGGGCTACACACAAAAATCCGGGAACGATTACGGAGAGATCTTCTCGCCTGTTGCCAGATACAGCACCCCTAGCTTAGTGATTGCCATCTCCACTATCCATGATTTGTTTTTGTATCAGCTTGACTTTAACTCTGCATTCTTGAATGGAGAATTGTTAGAGGAGATTTACATGGAGCCATCTGAACACTACAACGAGGGTGTTTACCAAGAAGGTAAAGTCTGTCTCCTAAAAAAAAATATACTTACCAAGTATGGGATGTTTGACGCAAAACCAGCAAACACTCCTGTGGATAAAAGCTTAAAAATGACAAAGGCAATGTCACCAGCAAGCAGTGAAGAGATAGAGGAAATGAGTAAAATCCCTTACAGAAATGCTGTTGGAAGCTTAATGTACGCAAGTTTTGAGGCTCGCCCTGACATCACAGGCGCAGTGAGTCGTGTCAGCCAATTTGCTATCATCCCAGGAAGACAACACTGGATCGCAGTCAAAAGAATCCTAAGATACTTGTAAGGTATTTGTTCTTTAAAGTTAGGATTTACCAAAACCAAGAATTTAACTTTAGAGACTTTCTGTAATGCTGATTGGGGATCCAATGAGGATGATCTTGTAACTACACAGGGTACCTGTTTGTCTTAGCAGGTGCAGCCGTCAGCTGGTCAAGTAGCAAACAACCAACTGTTTTCCTATCCACCACTGAGGTGGAGTACATGGTACTCACAGAAACAGCAAAAGAAGCCTTATGGATAATGGAGATTTTATGTGAAATTGGTCTTTTTAACCAAAGTGAGACCATCAACATTGAGTGTGATAACCGTGGAGCAATTGATTTATCTTCAACATCCAAATTAACACCGCTGAACACCTTTATTAACATCAAAAGGTATAACTGTAAAAAACAGGTATGGTGTATGGAACCAGTGTTACAACCCCTATTCTAATCCATACTGGGACTGCACTTTTTAGCCCTTAGCCCTGTTGTTATCAGGACGTATCGGTGATCAAGATGTAAAACTCCTTGGAAAAGTACTTCAGGGGTTAAATTCCACCTCCACAGGGAACACTCAGGAGTTAAGTGAATTAAGCTACCATTGTTATTTCTGTTTGCTCCCTATTGTCCACTAGTGAGCTCTACAGCCAGCCAGGAGCCGGACCCAGCATGGGTCACCTGAGGGAATAAATCATCCTTCTATTTTTCCTCTATTACCGAGTCTGAGTGATATGGGAACCATGTATCTTCACATTTGGTGGAATGCGGTGGGATCACTCAGTGGCAAGCACAGAATTGGAAAGGCACAGCAGAATGGAGACAGCAGCACAAACATACAGAAACACGAAGAAAGGAATCCTGCAGGAACTTTGTCAGGCAAGAAAAACTTAAATCAACTCAACAGACACCAGGGTGTCCCCAATCGAAAAATGTGCTCATTGGGAAGTAAAAAACCCCTAGTGAGGAGGAGGAAGAGGAGGACGTGATTCACGACCCGTCAGGGGAACTCAGTGATGGATCTCGGGGGATGAAAACTAAGACAGACAGCTGCAATAACTGTCGGCAACAAGGAACAGCTGCAGATTTGGTTGGATGTACTTGCACCAGGAGCTGCCGCATATGAGAGGGTAGCAGTATTGGGAGCAACGCTGCGCAGACCGGTCGTGATACCTGCAATGGCATCAGTGTCAGTATTGGAAGGAAGACAGACGCCGCGTTTGGGATATCACGATGTACCACGATGTTTTCATCGTGTTTGCGTTGGTTTCCTCCCACACTCTAAAAACACACTGGTAGATTAATTGTCTGCTAACAAATTGACCCTAGTCTGTGTGTGTCTGTTAGGGAATTTAGATTGTAAGCCCCAATGGGGTAGGGACTGATGTGAGTGAGTTCTCTGTACAGCGCTGCTTAATTAGTGGCGCTATATAAATAAATGGTGATGATGATGATAGTAATGATCCCCATGGCCATGGTTCGTTTGGATTGGCGCCAGGGATTGGAGGAGGTGAATGTGGGACTTTTGGATGGATTACCTACCCACGTTATTCTGGGGAATGATCTGGGTGGTGGATTGGCCAGTTACTTTGTGGGAGCTATCACATGGAGTCAAGCACAGGCTTTGGAGACAGCTCCTGAGGACCCACCCATACCAGCACCGGATCAGCTGGCCACACCACCTGAACCGCTGTCGGTGAGTAACGCTGTACCAGACTTACCTGACATTGACATGAATGTGGGGGGAGGAATTTAGGGAAGCCCAATGGACTGACCCATTCTTAGATGGTCTAGAATCTGGAAAGGACAGATTGGGGACCTCAGGAGGATAGGATCATGTGGGAAGAAGGGAGGATGTACAGGTTGCCTGCCAAGGCTGACCCTCTAGAGCCAGGAGTGGCTAGGAAACAGCTGATTGTTCCCCAGCAGTACCATCATCGGTGACTAGCACTAGCCCATGACATCCCCCAAGCTGGCCACCTAGGGGTTCGTAAAACCCATGCCATTTTTTCTGGCCTGGAGTTAACCAGGAGGTCAAACACTATAGGTCCTCATGCGATGTATGCCAACGCCTCAGGGGACCCCTATGTTAGGTCCCCCTACAGTCCATGCCCATCATAGGTGAGCCATTTAGGAGGGTAGAGATGGACATTGTGGGACCTTTTAAGAAACATAGCCAAACAGGGAAGAAGTACATCCTGACCGTAGTCGACTATGCGACTGGATACCCCAAGGCAGTGGCACTAGCATCCATAGATGCTGAATATATTGCCCAAGCCCTCATGGATATATTTAGCCATGTAGGATTCCCTCAAGAAGTAGTCACCGACCAGGGAAAGCAATTTCAAAGGGACTTGCTGCAGACAGAATGGGACAAATTTGGGGTCCATCCCTTACGCATAACCCCCTACCATCCCCAGACTAACGGTCTTTGCGAGAGATTTAATGGGACCCTTAAGCAATTGGTGCAGGCATATGCTGAGTTGGAGAAGTCATTGAAGCAGCTATTATTTGTGTACTGCGAAGTGCCGCAGTATTCTACCGGGTTCTCTCCTTTTGAGTTATTATATGCTCAAAGGGTACGGGACCTCTTGACCTAGTCCGGGAAATCTGGAAAGGATCATTCCAGGGACCTGAGGTTCCAGTCTTGGAATATGTGGTACAAATGAGGGATAGACTGCAGAGGTTGATGAAGCTCACTCATGACCATACTTTGGGGGCGCAGGAACGGCAGTGCTATTATTACAACCAGGGGGCTCGAGAAAGGGAGTTAGAAGTTGGACAGAAAGTGATGGTGCTAGTACCTGCCAGAAAGCACAAGTTACAGGCAACCTGGGAAGGCCCTATACTGTAGTCGACAGACAGGGCCGGGTAGATTATGGTATTGCACTAGATCGAACTGGGAAGTGGATAGGTATCACATTAATAGGTCAAAAGAGTATGTCACCAGTGAACTAGGGGTCATGGCAATCTGCTGTCCACCTATGGACGACCCCAAGACTGACCCCATACCCGATATTCTCGCAGCAACCAAAAAGGACCTAGGGGCGGAGGTGGTGCCCATAGGCCAGCAGTTAACAGGAGCCCAGACTCAACAGATGAAGGGAGTTTTGGAGATAGAGCCATGCCCTTCAAGATGAAAATCCCTGGCCACCTTTCAGCGTACAGTAGACCCTTTGCTGACAGGGTGTGAGGAGTTTGCCCAAGAATACCTGGACGATATAGCTTTTTTTAGTGAGACCTGGGAGGACCACTTGCAACATGTGGCCCAAATATTAGCCCGGATTAGTCAGGCAGGGTTGACGATCAAACCAGACAAATGTCACATGGGGATGGCGGAGGGTTTGGTGGAGGAAATTTTTGACCAGAGCCGGCAAAAAATGATGCCATCCAGAATTGGCCTCATCCCACCAACCAAAAACTGATATGTGCCTTCCTTGGGACGGCGGGGTAGTATCGCAGCTTCGTACCCCAGTACAGCACCATTGCCAAGCCGCTGATTGATTTGAGGACCAAAAAGTACTCCCAACAAATTGACTGGACCCCTGATTGTGAGCAAGCCTTTTCCCAGCTTAAGAATATCTTGTTCGGTCACCAGTATTAGCAGCCCAATACTTCCGATGGTGGTTCATTGTGCAAACAGATGCCTGGGGCTGTGGAATAGGAGCTATCTTGATTTAAGTAGGGGAGGATGGTTGTGAACACCCAGTGGTCTATCTCTCCCAGAAACTTGTTTGATAGCATACGCCACTATTGAAAAGGAGTGCCTGGCCATAGTTTGGGCTCTCAAAAAGTTGCAGCCGTACTTATATGGAGGCAAGTTATTAGTGGTCACAGATCATAATCCCCTTAGTTGGCTACAATGCATCGCAGGAGACAATGGACGGTTGCTGAGATGGAGTTTGGCCCTGCAACTGTATAACTTTTCCATCTCTCACAAAAAGGGTAAAGATCAGCAGGAACCAAACTCCAAGCCTCGGCATGCCCCTGGAGCTGTCCAGCCAGTCTTTCTCACCATGGGGAACATGGACTAAAAAGTAGAGGGAGGAATGTAAAGAAACGGGCATGGTGTATGGATCCAGTGTTACAACCCTTATTCTAAATCATACCCAGACTGCACTTTTTAGCCCCTATGTTATCAGGAAGTATCAGTGATGAAGCTGTAACATCTCCTTGGAAAAGTTCTTCAGTGGTTAAGTTCCACCTCCACAAGGAACAATCAGGAGTTGAGTGAATTAAGCTACCATTGTTATTTCTGTTTGCTCCCTAGTGTCCACTAGTGAGCTCTACAGCCAGCCAGGAGCCGGACCCAGCAGGGGTCACCTGAGGGAAAACACCTGGGGAGGTAGAGGAGAGGGCTGGATAGTGTAAGCAGCCCACCAATCGAGACCTTTTGCAACTCCCCTGGGCAGGCATTTCCCAAGGTGGGATTAGGAGGTGATAAAAGAGGCTACCTTGGGAGCTGGACACATGTGTGACTAACTTTTGGCCAAGAGGTGATGCTCTGCCAGAGATGCGCTGTGGAACATATCTTACTGGATTTATTTGAACTGATTTCCTCACTTATTGGACCTGCTATCGTTACGGGTCCGTGCTGTATTTAATCCTGTTCTGCAGAATAAATCATCCTTCTATTTTTCCTCTAATACCGTGTCTGAGTGATTTGGGAACCATGCATCTTCACATTGAACAACAAATTTTACCCATTGTAGCTGGCTTTAGAACAGCCAAATTCTATGACAAAAGTGCAGTAACCCTTACTCTCATATTTCAGAGACAAAAAAAGTAAATAACACACAACATAAATGTATAAATTACACATTATTACACTTAAAAAATAATCCCTTACCAGCGAACTTCCAGCCAATCAGTTCAGAAGTTGATTTGAGACCCCTTTTACAGTTATATCCTTCATATTCAAATCCATGCTGCATTGCTTTCCTTATGCTATTCACAAGTTGCAATTATACATACATTTAAACACCCCATTACCATAGCTGCCAATATTTTTAAATAATTTCCATATAAACTTTCAGATTCATCAAAACACATCGGGCTTGGTTCATTGAGCGTAAATGCCAATACGTTGTGTTTTTTGTGTAAAATCGGTCTGCGAATACCCAGAACTGAACCAAATGCCAGAGAACGCATCAGCATCCAATTCAAAAGAACACTTATGACAGCTTATAACTTTAGTGGCGGAAAGGGGTATGGATGGGGTGGATGCACATAGTCTTTGTACAGTTAAAGCACCAACAAACTCTGACGCATGCAAAAGTGCGCTGTTTTTGAGACGTAAGGTTTGCACCAGCTCAAGGTCAAGTCTAGCTCACGGATAATAGTGATGTTCAAACACAGCATTCCTCAACTAATGGGAGAATCGACTATTCACCTTCACACCTGCACTACTCATCTTGTTATAAGACCGAAAAAAGGGTATTACTATGGTGCCATTTCATCAAACAGACTGTTTATATTATATTGTATCATATAGTTTCTTGATGATTACATGCCAATAAGGTAGGTGCATTCCTTTATATTTTACAAGCACTGCAAATGTTTTAAATTGCTTCTGCTTTTTAAATCATTTTCATAGATTTTTAAAGGAGTAATGTCACTCTTTACCAATGCTTTCTGTTTTAAAATGTTATGTTCGTGTTGTATAGTTCCTACATGCTTGCATACATTTGCATTGTGTTTGTGTGCTTTAAAAGCTTTTAAAAATCATGCCTACTATAGTCTACTATATATGCATATGAGTAGCATACATTTGTAATGTGGGTTTTGTTTTTTGTATAATTTAATGAACTTTGCATGTTTCATAAATTTCATGTCATGCTTACTTTGGTATATGTTTGGACTACTTTACAGAAACTTGAAAATGATCATGAACAGATCCATATTAGTCGTAAAATCTGCAATTCATTGAGTAATTTATTTTTATTTTTTTCCATCCATATTTCTATCATATAGCCAGACATGGGCATGGTGGAGGCCTAGAATCTGGAGGATGACAGGCGTCATCCCTTCCAAAACCATCAGCTAGAACATCGTTGCCGGCCCACAGAACATATCTTCAAGCCATGTGTCAGCCTCTTTGGGATGTCTGATGCTGAGGTGGTCCATGGCTATCAGCTACCACTTAATGTCATCATAGACACCTTCGCATTGTGCAGAGTGACCTAAAGCCTTTGCGCAAAATTCAAGCAATAATACTTTGCCTGGCCAAACTCTTGACGGTATTGCACTTCTGTGTGACTGGATCTATTCAAACCACAGTGGGTGTCGTGGCAGGGATGTCCCAAACTACCTTCAGTCATGTGCATAAAGCAGCAGTTTGCCACTGCACATTATCCGGGCAGTATGTGGTACTCATACAGCCCTGGTCCTTTCAGATGGAAATGCTTACAGTTATTCAAATAGAAAGCATTTCCAGTCAATTAATGTCCAGGGCATATATGATGTTTCTCTCCAGATTCAATACTAGTTGCTAGGTGCTCCCCGCATTCATGACCCCTTTGCCTTCAGGCAATCAGGCATGTCGCACAGATTGAAACAAAGGCAAGCAGGTGCAAGGCCACAAGGTGACGCAAGGCTATTAGGTACTATTTTCTTAACATCATTATTTACAAGCAACCTTTTTTTTCTATTAAATCCATTGTATACACTGTAGTCATAAATGGTAGGTCTACCACACTTGCAAAATATTATCATTCTTTGCATTATGGTGTACTTGTAGACTCAATTTTCAAATAGTGCCATATCATGTTAAAAGATCTCCCTAATTTTTTGTATGTTTAGTTACTAATAATTTCATTTTTTCTTTCTTTCTCCTTTTAGGAGACAATGTGTACCCCTTTTGCGCATCCATTTTAAATTCACACACAGAGCAAAAAGTCGTAATACAATTCAGCGCATATGTCCACCAGATCAGTTATAGAGCAGAATTATGACCTTTTAAAGGCCAGATTCCGCTGCCTTGGCTGGTATAGTGGAGCTTTTAAGTATGTGCCCAATATGGTATATAACAAAATTGCTCTGTCTGTGATATTACATAATATTGTGATCAGGATGGGGGTTCCATAGGTGGAAGAGGCCGAAGTTGCAGGCCAGGAGATGGATGATGTCGATCCTTATCCTCCAGGTTCCCAAAATTACTTCAGCTATAGAGAATATGTTATTACATCATACTTTACATGTAATAACCTTTTGGACTTTGCTTCAAATGTAATGCTTAAAGTAAATTGACAAAAAAGCAAGGACAAATTTATATTCTTCAAATTTCTGTAATATGTGAAAAACCAAAGCAATATAAAATGACAAACCAAACCCCACATGCAAACATACATAATAACTGAAGCTTTTTGTTTATTTTTGTCCACGTTTGCCTCCTGGGCCAAAAGTTTTATTAGTTGGTCTGTTTCCTTGTTTCCATGTTACCCCTGATGTGGATTGCAATGGTGGTAAAGAAGCAGAGGGCATGGGGCATCAGGGGATGGAGAGGCAACAGAGAGGTGATGTGCAACAGAGGGCAATGGGGCATTAGAGGGCAGTGGGGCAGGAGATGACAGTGGGAAAGCAGAGGGTAACGGTCAAACAAAGGGCAGTGGGACTGGAGATGGCAATTGGATAGAAGAGGGCAGCGGTGCAGCGGATGGTGAAGGGGCAACAGAGGGCATTGTAACTGGAGATGGCAGTGGTGCTAAGGAATAAACTTGGGGAGGATAATGAGGGTATTCCTGGAGAGGATACTGATGGTAAACTTGGGTAGAGTAAACTTGGAGATTATGAGGAGGGAAAACTTGAGGAGGATAATAATGGAAAATTTGGAGCATAGGTGTCTCAGGAGAGAAATTTTGCAGATTTGCAAGAGTGAGGAAATGTTACATAGGAAAAGGAGAGGAAACATGTATAATTGGGGATGTGGTATCATGTAACATAGGGACACATGTGGCATTGGCGCAGGAGGGATAGTTGTGACATATTCGGCAATGGGGTCAGTGAGACGGGTCAGAGTTGGGTCAATGTGTTAGAAAGAAAAAAAATGCTGACCATTTTTTTACCTCAGTCAATGATTTTTTTATTGGAGCCACGGCATTGACCTGCAGACCTGCATTTTAGCAGGGGCAGACAGCTGCCAGTTGGTAGTGTTCAGCCTTCCACCATTTGAAGGCGAAAAATTGTCTGTCTCCTCTTAGAGGATGATGCGAAGGAGCCAGAGCCTTGGGTTGTTGTGGCTCAGCCATGTTCCTAAACAGGGAAAAAGAGCAGTAAATACTTAAAAGCATTTCATGGTCTATACACTGTCCCACATATGTCCTTGTACACTCCAATGCAATAGAATGCAGGGCAGAGTGAAGGATCTGATTGTTTGGGATTATGGGAAATTAAACTGTATATTTTAAACAGGGGAAAAAGGCTGGGATTACTAAAAAGCATTTCATGGCCAGTACACTGTCCCACATATTTCCTTGTACTCACCAATAAAATAGAATGTAAGGCAGACTGAAAGGACTGATTGATTGTATAACAAATCACACAAAGGTTGTGGTCACAAAATGGCTGGGCTAAATGATTACCTCTCCAATTGTTATATAGCATATTCAGGTGCGTTCACCTGCAATTACCTGTGTATGAATGGCTATTCATTGTCACACCCCTAATTGTCTGGGGAGGGCTGATTATTGAGAATGATTACAGTTGAAAGTCAGCCATATTAGATATAATATAGAGCAGATCACCGTCTGAGGTGCCTATGCCCATACGTAGCCTCAGAGCCAATCAGTGAGGAGAATGATAAGTCTCATTCACTTGCAAACATGTAGGCTGCTACATTCTCACAAATGGAGTTGAGAGCCCTAACTGCAACAATGGACCGCATTCTAGGCTCATCTCCTCGTTTGTTGCATTTTTCTTCTCATTAGCAATGAGGAGAAAAATGCAACCTATAGTACTGCAAAACTGTTAATTTGCTGTAGGTATGGCAGCAGGTGCTCCATCGTACAGATGCAGTGACAGTGGAGAGATAGTAGAAGGAGTAAAATTACAAATAATAACTTATTTTTTTCTTTAAGATAACATTATTGTTATATCTGGCCCATTACAAAGCAATATGGCTTGTAATAACGTTTGTCGGACAAATTACAAGGCCTGCTTTGTAATAGTGATATTTCAGATGTATGGAATTAATATAAGCCTCCTAGGTCAAGTCCATATGAACGTGGTATAGGGGTGTTTTTATTTAGCCAATGGGGGAGTAACGGTCCATATGTATTATTGGATATTTTACATTTAAATAGAAGATTATAGGTATTGTAACAAAAGCGCCCTTCTTGTGGCATTTTTGACACCTTCTGACACCAGTTGTTGCAAGAGCACCCTGCAGACATCAGCAAAACAGACAACTTCTTATTGCAAATCACAACGGTGCTTTATTGTTACATCACAATATCACATCAAACGTCGGCCTACATCTGGCTATACGGCAGTTTCCCTCTCTACCAGACGGTCAGTAACTGGCATTTTGTCACAAACAGTATGGTCAGAGGAGTACCCCTACATTCTGCTCACATTGACACTACCTCCTAGAAGGCGCGGAAACTAACAGAGTGGGAGGTTTTCGCCACAGGCTCCCACAAGGGTGCTTGGTCTTTGCAGCTCACTGACCGGAAGTCACGGTTCTTCTATGAGGTGATGAGCCAAACTGTGAAGAGAACCAGGACTATAACTGAAGATGCTTCAGATGAGGAGTGCCAGGATGGCTGAAAGATTAGGAGACAGAAGAGCAGTGTGCTGATTAACACAGGAGGCTGGTAGCGATGGTAGCAATAGTCGGCAGAGCGTTTACCAGGAGAATAGTGGAGTAGACACAGAGGCTGTGATGATCTGCAGATAGATATGCTGGAGACTCAGAGCACAGGTAGCAATAATCTGCAGAACATTACCACAGGATAGTGGTGTAGTTACAGAGGCTGTGTTGATCTGTGGGTAGATGTGTTGAAGACTTCAGAGAACAGGTAGCAATAATCTGCAGAGCGTTACCACAGGGTAGTGGAGTAGTCACAGAGGCTGATATGATCTGCGGATAGATGTGCTGAAGACTTCAGAGAACAGGTAGCAATAATCTGCAGAGTGTTACCACAGGGTAGTGGAATAGTCAAAGAGGCTGTGATAATCTGCGGATAGATAAGCTGAAAACTTCAGAGAACAGGTACCAATAATCTGCAGAGCGTTACCACAGGGTAGTGGAGTAGTCACAGGGGCTGTGATGATCGGCGGATAGATGTGCTGGAGACTTCAGAGAACAGGTAGTAAACAGGAGCCAGGGAACAGGACATCTGAACAGGAGAGTAGACCTGGAGATTTGCCAACTTGGTAGAGAAGCAGGTGCTTTAAATAGACAGAGCTGACAGGCAATTAGCCAATCAAGAGAATGCAGGAAGTATTGAGAAGACCAGGGGGTAAATGTATCAAAATGCAAGTTTGCCAGTGTGTTTAAATCGCGGCAAATCGCGGGTGTTTACTCGCGATTTTTAAAAAAACAACTGGAAATGTATCAAGCTGCGATTTTGACACTCATGTTCAAAATCGCTGGTCATCTCTGGCGATTTTGAGCGATGTAAACACTCCCGAGTTTAGCTAACTCTCTTGTGTTTGGCAAACTCTCCTGTGTTGTAACAGTAAGTTGTAAACACATCACTGTTACACTGACCTGTCATACAGCTGCCAGAGCTCCGGCAGCTGTTAAAATGTTAAAGAACAGATAAAAGTTTTTTAAAAAAAAAAGTGTGGGGTCCCCCCGCTATTTATGCTTAACCCTAGTGCTGCCTGACTAGTGCTGGTCCCGTGAAAATCGGGAAAAAATTTTGCGTGGGGTTCCCCCGATTTTCACTTTACCAGCACTAGGCAAACCAGCCAGGGTTGGCGGCACTATAGCAGGGGGACACGCGGCAGGGGTCCCCCTGCCATAATGACTAACCAACCCTAGACAGTTCAGCGCTGGGCTGGATTCCCTAGGGAGTGGGGTCCGCCGAAAAAAAATGAGTGAGCCCCCCCACCCTAGAAAGAACCAGCCCAGTGCTGCTAGCACTAGGGCTCTTCCTACTACCCCTGGGCTATGGGTAGTAGGGTAATACGGCGGTAAATAGTAGAAAAAAACAAACTGACACCAATTTTGTTTGTGGAACTACAAGTCCCAGCCAGCCAGGTTGCCAAAAACAGTGTGGCCATGCTGGTGCTTGTATAACTACAAGCACCAGCATACCCACGGCAGCCAGGGCATGTTGGCACTTGGAGAACCACAAGTGCCAACATGCCCTGGCTTGCTGGGCCCTGTAGTTCCACAAAGAAAAAAGTTTACAAAGCCACAACACCCTCTTATAAACCACATACATTTATTAAAAATAAAAACCCCACAATAAACACACTAGCCACCCTCTTGTTAACCACCACTATTTATTAAAAATAAAAAAAAACAAATACTTACCAATGATGTCTTCTTTCTCGATGGCTTGGTCCTGTCCTTAAGTATTTGTAAATCCATCTTGCCGACTTGCCCCAGTCCCAGCCATTTATACCTCCATAAGGGAATCTTTCCCAACAGAAACTCTTCGCCCATTAGGGGCACATATTTGTAACATCCCGACTCTTTAGACTTGATTGAAGTTCCAAAAAAAAAAAAACTTGAGGTGCCGCAAACACCTCCTACCTTGTAGGAGGTCCTAGCCGCAATGCTCTTACGCCGTTTGCGTAAGAGCTAACTACTGTATTATGGTATTTTCCCACGCTAGTGGGGAAATCACATATTACAGTATCTAGCACTTACGCAATTAACGTAGCGCATTGCGTATGCGCTACGCTACTTGCGTAACCTGAATTTACTGTATTACTGTATTTACTGTATTACTATTTACCGCCGTATTACCCTACTACCCACAGCCCAGGGGTAGTAGGAAGAGCCCTAGTGCTATCAGCACTGGGCTGGTTCTTTCTAGGGGGGGGCCCGCTCGTTTTTTTCAGCGGACCCCACTCCCTAGGGAATCCAGCCCAGCGCTGAACAGTCTAGGGTTGGTTAGTCATTATGGCAGTGGGACCCCTGCCGCGCGTCTCCCTGCTATAGTGCCGCCAACCCTGGCTGGTTTGCCTAGTGCTGGTAAAGTGAAAATCGGGGGAACCCCACGCAAAATTTTTCCCCGATTTTCACGGGACCAGCACTAGTCAGGCAGCACTAGGGTTAAGCATAAATAGCGGGGGGACCCCACGCTTTTTTTTTTTAAAAACTTTTATCTGTTCTTTAACATTTTAACACTGCCAGGGCAGTGTAACAGTGATGTGTTGATACAACACGCTGCTATCAAGCAGCGTGTTGTATCTGGCGTGTTTAGAAGCAAACTCTCCTGAGTTTGCTAACTCGCAGCTTCATACATTGTAGACTTGTATAGCTGCAGTGGCAAACAGTGGTAAGTTTGATCTCTGACGATTTTGCAAGTAGCGATTTTGACAGAAGCAGATCTCTGGCGATTTTCTATGAAAACTCAGCTTCATACATCGGCTAGTTTCAACTCTCCTGAGAAAATCGCTGGAGTTGCAAACTCGCAGCTTGATACATTTACCCCCAGGTGTGTGCCTGCTCAGTTCAGCCCAGCAAGTGAATGCAGAAAGAGGGAAGCAGGTGAGAACAGTGACCATAATGCAGGTTTAGCTGGTGCAATGTGTGACAGATTGGTTGCAATGCACACATGAACTACACAGTCTTTTATACTTGAGGCTTCTCCCACCAGCCTTGGGTGACTGACAGGCGACTATTCAACTTTTCCTTTAAAGGAAGTCTCCTCCAGATGGTCTGTAACCCCTCCAAATTGCAGACACCTTATCAGCCTTCTGCTGTTGCTGTGGAACAAACTGCAAAAGCATGTAAGTAAATCACATTTTACATTTACTTTGTGACCTATCTCAGATCTATACATAACAGAACCTAAGTACAGTACTACACCTGTGTTACCTGGTCTGCAACCTTAAGCTGCAGATTCCCCTGGACCTCACCTGTCCCTATGCAGGAGGGGTGTGGAAACTTCTTCTCTTTGCCACAGTATGTGTCTATGTATGTGTGAGACAGAGATAACATTTATTAAAAAACTAATGTGTTGTATTTCTTCCAACAAAACACCTATGCTGACAGAATAAGGGGGCTAGAGAGGAGCCACGGAAGATGAGGACTATGGAGGGACCCCAGGGGAAGGCCAAGGAGCTCCAGGAGAAGGGGGTTATGGATGAGGACTTTAGGCAGCCTTTTCTACAATCACCCAACATTCTTTTCCCCCATCCCATGAAGAAAAGTGCATGGTGCCATCCTGGGAGGGACCCTTAATTGTGATGGAGGTACCCCAACATGGAGCCCCAAATGGAGGAGCAGGAGGAGGCAGGGTCATCTCAGGCCCCTTCAGAAGAATGTAAGTATCTTGATTAGTAATATATAATTTTAATACTAATTTTGTTTTGCACCATAAAAGTGTCGTCCTCAGGAAACTGTTCTTTAGTAAATGTGACCTTGCCTAGACCTAGGCAAAGATTGCTATTCTACAGGTGTCTGCCTTCATAGGCCTAATAAGTGTTTGTTGCAAAAAAATACCCCCCAATATATCTGCATGTGCCTTCAAAATGTAGTCCTCTTACTAGTACTATGTTCAGAATAAGATGAACCTTGCAGTGAATTTCTCTTAATGTAACACCCCTAAACTCTGCTGAGCTAGAAAAACATGGGAACAAACTACACTGATAAAATTAAGATATGTTTACAAAATGTCATAGTATTGTAATTTAAAAAAAAAAATCCTTTGTTTTTCAGGTGGCGAATAATCATCCCGCACCAAAAATTGCTCACAAGAATTATAAAATCAAAACAAAACATTCTCAAATATATAGAGGAATTTTAAAAATGTTATAATTGTATTATATTTTGTTTTTGGTTGAAAAAAGTATATTTTATTTTGGTTATTTCTAAAAAATATATTGAGTTAAAAAAAAGATGTATAGTAATGGGATAGATGTAGGTTCTATATCGGTTGCTGCTATAATGCATATTACACAGAGTTAATATGCAGGGTTAATATGACCATGACGTCATGAAATGTGCGCACAATATGATGAATGAGAATAAGAAATTGCACACTTGTGCGATCAATAGATAATACAAATGCATGTCATACACAAACATATGTCTGTCATTGAATTAGCTTGAGGGACAAATAAAAATGCCAATTTTTACATCACGTAAGTGACATTATTCTTCTGTATATGCTTGAATACGTTTTTAACATAGGGGGGTAAATGTATCAAGCTGAGAGTTTTACGGCGGGTTTGAAAAACCAATCAGATTCTAGCTATCATTTATTTAGTACATTCTACAAATTGACAGCTAGAATCTGATTGGTTGCTATAGACAACATTTCCAGTTTTCAAACCCGCCGGAAAACTCTCAGTTTGATACATTTACCCCAGGATGTCTCTTCAGATCCGTTCCTTATTGAATACGGAGGTGCATATGCCTGATGTACGTGCATTTAAAAAAACACACATTACGTTCACTTTGCGTTTCTTGATGAATGATGCCCACCATGTTCATGTTTTGAATTCCTGCAGATCATACACTTTACCCTCTCATTTTCTTCCCAAGTCACCTTCTATAAAGCAACACCCTTTTAATAAATCTGTTTATAGACCTATTTCCAAAGGCATGATCTCCTCAAATTATAATATCCTCATTGACAAATTAATAGATTCTCACAGAAAACATGAATAAGAATGGGAATCTAACATTGGTCTTCCTCCTGAAAAAGATTATTGGGAGGAGGTGATAAGAAACAAAATAGCCTGAGCTTCCATTTCAACCATAATCAAGGAGACAGCATACAAAATATACTGTTGGTGGTACCTTACCACTGACAAACTCTGAAAATCTCTCTTGTTTGGGAGGAAATACATGAACTACATAATTCTCCTTTTGAAGTTCACATACTTTAAGATACTTAGCTCTTTCTCCTTTCCCACCCCCTCAAAATCTATACAAATATTCTATAAACTAACATCTCACAGTTTGGCGGCAGCAAAATCAACCATAGGAGCATATCTGAAATAAATGGATCCCCCTCTTTATCATTATTTGAAAATCGAATTTGGCATGTCACATGCATTGAAAGAATCACAAACTACCCATCTGATCTTTTCAATCGAGTCTGGTCCACTTAGTTCTCTGTAGAAGAACATGCTCCATACTTCTGACCCTCTTAATACTTACCTTTTGCCTTGCTTTTGCTTTGTCTCAATAACCTCTTTGTGAATCCTTTTGACTTTACCTAACTCACAATAACACTCTTACTAAATTTCATTATATTCGCTTTATATCATGCTTGTTCGCTTGTAGACTCCTTCTTCCCTGTTCTCTTCTTCCCAACTCTTTTTACCTCTTAATTACCTAACATTAATACATATTAATATTTGCTTTTGTTTTAAATCCTGTAACTGCCCTATTGCTTTTAACATAGAAAAGCAGACTATGTATGTATATATATATATATATATATCTATATATATATATATATATATATATATATATATCCTAAAATGACAAGTACCTGCTATGCATTATATCTTTTAAACATAAAGGACCTGATGCTGAGTTAGAGGCAAAGCAAAAGAAATGTGTAAATTTGCTACTGGACAAACCATGTTAGTTATTTTTTTGTACGCAAGGAAAATACTGGATGCTTTATAGCTTTAGTTTTACACTGAAATTGAAAGGTGATCTAGGACATGTCCTATCCCAACTATGAGTCTGTCCCCACATTTTAAATTTACCTCCACCTCCAATGCAAATGGCTTTGCCAAGGTGCAAATATGCTTATTTTGCTTTGCTCCTAACTTAGCATCAAGCCCAAAGTATTTAAAAACAACACATTGGGCCTGATTCAGCGTAAATGGCTATACCTTGCGTATTGCATTCACAAGTATTCTGCACATGCCCAGAACTGCACCATATGCCAGAGAATGCAGATATGTCCAATTCATCTTCGAGCATAAAGGACCCTTACTACAGCCTACGATATCATGGGCGGAGCAGGGAGCGTATGTAAAGTATGGGCGTGCTAAGCTCAAGTTCCTATAGCAGCAGCATTCAAGCTTTGGGAATTTCTAAGGAATGTGATTTTCAGTTGTAACACTTTCTCCAGCTATAGGTATTGTTAGGAACCCCTCCAGCCAGTACAGCAAAATCTGGAGTCTGCTCCGAAAGTCTGATGTTCACTGTTGCCCCTAGTGGTGGGGACAGACTTGGCTGCAGAAAGATAGAGGGTCGTGAGATGTGCACTGGCTGGGGAGAATCCAGGAATAGAGTTACCGAGGCCGTAAAGTAGGAAGTGCAGGAGGGAGTCAGGTGAGACACCGAGTGGATGGTGTCTAGACTGATATATCACTCGTGGTCACTGGACTAAAAATAGAGAACAGCTGATAGAGAGGTCCCCTGCTACACAGCAACTTTTGTACTGGTGCTTGTCCGGAAAGGAACGGAACTTGCAGTGATAGGTAAATATTATGAAACTGAATGTAGGCAGTTGCCAATGGTAACTACAACCCACAGTACTGGTTGAGAGTCCGGAGATTTAGCGGTAACAGTTCTTAGTCAGTTTCCAGGGATAACTACAACCCACAGTACCGGTGAGAGTCCAGAGATTGAGGAAAACAGTTCTTAGGCGGTTGCCAGCGGTAACTGCAACCCACAATACCGGTGAGAGTCCGGAGATATAGGGGAAGTTGTAAGGTGTAAGTGCTGCTTTCTAGTGATGATTGCTGTGTATGCATGTTAGAACATGTGTTTGCAATCAGAAGCAACTGTAAAAATGTATTTTATGTATAGTAGACATTATGAAAATCCTAATAAATGTCTCTTTTAGCAATTTTTTTTTTTTAAAACAACTTTTTTTATTTTTTAATGTCTTGTCATTAATGACTATATTATTTACAGGTGATATTAATTGCATTTTTTTTTCTGTGTATTCTTTTGTGACTTAATATTCCACATATGTATTGGACGCATCATACAATGTCTTGGCTGTTAGAACAGAGTGGTCCTAGACACGTATTCAACAGACGTATCTTCAGATCTGCTTCTTGTTGAATACAGACATGCGTATCGTATACCCAATGTATGTGCATTTTTAACAAAAAATAAATATGCACAGCATGTTCGTTTAGCATTTTTTTTATTGAATCAGGCCCCTCCTGTTCAATGCGACATAGGTGGGCATTGGTACCCAGTACTCCACCTATATACAAAATATGATTTGACTTGAGTTTATTATCTAGCTGTATGTATTGAATTTATTTTAGTTGAAGTGGACTATTTAAATTCAATAAATAAATATAAATATATATATATATATATATATATATATATATATATATATATATATATAGTTATTGATTTTAAATAGTCCACTTCAACTAAAATAAAACCAATACATAGAGCTCAGCAAAAAACAAAACATTTTGCGAAAAAATGATGCATCAATAACAAAAACAAATACAGAGAAGTTGTACTATTATATGGAAAAGTAGGGGTATTTCCAGGTGAGAAACTTGTAAATTAGTTACAGCTAGTAACTATGCTTTCCCTTGATCCCAGCTTGTACGCAGTGAGGATTCTAGTATAATAGCTTTTTTAACTTTGCTTATAAGATTAATATCTATTACATCTGATTCATGAATTTTAGAATAATAGCAGATCTTTATAGATATACTATTTATTAGAAAACAATTCAAATGAAAAATGATATGTGTATTACACACATTTAAAGATGATGCAGAAAAGGCAAGTGATGACATTCTTTACTTAAACTTTACTGGTCTGTTGCTGGTTCATTTGTAGGAGTATATTGACTCAGTGTTACAGGTCATGAATGGAATCTTCTTTAAAGGTAAAGAACCTAGTATAGTCTATAAAATGTCAAATATTCTTAAGCAGCATAATATCAAAAGACTATCTACTGTTTTTATGACATTTACCTTTGTATCCTTTTTGTAGTGTAAATGTTTCATTGCAGAGTACCACAGAAAAATGTGAAGAGACCTGTAGATTTGGCCTACTACACAATTTAATTACATTTTTTACTAAACACAGGATATTAGTAATGTAAATTATGAATGCTATGTTTAAGAAGGGCCTGTCTGCCTACTGTGGTGGAAACACTTGTCTAAGTTATAGTAAGTCCTATATACATTTTACTTTATACCATTTAATATGCTATGGGATTTCAAATGTGTTCCCAGAACATCACTTTAACAAAGTTTTTAATGGACAGAGCATCTCAGGGATTCATTAAGGAAAGCTAAGCAAAAGTAAATAAGTAAGGCAAAACCATGTTGCATTGGAGGGGGAGGTAAATTTAAAATGTGATGGCAGATAGATTTATATTTGGGGTAGGGCATGTCCTAGATCAACTTTAAATTTCAGTGTACAAATAAGCTATCAATTATTTGTGTGCTACATGAAAAACAGACAGCATTTTCCTTTTGTGCAAAATAATAAACTATTTTGCACCCCTTGCATTGCAACATGGTTTTGTCCAGAAAACTTGAGTAAGAAAACTTACTCAATTTTTTGCTTTACTTTCCTTAATGAATCAGACCCTCAGTCATTAGGTAAGAGAAGTTCCAAAAAGCAGCGTCCAAGATCTAAAGGGCATCATGCAGCTTTTTATTCTATAATGTAAGTATTTTTAATTTAAAAAATGAATACACTATTGTTTCTACACCTGCCTACCCATACCCCCTTAAATTTCCCACCATGCTCTTGTTCATCCTTGCTTGTCGCATTGTTCAGGCCTGTATTCAATTATCCAAGAAGAAGATGATTTAGTAAGTAATATGAATTTGATAATAGTATATGTGTTTACCATTAAAATGCTAATTTTCAATAAATGTAAAGTTTTAAATCCCAGATAATGGAATTGATGATACAAATTACATCTAACAGACAGAAAAAGTGGAATTGTATTTTACAGTTTGTAAGTACAGAAAAATAGAGATATTTCAAGTGACAAAACTTTTTGGGGACAAATATTTAAAACCTGGGATTGTGCCTGGAGTCAGAATGCAGTTATCGTTTATCATCTAGATGGGGTATACAAATCAACCCATTTGAACCCTAAAAATACCCTCTGTAATACCTTGCATAAAAAGGAAACTACTTTATTACATTTTCTCAGTCAACGTTCTTTTTAGTTCACGCTACTATTGGGCACTAACAGGGCCGGACTGGGACTAAAAATCAGCCCTGGCATTTAAAGTACACAGGCCCAAATCAGTTCCCGCAGGAAAGAAACTGTGCGCCGAAAAGTGCATGGCCACACTGTGCTGTGGGTGTGGCCAACATGGGGCATTGTTACATACATTATAATAAAACATTACCTTTATCACGCCCTCCCAGTCACATCACGCCATGCCTCCAGACACATTATGACACCCCCAGACCACTATATTTATCTATGCTTCTGGTGCTGCTGACATCCATTAGGGTGGAAACTTCCTGTAGAGTGAGCAGGGAAGCTCTTAGTTTCACGAGATTACCAAATCTTGTGAGACTTAGAGCTCCTCGACTTGCTCTGCAGGCTGTGTCCTGTCCAGGGACTGGGAGCAGCTATCAGCTCCCTCCTGATCACCAGAGCCGGATTAACGCTCGGAGGGCCCGGGGAATTTAAGACAGGAGGCCCCTATTATGTAACATGGTTATCATTTTAAACAAATGTTAGACAAATACAGAGGCAATACTGTGTGCTCTACTGTTAGTTGCACGCAGCTCTGCCTTCACAAGCAGTAAAGTGTGAAGCGGGACATACCTCCCAACTGTCCTTGTAGTCGGACCAAATCTCACTAAACGAGACAGTCACCAAAATTCAGGACAGTTGGCAGACAGTCCTGCTCACTCCTACCTGTTCTTGTCACTATCACCACCTGTGGCTGCTGGTGTCTTTAGTTGCTGCTTGTCTGGATCCTGGAATACTGGAGGCCCTATTTGGGGAAAAAAATGGGTACATTTAATTTAAAAAACTCCAACCAGCCCTGGTGTTTAATCAATACAACCCATGTTTTATAATTAGGCCTCCTCCAGCCTCAACATTAAAATACTAGTATTCACATTTAATAAATAAATCTATTTACCTCCCTCCAAACAACCCCAGCAATAAATTAAATAGCATTTACGTTTAAGAAATATATCTATTTCCCGCAACCATCACTACCATTAAATAATTAATATTCACATTTAATAAATAGACTTATTTTTTTCCCCATAGCTCCACTTTCAATTAATAGCCCCCAAACCACCCCAACATTAAATTAAAGGTCCAATCACCCTTTCTTAAATTGCTAGGCCCCAATATTAAATTAAAGTGACCTACATCACCCCCCAAATAAAATAGCACCAATTAAATAATTAGTCCCTCCTAAACTCCACCATTAAATTAATAGTCTACATCCCACATTATATAAACACTCTCTCCCTTCCCTCATGTCCGAGTACGTGCCCCCAATTAATATTAAGCCACCATAGAGCCTACAAATCATATTATACCACAATACTGCCTCCAGTTGATATTATGCCACAATAGTGTCCCAAAATCATATTATGCCATACAGTGTTCCCCCCAATCATATTATGCCATACAGTAGTGCCCCAATCATATTATGCCATACAGTGTTCCCCCCAATCATTATGCCATACAGTAGTGCCCCCAATCATATTATGCCATACAGTAGTGCCCCAATCATATTATGCCATACAGTAGTGCCCCAATCATATTATGCCATACAGTAGTGCCCCAATCATATTATGCCCTATAGCAGTGTAGCAACCTTTCACTTTTGCCCCCCCCACCCGTGTGGCATCCTTTCACTTCTGCCCCCTCTGTGTGGCATCCTTTTACTTCTGCCCCCCCGTGTGGCATCCTTTCACTTCTGCCCCCCCACCCATGTGGCATCCTTTCACTTCTGCCCCGCCCTTGTGTGGCATCATTTCACTTCTTCCCCCCTTGTGTGGCATCCTTTTGCTTCTGCCCCCCCCTTGTGTGGCATCCTGTCACTTCTGCCCCCCCCTTGTGTGGCATCTTTTCACTTCTGCCCCCCCCTTGTGTGGCATCCTTTCACTTCACCCCCCCTTGTGTGGCATCTTTTCACTTCCGCCCCCCCTTGTGTGGCATTCTTTCTCCCCCCTTCCCCGTTTTAGTCTACTTACCTTCTAATTTCTCTACTTGTTTCTGCTTGTCTTCTGCTTTCTTCTGCTGTCCACTCTTTTGACAGCTTGCAGGACCCGACCCGGCTGCGCGCGGCACATGTGATCTGGTGGCTGCTTCCTGGGGAGGAGCCAGCCACCAGAAAACCTCTGACTGACAGGCTGTCAGTGTCGGTGCACCGACACTGACAGCCTGGATGTGATGATTGCTATGATCGCTGTGCAGGGATCTGGATGCGATGATCGCTGCACAGGGGACCGGCCCACACAGCCATCGGCCCTTCTGGCAAATGCCAAAAGTGCCAGATGGCCAGTCTGGCCCTGGACATTACTCATATTCATTACTAGTATTCATTACTTTGTATGTTGTGCTGCAACTAACTCAAAAGGCATCTACAGAGCTAATGATGCTTTCTCGATTGCCTAAACTGTCAGCCAGTTTTTACGAGAGACAATGACATAACAAATGGGCAGTCTCAGCTTTTGTAAGACATCTGTGTCGCCAATCAATAAAAGAACCCTAAAGTGTTGCATGAATCAATTATCTAATGGTTTATTTGCAAATGTTTTCAAATTCTTATTTTGCATAAACAACACCTCCTTTCTGTTTTCTATCTTGCATAACATACATTTGTGGAAACTATATATTAAAACGCATAATTTAGTTTTCTACATACAATGGCTTAATGCAGTGGTTCCCAAACTTTTGCAGTTCGCGGCACCCTTAGAGTCTCCATATTTTTTTCAAGGCACCCCTCCAAAATAATTACCGAGCAGTCCCATTTTATAAGTAGCTGGGTCAAAAAACGTAATAAGTATTTAGGTCAGGACAGAAATACTTATTTAGTTGTATGCAAAAAATACACATAAATCCAAGGGAAAATAATATTTTTATATATTTTTTTCAATTATATTTCTGTCAAAGAATAATTTAGAGCTAATTCACTCTGTGCCCCCTACATCCATGCTCTGTGCCCCTGCATCATCTCCACTCGCTCTGCGCCCCCTCTGCATCCACTCCCTCTGCGCCCCCTCTGCCCCCTCGCTCTGCCCCCTCTGCCCCCTCGCTCTGCCCCCTCTGCCCCCTTGCTTTGCCCTCTCTGCCCCCTCACTATACCCTCATTGCCCCCTCGCTCTGTCCTCTCTGCCCCCTCGCTTTGCCCTCTCTGCATCTTCGCTCTGCCCCCTCGCTCTGCCCATCCCGCAGAGGGTCACTGCTTGTCACTGAATGTCGGGCGTGACGTCATCACACCTGACATTCAGTGACAAGCAGCAGGAGAGAGGAGGATGCTGGGTCCCGGGCGCCGCTGGATTGGTAAGTTTTTTTTTTTCTTGGTTTTTTTTTCTCTACCTGGTCATGGCACCTCTGTGACATCGCCGCGGCACCCCTGGGAGCCGCGGCACACAGTTTGGGAACCTAGGGCTTAATGTGTTCTCAGCTAATGTACACAACATAACAGTTTATGAACATCACTAGTTAATAGACAGTGTGTGCGTTATCCTCTATCCTTTATAATGGAACTGTGTTTATGACCTGTTAGATTATTATTAAGTATGCTTTGTTTTCCCCAGTTGTACTTAGGGATGGAGGGGAAAACAAAGATTGCTGTTATGCACGTTTTGTCGCTATCCAATAACGATTGTCGAATCTTGATTTGTGTTTCCAACGCACAAATATTTATTCTCAAAAAGAAGCAGAATAATTCAAGCAAAATAATAATAAGTACAGCCGTTACTTATCGCAGGCGCTCTGGATCCAGTGAACAGTCATTCAGGTCTGAAGTCTGTGGTCAATATGACTGAACACTAGATGAAAAGCTCCTGCTTATATGCAAACAGAAATACAGTAAAACAATGCAGATGGTGTGGCTTGCTTCTATTGGTCCAGGCTTCACGAAGGTCCAGGGGGTTGCAGATCATAGGCTAGTTCAAACTAAAGAATCCAAGGGTGGGGGTCATCTCTCCAGGGGATGTGCTCCTTTCTTCCCGCCAAGACTCCAGTTACAACTAGTACATTAGCATTTTATAGTCAGCATCAAATTAAAGGTTTATTCCCTAACATCAATAACTAGAGTATGCAATGTGCGATCTCTTCGCCGAATGAACCGGACAGCTGCTGATGTAAAGGGGATTAATATGATACCAGATATGACACCTTTCCTTTAACCTGTACCATATGTATTACTAATATGCATATAACTTATAATATTACACATAAACACTACTATATTTTGACATAAATAACTATGTGTTGCAACTACAATTAATGTGTACTATTTACAAATGTGTGAGTTTGTATGAATGTATACAAAAGTGTAAAAACTGTTATTGCCACGTGTTGCGGCTGAACACGCCCTTCCACGCCATAGCGTGCTCTACGCATATTTTCAGACAAAGACAACCAAGTTTGCTCGATATTAATTGAAATGAATTTATCCAATTTGCTCACTTCGACATTGCATAAAAAAAGACATACAATGTAGACAAAATAAATGCAGATGTGAGAGAAGCAGTAGGGAGGGCCTTGCTCATAAGAAATCTTACAGTCTAGTGGGAAAAAAGCACAGATGAGAAGTCAGTGTGGCTCAGAGAGAGATTGGGACTGTTATGAAGGTCAGAGCTGCCAAGAGGAATTCTGGGCCCTGGTACAACAACTTAATGGGGCCCCCTTTATAGTTGAGCATGTAAAAAAAAATTTGCAATGCCACTCAGTGGTGTTGCAAAAGTAGTGGCAGTTGTGTTCATACAATTGGGGGCATAGCTATGCATCATTTGTGCGTGGCTAGCAGATGAAAAGCGCTAGGCCACCCTCTTACAGAAAAAAACCTGCATTGTTGTGTAAACCATTGCCACAAGAGTGCAGTACCCGATTGCTAGATTGTGACATGTGTCTCAGCACTCTTGATTTTCAGGACATCTAGCACCATAGGGTAGTATATAAAGAATGCAGTGTGTACATAAAGAGTTCACAGTCTTGGCCTGTCCCTTACATTGGGCAGAACACTCACCAAAAAGTGGGATAGTCCCACTAGAATCATAACATTTCACAGACTGTCCTGCTTTCTCCTACCTGTTCTTGTAACTTTCACCACCTGTGGCTGCAGGTTTCTTTAGTTGCGGCTTGTCTGAATCCTGGAATGTTGGGGGCCCTAATTGGGGAAAAAAATGGGTACATTTAGAAAATTCCAACCAGCCCTTGTGTTAAATCAATAGCACCCACGAGTAATCATTAGGCCTTCCTCCAGCTCCAACATTAAAATAGTATTCACATTTAATAAATAAACTTAGTTCCCTCCCTGCAAACAGCCCCAACAATAAATTAATAGTATTTACATTTCATAAATATAGCTATTTCCCGCAACCATCACTGCCATTAAAGAATTCATAGTCACATTTAATAAAGAGACCTCATTCTCCCCAAACTCACCCCCACATTCAATAGCACCCAAACCACCACATCTTAAATTAATAGTCCCCACTATCATCATCATCATCAGTTATTTATATTAAATTGCCCCACCATCACCCCACAAACAAAATTCCCTTTTAAACACTGTGCCAGTTGGGATATGTGGGTAATCACTATCAGTCTGGATTCTTCTTGTGTAATCTTTGTTCCTCTGGGTCAGAATCCTTGGGTTATTACTTTATCAACCTATAATCTGTTGAAACTGTATCAGAATAATGTCCCATTTTGTGCCAATAAATATCCCAATCCTTGAATGACAGGTTCAGGCTGGATACTGTAATAGCAAAAAGGTGCATACTGAAATGACAAAGAGGTGCACCCATGCCCTAGTGTGGCCACATCCCCAATATGGTGTGGCATGCCCCCCTGTACCGGTGCCCCATATTCTTCTTGGTAGCCCTGGGAGGAGGTTACAGTCTACAAGGTGGAGATGATGAGTGAATAGATAAGAGTTTTGATTGTATTTTCGGTAAGAAAATGGCTTATTTTAACAGTATTTTGAAGGTGAAGGCAAAACTGGGAGGGAAACTTGATGCGATGAGTAAAGCATAGGGCAGAGTAAAGGGTAGCGCATAGGCCTAGGGCCTGACTTATTAAAGCATGCAAAAATGAGCATAGTATGTGACTTTTTATGAACACACGTGAAATGGGTATACGCACATCGGTATTCAACCAGGAGTGCATGTGAAGATACATGCGTTGATGAATACAGGTGTAGGTCTGCTCTGCTCTACTAGACAGGACACTGCAGGGTACATCCAACACATATGAGGAATATAAACTCACAAAAGAATGCACAGAAAACAAAGGCCTATTCAATCAATGTCATCTGTTAATAATATAGTCATTATTAACAAAACATTTTAATAAAATAATGTTTTTTTTTCCCATGAAAAATATTTCTTATTATGTAATTACTGTCTACTGTACATAAAAAAATAAATAAATTACAGTTTCTCCTGATTGCAAATGCAAGTTCTAGCATACAAAGCTGTCATCACTAGTAATCAGCAATAGACCTGTAACTGGAGCAAGAGATATGGCTTAAAAACAAGTACCTTAGAGATGCCCAGAACTTGAATCAGACACTGCTGCATGAGTCCGAGCTGGGCACGCCCTTACTGTACATTGACTACTGGCATATCGCCCTTCTCCACCCCATTCCCTCCCTGAAATCATAAGCTGCCATGACTGTCCTTTGCGCTCAAAGATTAATTGGACGTTCCCGCTTTCTGTGGTGTATGGCTTGGTTCTGGGCATGCTCTGAGTAATTATACGCATTATACACTAAAAATCACCAGTTACGCTCCTTAATGAATCAGGCCCCATGGCAACAGGCTTAGGAGACTGTTGAAGTTGTACACTGCATTCTACAATGTGGAAACTCCAATGCCACAACACACAGGAACACAAGCATGTAGACATGAACTTTATTATTAATAACATGAATAGAGAATACCTATAATAATATAAACATATTTGGTAGCCATGTAAATGTTAGAAATGTATTATTCTCCCAACAGAATGCTATATTTGTCATTGAGAATGAAAAATCATACAAAAAACATTAAAATCACATGAAAAGATTAAAGGGTGAAGGGGGGTGTATTCAATTACATGCAAATCCCATTGGAGCCTTACGTGATGTGTACCTGTGAGTACTTCCAGGTATAATGGTAAATAAAAATCTCTGATGTTTGCCTGGTGAAGGATGATTAACCTAAAGAAGGGGATACGACTGTATTTTAAGAGTGAGTTGACTTTTCTGTGTCATAAATGGAAATTAAATCCTGACCTATTTTCGGTCTATTGTTATTTGGTAGATACATCTTCTCATAGAGTGTATTATTATTATTATCATTATTATTATCGCAGATTTATAAGGCGCCACAGTGCTCTGCCGTGCCGTACAGTAGGAAAAACTGTACATACATAAAACTGACATACCAGGTAGACAATATAAATACAGAGACAAAAACAAAGGCTATGAAGGACCCTGCTCATCAAAGAGCTTACATTCTAAATGGAAGAGGACATAGCTGATACAAGAGGAGCAAATGTGGCTCAGAGTGGAGATTGGGATAGTTGTGAGGGTTTATTAGTGTGAATAGTGTTATCGAGGATAAGGTCAACTCTAAAAAAGAGGTAGGTTTTCAAAGGGCATCTAAAGATTAGAAGGCTATGGGAAAGTCTGATTGAGCGTGGTAGGGAATTCCATAAGTGGAGAGCAGCAGCACGGGAGAAGTCTTGTAGGCTGGAGTGAGAGGTGGTTACCAGAGACGAGACAAGGCGAAGGACAGAGGTAGATCTAAGTGGGCGGGATGGAGAGTATTTTGATATGAAATTTGAGATGTATTGTCACGAACAGCACTCACCTGAGTCTGCGTGATGCATATGTGACACAGGGTTAACCAAAACACAACCACCTGGTCTGTCTAAAATGATTAAATCCTTCCCTATCTATGCCACACACTAGCTTTGCTATACTAATTATGCCACCACCAAGGTTTTTTTCTGACAAGAGCTGACACTCTTATTTAGGAAGCCTTCGGTTCTCCCTAGCATTAATCTAACACAATTTACTTTAATCAGAGTTCACATAAAACCTCAATGTTCTCCTTGTTTCAATTATGTAGCGTCTTGACCAAACTGTGGCGTGAATTCGTAAGAACACTGAGACTTGAACTTATTAAGTGTAATTTAATATGGAAAATACATCCACAATGCTTAAGATAAAAAGATAATAAAAGACATACAAATATAGGGCATTTGTTTCTTATAAAATAAAAAGGATGAAACACAGAATTGATACCTCACTTAGAATCAAGTTTCTGGTGCTAAGAGAAGCAGAAAAAATGGGACCTCTTCAATCAAATGACTCCCTCAGAGTGAACCAAGACTTACATTTCTACTATAGTTTTAAACCCCAGCTACAGGACCCCCCAGCCCCCTTTCCTGTGAGGTCAGAACCAACAGGATGGTAGAATGCAAATTAGGGTTTTATGACTCTGCTGTTGGAATACCTTTAAGTCAAGTTTTCTTTACACCGTCCTAACTTTTGAACAGTGGTTTACAAACATGATTTTACCTCCACACAACAGGTCATAAGTTCCCCTACATCTGCATACCACACATGCCTCTGGTATGTATGATATTGGAGAAAATGAGATGATAATTTTCTGTGATCCTATTCAGCTTGAGTCTGTCATTAACATACAACCCAGTCTCTGCAGTCGGCAAGTCTGGGGCCTCCCAAACATGTGTTAGATTTCATTGTCTTGCAAGAAATATCCTCAAAGGCTTTCACATTTGCGTCCTGCTATAAATGGTATAAGGTGCTACCCTTATCTACCAGCCCCCTCTGGGTAGTTTAACATACACAAAACCCATTGATCTAACAGCTTCTAAGAGAACCATGTCACACTATTTCTAGGAAGTAATTCACAAACATATATTTGCAGATTTATGGCTAAAAATTAGCTTGCACATGACATGTATGCAGGGGTGTTGTTGTTGAGGGCTTTGTAGGTAAGGGTGAGTACCGTATTTTTCACTCCATAAGACGCACCTGACCAGAAGACGCACCTTTTTTTTTGAGGAGGAAAACAAGGGAGAAAATATTCTGAACCAAATAGTGTAATAAAATATTTAATAAATATATATTGACAGTGGGTATGCAATACAGAGAAATTCATAAAATGCAATACAATGATATGCGTTATGTATAACCAAGCAGGTGTTAGTCACTGTTATGGTGGTATAACAAAGTGTCAGTTTAGCAGACAAAATGGCAGTGCTAGAATCTGTAGCTCTGTGGATTTACAGCAAAAATGTTCGAAGTGATGGCAGCTGAGGTGAACGAGGTGCACTTACCTTGAGATGGTAGTCAATGTGCTTGTGACTCACAGCATGCGTGATGTCTTGGATCCTGTGTGGAGTCTCGACTTTGGTTGTTTATGCTGTGCGCAGTAAGTCCGGTCTGCCTGTAGATGTAGAAGTCAGGCGGGCGCTGGTGGGCTGGTTCGGCTATATAGTATGTCGCCGGGCGCCAATGTTATATTATATATTTTGTAAGCGAGCAAAAAGGCAGAAACAACGTGCATCACACATAACAGCGCCGTTCTATATCCAGCAAGAACTAGTGACTGGTTCAGTATAATATCATGTGATCTCGGATGAGGTCAGAAGTCACAGAGCAGTATGACATCCGCGTTACATGGGATCCACGGGGGAACGAGAGGAACAAAACCACCTCTTGGAAGTTTAGCAAACAAATGTAAGGATTAATTTACCTCCTCCTAAGTGGTGGAACCAGGTGATAATTTGTCCAGGACCCCCGGAGCCGCGCGTGCGCGGTATATGAGGCTCGGGGAAATAAATGAGGGCTACATGTGACTCCTTTTTGCAGTATTCGCTCCATAAGACGCATACACTTTTCCCCCCACTTTTTTGGGGGGAAAAAGTGCGTCTTATGGAGCGAAAAATACGGTAATTTGAATTTGATTCTGTAGGACACAGGGAGCCAGTGTAAGGATTTGCAAAGTGGTGCAGTAGGGGTGAAGTGATGAGAGAGGAAGATTAGTCTTGCAGCAGCATTTAGGATTGATTGAAGTGTGGATATATGGGTGTCAGGAATGCCAGATAGCAGGAGGTTGCAATAATCAAGACTATTGTGTATCTAACAATACCCAGGCAGTTAAGATTATTTATGCCTTCTGATGGCTGCATATATTCCTGCTGAATATATTACCTGATCTGCTATATTTTATGCTACAGTGTAAAAATATATTTCTGCAAGAGACTGTATTTAACAAACAATAAAAATATGTTGAGAGTTTGAAATCCAAATTTAACAATTAATGTCTCTAAAATACTGTATACTGGCTAATTCTACAATAGTGGACTACTCCTTTAATAGATTTTAAACATGGGTATGCTGTACTATTTGCTGCTCATCTAGCAAAATCAAATAATTTATTTTTGTATAAAACATATTTACCCCCTGAAGAGAAAAATGATACCACAAGATTGCACATTAAAATGTCAAGTGCACATAGATTTTCACAGCTTTTGTAAAGAATAAATGCAGGTATTTTATTCTCTGATCTGAAAAGCAACACATTGATTTACACCAGGCTAATGAAAGTCAGCATGCTTCTATGATACACAGGTCATGCCAAATCTGTGAGTAAGTACAAGTAAAATATTTTAACCAGAGATATTCAGTATGTATTTGAGTGGTTCAAAATGTGACACTATTGGAATGTATTTTTAGTTCCAACCAAAACAGTAAATCTATTGTCTCAAGATGTAAAAAAATATATAACTTAACCATTTCAATGCCACAGGTTTGAGGTAATGTGGTCATTCAGGAGGCCAATTTCAGTATTTAGCATCAGCTTATCAAGAAATATACTTTTTGGGGTGCTTTCTCTTCCCTAGTGAATCTTATAGTCTTTTTTTCATGACAGATAGGGCTTTCTTTTGGTACTATAGATGATTAAATATCTTTCTGTTATATGCATTAAATAGTGGCAAAAAATAAAATAATTTTCCTTAAATCTTACTTTAGCAACTTTTACACAATTAACCCAACTCACAAAATATGTTCCAAGTTTTATCCTGCAACTTTCAACATTTATAAAAAATATGGATATATATGCATGTGTGTGTATAATATATATATATATATATATATATATATCTAATATATAAATGCTTAGTGGCGTCTGTCTGTCTGTGTGTGTGTGAAAAAAAAAAAAAAACAAGTTGCAGCGCCACCTGCTGGGCAGAGTTATACACTGACCTACTAAATTCTTAGTGTGTGTGGGAAAAAAATTTCAAAAAGGGCTGAAATTTGGTAGGGCTCAAACTCATTTTCGTGAGGTAATTTTACCTCATGAACACACATGTGCAGAGGCGTGCGTTAGTGTGTGTGTGTGTGTGTGTGTGTGTGTGTGTGTGTGGAAAAAACTATTTTCTCAGAAAGGGCTCATCCAATTGACCTGAAATTTGGTATACTGACATTTTTTGACAAAAAAATTAGAATAGTCAAGTCAGTTAACTTCCATCATCCCCCCTTCCCCCCGTGGGAGGGGTAGTAAAGGCTAAATTTACAAGTTGAGGGGTCAAACTCATTTTCGTGAGGTAATTTTACCTCATGAACACACATTAAAAAGGCCGCTTGCGTCGGGACCTAACACTCTTCCCCTGAGGAGGCCTGGGCTAGGTCCAAATGCATGACAAGAACCTTTTTAAGACCTTAAGTAGCTTGATTTGACTAGAATGCATGAGTATCATGCACGGGTTAACTTGTATATATATATATATATATATATATTAGAGATGTGCGCTGACCCTTGTGTTTTAGTTTTGGATGTGGCTTTGGTTCTAAAACGTGTTCGTGTTTAGGTTTTATGACAGGTTTTGCCAAGATATCGCGAAAGTTTTGGTTTTGGTTTTGGTTTTGGAGCTGGGTTTAATTAAAAACAGTGAAATATAGGTAACATAAAGTCATTTTGTGCTGTTTTTGCTTCTGTATTATTATTTATAGCATTAACATTATTTTCCAGTCATTTGCAGTGTATTTTCTAATGATCCTTTCACAACTGTCCCAATTGTCACCAATTTTGGACAAAGTCTGCAGCAAGGGCAGGCTGGGCTGGAGGGCAGGGGGGCATGTGGCCCCCAGACTGTTCCCATAGTGGACTACCTTGGACTGGGTCACTTGGCCACCTGCATTTGTTTTCTTTAAAATGTTCCTCCCCTGGTTTCAAGTGAGCTGTCTTAATGAAGAATTTTGTAATTTTTCCATCATTGCATTTGCTTACACCCATTCAATTACAAAAATAAATAATCAGTCTAACGCTGACTCTAACTCCATCACTTTAGTGTAAATCATCAGCCATCATATCTCCATCTATACATGTATTCTTTGCCAGTGCTAAAATCAGTCCTCTTAATTTCTCTGAATGTGAACTTTCAATTGACAGATGTTTTTGCCAACCAAATCTGTATCAATGTCAGTTATACACACTGGGCCTGATTCATTAAGGAAACTAACGCAAAAAAAAGGAATAAGTGTTCTGTATAAACCATGTTACAATGCAATTGGTGCAAATGCTGAGCATCCCGACAGCAATGCCAACACTGACCAAACTATTGGCTGTATTACATTTTAGTGCCTTTGGGTCAATCAAATTCACAGTGGATGTCGCGGCAGGATTGTCCCAGCCTACCTTTTGTCATGTGCTGAAGGTGGTACTGCGGCCTTTCCTATCTCAAATCCATCAATTTATCCATTTGCCATGTGATGAGGAGTTTGCCATGTGATGAGGAGTGCCTTGTGCCCATAAAGCGGCAGTTTTTCTACCTTAGCTGTCTTTCTTCAAGTTATAGGTGCAGTAAATGGTACACATATAGCCCTGATCACATCAGGTGGAAAATAAGCTTTTTATAGGCATAGGAAGTATTTCCACTCAATAAATGTTCAGCCTATATATGAAACATCTCTCCAGATTTGATGCCTGGTTTGGCACAAATTAGCCCAGAGGCAAGAAGGCACAAGGCCACATGGTGGCTATTAGATACTTTTTTACTTCACATATTGTTTATTGTTAGGCTATTTGTTGGACTAAATAATTTTGCATACACTGGATTATTAAAAGTTTTGTTTGGAATCTTGACACAATTATAATAACACTATATTCATAGTTGTCTACTTATTTAAAAGTGAATTGAAAACTCATAGATTTTAATAGCACCATATAATGGCAAAAGGGCCAGGCAGGAGGCCAGGGAAAAGATAGAGAAAGAGGTCATGGAGGAGCCCCAGGAGAAGGACCTGGAGGAGGCCCTGCAAGAGACTGAGGAAGAGGTATTTGTGAAGGCCATGGAGGAACCCTAGGAGGCCCATGATGAGGCCCAGGAGCAGATCTGAATTAAGAGGAGATCTCCAGGGACACACGCCTCCTAGCCTCCCCACCCCCCGGACCAGGCACGATATTGCTCTTAGTGTCTTGCCCCCCCCTAATGACCAACCACCATAATGTGGCCGCATATCGTTTCATCCGTTCATCCCTCCCTTCCCTTATGTGTGGCCGCTTCCTCCTATCTGTCACTGACTCATCCAATGTGAAGAGTACCACATGACAGGTGAGCTGTCAAATGTGTGCAGGCTGCAAGAGAGGCATACTGCTCTCCAAAACACAGTGCGACTGGATGAGGATAAGTGTGAGTGGGGATTGGGTGTTAATATAATGAGTGTAGGATGTGTGCTTTTAATTTAATGCTGGAGTGTGGGTGGGGCTAAATATCTAATAGTGAGCCCTATTCTTTTATTTTTAGGGTGATGCTTTTGTACAAATTACATCCAAATATGAATCAGGCCCTTCATATCTAATGTACTGAAAGGGTTACAGGGAAACAAGTACTCTTTACATATATATATATATATATATGATTCATTTTCTCTTCATTGTTGCATATATTTTGACAAAACATAGTGATTTAAGTTATTATTTACTGAGAAGCTTGTTTGTCTGCATCTATGTATTTATTATGAGTAGGACATAATTTTAAGTCAGAAATAACTTGTTTCTCTACAAAGCATTAACTTTAGAGATCAAAGATCTGTCCAATTTGGGCATTCCTTCAGGTCTGCATTTATGAAAATATCACAGTGGGCCAAGTCTTTGGAGAACTATAGGGATAGTAGGTTACCCCTTGTTTTTATCAGCTTATTTTTACGTCTACGTTTTCTAAAAGTACTTTGGTTTCTTTCTTATTTATTTTAAATTTATCTGTATAAATGTGAATGTGTTGGGGAACACATGACTAGGTTTGAAAACATATGTATTTTTTATTTCTAGTGAACACCGTTAAAATGCTTAATGGTTGATTATATAACTATAAACCTTTATCTTATCTTTATCAAATAAATAAAAGACACCACACTGAACTTGTTGGCAAAGAAGGTTGTTTATTTAACCCAATAAACACACTAATACAGTGGGGGAGAACACTTTAAGCAAATCGGCACTGGCCAAATGCCAATCATGAAGTCTCATTACAAGTCGCTTACCCTCTGGACATCAACATTTAAACACAAATTTTACCTGAGTACACCCTTGTCATTTATCTTTAAACGGGTCAATAATCACAGGCATAGCAGAACCCGAACCCTCCGGGCTAATCACAATGCACCTCAAGCCAGCTTCCAGAGGCGGTAACAGACTTTTCAAAGGGAACAAATTCCAAATGCCTCAATACAATGTGTGCTCCGCCACCCTTGCCTGCCGACTGTACAGTGTTCTCCTGCCAACCAAAAAGGCTGTACCAGCCACAGGGCCATAGCCCATGCAGAAAGCCTGAGCAACATGGAGCCTCACACACTGTCGGGTCTGCACCAGAACCCGGCCTAGAGAACAGATCTTGTGCACTATAGAGGTGCACACTCCATCGGGTCTAGAACCCAACCTAGAGAACAGAGCTCATGCACCACTGAGCTACACACACAATCAGGTCTGTGACAGAACCCAACATAAGACCGGGGAGCACCTCCCATGTTGTCCACAGGCAATATCAGAAGGAAGGCGATCTCCAGATCTAGCAACTGGAATGGGTGGGAGGACAGCTTTTCCTGGATCCATGAGAGCTACATCCTGCTTCTCATGAGACTTACATTGGGCGTACCCAAACTTTTCCCTTGTTTCATTAACCCTTAGTGAGGTCCAAACTAGTCATGTACACAAACATCAGCTTTTAATTTCCCTCGGGCTTATTCCAACCCTCAGTTCTTTAAATATAAATGGGACATGTTGAAATTTAGGAGCATGAATCGCTGCTGAAGTGGCTCCTGCATTAAATGCTTTCTAATACCCATAGTAGTTCTGTCACTAATTATCAACCATGTTTGCTATACTGGATGGTAAAAACAACATCTTAGATATGATGTAGTGCCATTTACAATGCATTTATAACTGAATTATTACATTAGAACAGCCTTGTTTTTATTTTAAAGATATGTAAATAGTGTGGATAAATGCTGAGTAATGACAACAAATACTTGATAACATTAACAATGCCAGAGCACTATCATTTTTAGTATAGGTCCTGTTGTGGCCCATACTAAAGCACAATTAATAAAAAATATGGCCACAAAATTATGTATAGCTGCACAAAGGTTTTACTAAAGTTATTGGATCTCTCTATGAATACTTTTCATTATGTTTGTTTTAAAACATTTTATTATCTTCAGAAGTGGATTTTTAGGATCTAGTTATTGCAATTTCAAGTTAGGTCAGAAGACTCTCCTCAGAGAGAACTTTCAGTAAACACATGGCATATGAGAAACTCTAAAAATAAATGCTCCTTTGCATTGACCTTTGCTCAATTAAATGTCACTATGAAGTGCTGTCTTTTATCTTTTCTTCATTTGTGCTGACCCAGAGTGGGAGACATATGTATCTGCACTCAGAGAAGCTGTACAAATAAATCTGTTTTGACCATGATGTTCCCAAGATGCTTGTTATGTGTCAACTAATAACATTCCAAATTTACTTTTATGTCTTATAAGTGAACTGTTGTAGTTAGTTTCTGAATTTAGTGTATCACTGATAATTTTGATGATCACACATGCGTTACCTCACCTCATGGATGATTCTGCTTGTATGGCCAACATTGCTTTCAACATCTAAATTCAAAAAAGGTGTTAGTACTTATTAAAATGATTTCCTGTTTTGCATTCACAAATATTGTCTGTATATAAACTCCTCTGAGCAGAATGGCTACTTACAGATAGGGTTGCATACTAAGAGACCCACCCTCAAGCTGGATTAAACACACCGTTTAGTAGCAGCTTGAAAGAATTGCCTTTCTTCCCCTGGCTGATATACTTCCAGCATAGTAAAGTGCTGAATTCCCTTTAGCACAGTACACAGAGGAATTTGGTGTTCTAGATATCTATGTTGTTCTGTGAAAATAAGAAAATTATAATATTATGATTTCATATATTTTTGATGGAGAGATGAATATCAGGAAAACCCCCCACTGTATAGATGGGTACTAAGAGCATTCCATGGTCTGATTTACAATAAAAGATAATCTTAGTTACCTATATATACTATGGGCAGCCTGGTGGCTAAGTGGTTAGCACTTCTGCCTTACAGCACTGTGGTTATGAGTTCAATTCCTGACCATGGCCTTATCTGTGAGGAGTTTGTATGTTCTCCCCATGTTTGCGTGGGTTTCCTCCGGGTGCTCCGGTTTCCTCCCACACTCCAAAAACATACTGGTAGGTTAATTGGCTGCTAACAAATTGACCCTAGTGTCTGTGTGTATGTTAGGGAATTTAGACTGTATGCCCCATTGGGGCAGGGACTGATGTGAGTGAGTTCTCTGTACAGTGCTGTGGAATTAGTGGCGCTATATAAATAAAAGGTGATGATGATAAAATGCAATCCCCATTGCGACTAATATACATTACAGAGAGCAGTCTAGTGGTTTTGTGATCAGTTTACAATGCCAAGCCTATTATGGAGACACTTTACAGTGCAGACTCCAAAATCTCTGATTGCTTTAGAATGTAGATCCCAATATCTCTTTAGGCTATACAATGCAGACCTCTGTTCTTTTGGTGGCAAAACAATGCAGACTACAGATCTCTTGTCACACTACAGATGCCATACCTCTGGTGGTGATACTATGAAGACACCAAATCTCTAGTGATGGCACGAAATGCAGACACTAATAAATTAATTTCCAGATCTGAAGTCCTGCACACTTTCACTTCCGCTGTGCTGGGAAGCTTTCATACAACTCCTGACACTCATATTGGTGATAACACCAGCATTCACAAATCAGATTGTCAGTACTCTTAAGGGTGAATGGTCTACACTATCCACCAATCACAGTGCTGTAAGCTGTTTAATGGATATGACAGCTTCCCAACACACCCAAAGTATTGATGTATGGTAAGAATTTACTCTCCCCTCAAGAAATAAAGGAGGTTAAGTGAGAAATATTGGCAATTAGATAAAATTAGATAAAATTTAAGGCTCTTAGGTATGACTTATAGTGCGGAAAATACGGTATATACTGCACCTCTCTATCATCTGATTTTAATGTCATGAACATTAAGGGCCGCATTTACTGTAGCGTTCAGATTAAATCCAACTAGAAGGTGCAAATTTGAGCCTTGGTAAAGCCATGTTGAATTACAGGGCCGGCAAATTTAAAATGTGACAGATTAAAGCTGGGACGGGGGCTCACATCTAAATCTCAACGTAAAAAGAAAGTTGCCCAGTATTTGTGTGCTACATGCAAAATAAGGCAGAATTTTCCTTACATGTAAAATAAATTAATTTTCCCCCCTATGGTTTGCCAAGATGCAAATTTCATCTTTTAGCTGGACTTGCTTCTAACTCTAAGGCTAGGTACATACTGGAGGTTTTTCAACCAATTATCGGGTCAATTACCCGATAAAAGACTGCCCTGCAAAATATACAGTCATTCCAAAGTGCTGATTGTAATTTCATTTGGTTGGCTGTATGATTTAATAATTTCGTTCCATTCACCTTCTGATCATGTAGTGTGTATGCACTCACAATCTCCACAAAGTTTACAGAATCATGGGGGTTATATTTACTAAACTGCAGGTTTGAAAAAGTGGAGATATTGCCTATATCAATCAATCAGATTCTAGCTATCATTTATTTAGTACATTCTACAAAATGACAGCTAGAATCTGATTGGTTTCTATAGGCAACATCTCCACTTTTTGAAACGTTTGGTTCGTTTGTTCGTTCTGAGACTGAATATTTTGTTTCAGAGTCACAGAAGCTAACAAAATTTGTTATGACATGTGGATAGCTATAACAAAGCGGTTAATCAGTATGACAGGAATGAATGAATGAATGCATGTTGTGCTGTCATTCTCTAAATGTTTATAGGACCAGATGAAGAGCACAGATCTGAAGGTAAATCATGTGTAGTGTGTATACATGAATCGCCTGACCAGTCAGACCTTCAGTCGTATGTACAAAGGTTGTAGACAACAGATTGTTCGGAAAATTCTCCAGTGTGTACCTAGCCTTAATGAGGTCCTAAATGACTACTTTCTGAACTGCACTCAGAAGTGTCTATGTTTACAATACGATGTCCATACATTATTAATGAAGGGATATCTGTTTAAGTGAGCCTTATTTGATAAACAGAAAAGAGATAAAAGCATATGATGAAGACATCTCCCCCTTCTTCATTAGATTATGTTTAGCATACTAGTATTTCTGGTGTGGAAATATGACCTGCATAGGCCATTGAATGGTTAGGTCTCCTCCTACAGATGCCTTTTGCAATTAACATCTCTTAAGATCAAATAGGCCTGGTTCACATCCTGTACTGGGACTCTGCCTGCTTTGGTGTGAACTGTAATTGCACACACACACATGCAGGGGCGTAGGAGCGAAAATTTTCATGGGGGGGCAAACTACTACAGGGCTTGGAGCCCCCTTTTCTCACAATTGGTATCTCGTTTTACGACAGTTGTAAAAGTGAATGTAGATACACAGAGACTCCCAGTTCTATTTTCATTTTTGTCAGTGTTTCAGGGGTTGGCCAACCCCAGATTCATAGTTTATTTTACTATAAAAATGTATTTATACATTATTTAATACATTTTCTTATTAATTAGTAGATAGCTGTTAAAAGGGTAAATAAATTCAATTGTTCATCTTAAAAATGTACATTTTTCATAGTCATTAACCTAGTTTTTATTCAGGTTTTGTTGACAGCCTAATCTCATTTGATTGGCAGTATTTTTAAATCTATTGTCACTGCCTCACTGGTTATGGTATGTGCTATATCTCATGTTTGTTACTGGATACACTGCATGAAATTCAGGGTAAAAGTAAAGTGAATATTTGTTCGTCATCAATACTTGTTATTTATTAAATGTTTATGAACAGAACACTTAGGGCTAGATTTACTAAACTGCGGGTTTGGAAAAGAGGAGATTTTGCCTATAGCAACCAATCATATTCTAGCTTTCATTTATTTAGTGCATTCTACAAAATGACAGCTAGAATCTGATTGGTTGCTATAGGCAACATCTCCACTCTTTCAAACCTGCAGTTTAGTAAATATACCCCTTAGAGTTTTTTAGATAAACAAATCAATCAATCTGTATTAAATCTATACTTAAAAAACATTTAGTAGTTATACTAAGACAATCTATAATTTAAAAAAGATTCACAAGTTTAGAACAGATACCATGTCCTCAGAAATTAGCATGAAGGCTTTTGTGGAGAAGGTCACCGGGGGGGAGGGAGTCCTGTCAGCTCCCTCCAGTTCCTACGCCCCTGCACATATGCAATATCTCTGTCCACTGGGATGGCTTCATTGTCTCCGCTCTCCTTCCTGCTTCAACACATCAAATTTTTCAAGAATCCTGGCTTCAAAATAAGGCTGAGTATCACCTTTGCACTTCTACGCTAGATTAGCAACAGGGGCAAATAGGGCTGCCATATCTTTCTGGTATACTTTTCTCAATTCTGAGACTGTACCGGTGAAGCTCTCATCCCAATAAAGAAAGAGACCTTGGCTTTAGATGAGAATCAGCGGGATCAAATCTTCCAGAATGCATATTGAATGTCAAAATGTCTGAATCATTCTGAGATGTTCTATAAATTACTGTATAGACTTTACTTGACCCCTGATAAGCTCCATAAGATGTGGCCAACACAGTCTAAAGCCTGCTGGTGGAACGACATCATACATACATTCTGGAGTTGCCCTATTGCTAATCTGCGGTCTGCAGTATAAACAGTGATATCCCAGGTCATTAAGACACCAATCCCATTTTCTTCGGAGGTGGCACTCCTACAGCTCTTTCCATCAAAATTGACGTATGGAGAACATTATGCAGTTGGTCACAATTTTATTGCAATTAGGGCGGTGATTGCCCAATAATGGAGAACTCCTGTTCTCCCCCCGGTTGCTAAGATAATATCTAAAACTCAGCTAAGTTGCAAAATGGAAACATTAGGTGTTCCATACCCCTCCTCTGCTTCCTCACCTCATATGGTTTGGCTCACATGGAACAACTACATAACCCAATGTCGGGCCCCTCAGGTTAATGTAAACGCATTATTATCTTCTTCTTAGTAACTCTTCAACATAGGCAAGTGTGTTGATAACATGTTTACTGTGATTGGAATTTCAAAATATGTAATGTAAGTGCTTGGATATCAAGTGTGTATTTCCATTCCCCCTCCTTATCCCCCGCCCCCACTACTTTCCTCCCCCCTCTCAGCCCCATTTTAATGTATGTTTTCTTGTATACCATGTACACTGAAAACTTCAATAAAAACTATTATTGAGAAAAAAATAAGGCTAAGTATGAGCTAATATACTGTATATTGTTCAACATGGGAAACATAGGTAATTGAGAAATGGTAAGATATATTGTCAGATATTGTTAAGAAGTGTTGGATTGTAATTGATTGGTTAGTGATTTGAATGCTTAGAAAGTGAAATAGTAAGTGATACGTTTCATGAGATATTGTTAGCTATTTATACTTAGAAAGTAAATTGTAAGTGATAAGTTAAATAAGATTGCTTGGAAATTGTTACTTGAGAAAGATAGTTTATGTAGTATTGTTACACTGTACTTTAGGAGTTTGACTGTGCCTACAATAGAGCTTGTGCTATAGCCATTCCTCTTCTCCTGCTAGACAAAAGGGGAGGTTATGGGACACATGTTGTGGACTTTTAGTAATAGAATGCATTATTGTTGAAGTTAAGCATTGAGCTTAGTGCAAAAGGCTGCATTGTTATTTTTGGGGATTTAGTATTAATATTGCTAATACTGGTTGTATAGTTTCAAACAGACTGTATTGTGTCATATGCTTGTTACAAGGCTGAGTGTATATAGGATTGAGTTATTCTGTACTTGTTTTACTGTAAAATACATACACTTAAAATACTGTGTACTAAATTCACATACATTGAGTGGTTTAACATAAGCAATTAGGAGACAAAATGACCACCATTGGACCATGTGCTTTGTTAAAGTTCCTCGCCATTAGGCCATGTACTGTGATAATATGGCCTCCATTGGGCTGTGTTAATAAGAGTGGAAATAATCAAGATGACAAAGGAATTGTAACTGAATCTGTCACACACACACACACACACAGACACTCACACCGAAATCTGAGCATACACAGATAGAAAAGGCACAAATAACACGTTGCTAAAACAGCTAAATTAGGAAATGCATTGTATTTTATCTAATATATATTCTGCTTTATACACTGTGTTTTATGTGTAAAGACTGTTACTGAAAATACCTATTGCTAATAACAATACATATTATCTTAGATGAGACTTTGTGGAAAATCTTTTGTGATATTATTATCGTTATTCCTTGTATTATACTGTGTGTATCAAAGTAAATAGAGCAGATAATGAAATAGAGCTGGATTTAAACTAGAATCTACCCTTTGTGAGTGGTCATTTCTGAATGTATTTATTAAATGATCATTAGCATATTAGCATATTTACCTCACCATTGGACCTTCAGTGCTAACAGAGAACAAGAACAGACTCTCAGAAATAGCACCAGTTTTACATACCCTTTTACAACATAAAAAGCATATTAGTATATCACGTCTCTGCTGTCTATTCACATTACTTATTTGCCTTTTCCATTTGTACTACTACTACAGAAAAGAATATGTTATTTTTAAAAAGGTAAGCAACAAAGGTGGGGTTGTTTGAGTTTAATTAAATTGTATATGGAAAATACAACTTTTGCACTTATTAACATATATAAGTATACTTTTTTGCATACGCCTTTTTCTGCATACGTTCAGTGTGCAAATGCGTCAAATTCTAAATTAGACCTTATTAGTTAAAATACTCTCTAATCGACAAAGATAATGGAGTATAGACAGGCACTTTAAAAAGCTCAAACTAAATTTTATATACAATTTTTATAACGTGAAAGAGGACACATCTACCCACCAATCTTCATGGTAATGATGTTACTTATTCTCTAACAAAATCTCAACATTCCTAAATTCTCCCAAGAAGTTAAACCACCAACTGCCCCAGATAAACCTTACAGTTTTATTTTAATTTCAAGATCTTAAGGCCTCCTCCAATGCTATTATGCTTTGTAGCCAAAGAACAAATAGGATTCGTAAAGGGTTGGCAGGCCCTGGATGGCACCAGATTTTTAGACATCATACAGAGTGTTGAAAAAAAGGGATGAATAATTTTGCTTCTTTCAATGTAAGTGTCCACTTGGATTACCTGTCAGTCCTGTTGGACAAAAGCGTCAGTAATTAAGTTTTTAAATCTTTACTAGAATTCTGTGGAAGAACAAAACTATCCTGATCAGGAATAGCCCTAAAATAATGGCTCCACCCAAAATATTTTATTTTTGTAGAGCAATCTCTCTGTCTATTCTGCTGTATATGCCTTCTGATGTTTAAATAGTGTTTAAATAGCAAGGAAAACATCACTAAGTTAGTTTTCCATGTAGTATGACAAAAATTAGCATGTTTGTACCTAACCTTTCCAAATATCATTAAGCTGTAGTCTGAGAACAAATAAACTTTGGAAGGAATAATCAAAATGTCAGATATGGGTTGTTATTGAGTTCAAAGCAACCCCACACTTGTACTTTAAAATGATGCTGTAGATCTAACTAACTGCAGTACCCTCCCTTTACCTCACTTTTAGCACATACAATTATAGGTTGCAGGTTTGGTGGTAGGAAGTTACACATGTACAGGGACGGATATAGTTTGTATTTTTAGGGGGGGAAATTTAGGCCTTGCCCCGTTTTTTTAATTCTAACAGTGGGCTCCCTGCGGCTGCACACTATGTGCAGGTCAGTGTCGCTGTCGGCACAGATTGTAATAATCGCCCCCCCTCCCCCCTCTTTTTTTAAAGTGGCTTAATGTAGGTGGAAGCATATCAACTGTTTAAGGAGCCAACACAAAAGAAGGCTGGCTTGAAACACTGTTGCCACTAGCCACAATAGTGGTAAACAACATCAATGCAACACAGTAGGCATGACTTGAATTACTAGTTAAATATAACTGTGATTACTTGTAAACATTAGCATCAACAAATGAACTGATGCTTTTTTACTCCCATGAATGCTCCATGCTAAATGAATTGCAAGTAAGACGAATCAGGAATTCTACTGTTTTGCATAATAATTTGCCCAGTAACATATATATATATATCCAGTTTCAAACGGGCTTTAAAAACCCACCTTTTTCTTAAAGCCTTCCAGTCTCCCACTTAACTACCTACCTTATCCTCTGCCTCTCCCCCTTCTTTCCCCTTCCCTGCCTCCGTCCCTCTACTCTCCCTCTCACCCCTGCGTTTCTCCGTCTGTCCACCCCTCCCCTTAGATTGTACGCTCCTCTGAGCAGGGCCATCTCTCCTCCTGTTTCCACCACTTCTAACTCTGCTCTCCAGCTACTTTGCCCTCCTCCTCGAGGGCCCTCCTCCCCCCTCTGGGGGTCTCCCTGTCTTCCGCGCCCTCCTTTTGGGCCCCGTCGTTTGCGGATTCTCCCCCTGCCCTCACTAGCTGTGCATTGAGCTTACTGAGTTACTGTGCTTTATGTTTACTGTACTGTGCTGTCTCACCTTGTATTGTAATTCGTTTTTGTCCCTGTACGGCGCCACAGACACCTTGTGGCGCCCTATAAATAAAAATTAATAATAATAATAATAATAATAATAATAATAATATATTACAGAGATTTCTAGTGAACTATATACAAAACAGAAAGTATTCTAGTGTATAATACAGACTGCATCCTAGTGACAACTATACAATACAGAAATTATCCAAGTGACTAATAAACAATACAAAGAGCATCTTAATAAACAATACAGAGAGCATTTTATAGACCTTTATAAAGCACAGAAATCTTCCTTGTGACCACTACACTATACAAAGAGCATCCTTATGACCACCGCAAAGTCACGGCATACCCATGATTTGATGTTGTTGCCTGATCTGTTGAGCCCTATTGCAACACAGACTATAGGTATGTATATCTGCCCTGAAGTTGGCATGGGAACGCCCAAACTAGTTGGCAGGGCATGGAGATATCTTGATTTGATGTGTGGTGTGGGGGTCAGCCCTTCATTTTTCTTTTGAACTCCTGAAAAATATTTATAAACATAGCTGGATTTATTGTGCAACACTAATAATATCTCACTATCTACACGAATGTGGTCACAGTTTTCAGCATCTTGTTTAAACTCTTTGCTGTTGCACTTTACATTTTTTTAATATATATGAATTGTTAGTGTTACTTACATCATTAAAAATCATGTCTCACTGGAGCTAATTAATTATATTTCAACCAGTGGCAATATATATATATATATATATATATATATATATATATATATATATATATATATATATATATATGGATGTACTACAAGTTTTCAAAGGCCTTTTATTATTTCTTGAATTTATTGTGTCTTCATTATCATGTAAATATTTTGAGTACAACTGATTGAGAAACCTGTTTGATCATGCCAAATTGATATTTTTACCACCAGCAAGTTTATTATATACTGATTGAGACACATTTTGATTTTCCATAGTCTTTTTGGGGTATGTTTCCACCATCTGTTATGTATGAATATTTTCTATCCAGGTTTTATCTATTTAATTTGTTACTAAGGTAAAACTTTTAGAATTAGTACTTATTGGCTCCTCCAGCCATATCATGCCCCCTGACCTTCTATAAGTGCTTGTGCTGCTGACAGTGGCACGGACATCCATCAAGGTGGAAGTTTACTGCAGAATAAGCCAGAAAGCACTTGCAAGATGATTATTACCTCTGATTTGCTGCCAGGCTGCCTATCATAGATGGCTCATTGGTTGTGCTAGCACATAGGTTTTCAATAGTACTCAAGACTGTGGACTGTGAAGGCAAAACATAAACCTTAATATTTTTTACTATTAATAAGTAATTATTGATTTTGAGGTATGTTTTGGTTTGTCGTCTTGCTGAAATATCCAACTTCTTTCACCTTCAATGTCTAAACTAACTCTAGGACATTAGCTTGTAGGATTTGTTGATATGTAGCTGAATCCTTATTTTCTTTCGACGGTAGTCAGCATATCAATGTACTTTACAAAGCCTTGTACATTGTCCATGCCCGCATACTTACAGTACCCCCTTCACAGCACCGATGAGGGCGTCACAGTTATCGGTGACGTCTTGAGCTGCCGCCGGCTTCTTCACTGATCGCGATGACTTCCTCTCGGTTTACACAGCAGTCGTCCTGGAGCCTGGTCGGGGAAGGTGCCCTTCGGTCTGAACATGTCACGGTAAGTCGGAATAATGACTATCATTATTTCGTACCCAACCCATTTTCTTACACCCGTAAAATATTTTCTGCTCCACTGATAGCCACACAAACCCAAAGCATGATACATCCATGAATCCCCAACTGTTGCAAGGTTTTCTTATCTTTAAATGCTTTACCTGGTTTTCCAAATGTATAATTTGTGGTTGTGGAAAAAAATAAACATTTTCTGTTTTCTCGTGACCAGGGTACTTTGTTCCAAACAAGCTAGAACAATTTAGATATATTTTAATATCCTACCCTTGCTTTCTGTCAGTCAATTACGTTTATTTTTAAGTCACAGGAAACTGCTTAGATGGAGCCCATAATTTTTAAGAGTAGGCACAGCATCCTGAGAGGTTAGTAGGGTCAGGCAGTCTTCACCTGGTGCTAGTGCTATTGGCAGGAGCCGCTGTCCACCGAGCCAGTGCCTAGCAATAGCAACTGGTGACTTAGACAAACCAGGCAGCAGTGGGTCACTCTGAGCTAGTTGCCAAGCAGTGGCCACCAGCGTCCTATCTCTGTGCTGCGTGCATCTAGCTGGTTGCTAAGCAGCAGCAGCTTTCTACAAAATCTCTTTCATTAAAAACCATTTTTTATCAGTGTCTTCCTTTCTATCACTTCTGCTGGTGATAGTTCAAACTAAACTATCGTACTGAGTCTGCTTATTTTGTATTGTCCTGCTGTTGTGACTCAGTCCATTTATTGGACATTCTCCTGTTTTCTCCAGCCCTTGACCTCTGCTTGACTTTGGATTCCTTGTTAACCTCGGCCTGCCCTGACTTCAACCTGATTATTGCGCTTGCTGTTGATCTCTGCCTTCCTTAACATCAGCCTGACTACCAGATTTTCTGTTGACCTCGGCCCGCCCTGACCTCTGCCAGTGTATTGGACTTTTCTCTTCATCATCATCATCAGCTATTTGTATAGCACCACTAATTTTGCAGTGCTGTACAGAGAACTCACTCACATCAGTCCCTGCATCATTGGAGATTACAGTCTAAATTCCCATTCAAACACGGGGAGAATATACAAACTCCACCCAGATAAGGCCATGGTTGGGAATTGAACTCATGATCTGAGTGCTGAGAGGCAGAAGTGCTAACCACTAAGCATCTAATTAAAACACATGTGTGGGGGGTCTATGTAAATTGTATGCCATGAATTTACAACTTTGGATAATAACTAATGAACTGCGTTGGTGTTAAATAGCCACTATTTTCAAAGTGACTACAATTCTCTTTTTTAAGAAGCATTTGTTGATATCCTGTGAATAAATGCCAAATGGGCATTGAAATGAATCAGAAATAAGACTAAAATACTAGCTTAATCGGTGCCTTGGTTGTTGAACAAGGATAACATTGTGCTTGCTGGAACAGGATAACACTGTGCATATTGAGCAAATAACATCTATCAAGTGAGAATGCAATTGCTACTATGCGACTGAGGAGGTGTAACAGCTCTTTGAGTTAAATTATTCGATGGTGTGACGATTATGTATTATTGTTCTTTTCCCTTAATATTCAAGTATGAAAATGTATATTGTATGTAACCATGTAATGTAATCTTAATGTGTGCTTTGCTAGATGACATCAGTTTGAGCCTATGCAAATGTCAATAATCTGTTGATATTAGCCAGACCAGGGAGAGATAGGCATGGTTGAGGAATTTGAAGCCCCAAAATTGTAAACTATCTAGCCAAGCAGAAAGAGCAAAGGTGAGAACTCAAGGTCCTGTGAACATTCCCCATCTCAGGACATCCCTAGCTCACTTCGAAAGCCCTGTGACATTTGGGAGATCAATCTGTCCTTATTGACAGCTAAACTCCAAAGGTAGGGGGTGAGAGCTATGTGGAAAAAGGTTTAAAATCTTCTGCCTTAGACAATAATGTTTGCATTTTCATGAGGGGGTCTATCAAGACTAAAATGCCTCATCTTTCTCATTTGTGTTCGCTCACACACATGCCAAGTCTTAACTAGTAAGTAGTGACTCTGGTTTTATTTCCTATTTTATTTTCTGAAACTTATTTGTGCAACTTAATATATGTCTTGTTATAAACTTTTTTGTAATTAAGCTTTGGAAACAATATTTAGATTAAATAAATTTAATCTAGTGTGTTCTCCGTGATTCTTTCTGAACTTACAAAGCCCAGGGAGGCTCATGTTACATATGTATTTGATTTACATGTGAAACATTAATAAGTGGGTTTGGTGAACGTAAGGACACCATAATAAATCCTTTGTGGTGACAGAAAAGGTGTATTCATTGCTAAGTGACTAAGGTGACGCCAGTCACAGCTAGCTGTTGTAACAATCCTGACCAGGTTTTGTTACTTTCCCTGTCTGCTCTGTTTTTCTGTGCATCACATGACTCACCCTCAGGGCGGGTCACTTTTAAGCTGCTCTATTTAAACTCAGCACTGACATCTGCTCACTGTCAGTGCAACTTGTTGCTAGCCTGATTCCTTGGACTCCTGTGTATCCTGACCCTCTGTCTTTCCTGTGTATGAGTTTCAGTTCTCTACCTAGTGCTAGAGCACTTCTACTGAGACTCCCCTGCTGCAAGTATAATCTTGTGCATATTACAAAGACTTTGTTTTCTTTCTATTGGGCCTCTACTGATTCACAGCCTGCTGCAAGTCTGTTCATGTGCATATAACAAGACTGCTATTGTGGTTATCACCTTGTCACGCTCCGCCGTAGCTATCGGACACCTGCATATTATCATCTGCATATTTATATATATATGTTTTATTTATCATTGAAGTATTGAAGAACTACATCGTGTCTTGCCTCCTTTTTCTGAACCTAGTAGACTCAGCATCTGGTCGTGTACAGGCCTGCTCTGACTATCAGACCTGTAACTACCAGCACCGTAACAGCTGTTCAGATTGCTGTATCTGGGACAGGCTGGGCTTTCGTGACAGATGGGCTAGTGCTAGACCTGAAATACAGAGCAGAAAAAGAAAAGGACACAACAAAGAGAAAGGGCTTATTAAAGTGTCAAAAAGTTTCAATATCTGAATCATTATTATATGAGTGAACTAAGTGTACACATTTCATTGACCTTTTAAATATATGCTATAGTCTGCAATTGATATTCACTTGCCTTTCTGACTTCAGCTTGTACTAATTTAGTCAATAACTGCCTTCTTACATGTCTTGTCCACCCCACTCAGCAATATCTTCATTTAATAAGCCCCTACTACCACAAGTTAAGACCTTGGAGCACCCGAGCGCTGTGGAACATATTGTTTTCCTTGGAAAGATGGTTGCAATAGACGAAAATCCCATTAAAAAGTTCTAGGGGTTTTATTATATCAACAGATATCGTCATAACACATGAGATGATTGAGTCATCAGTGATTATAATAGCTACACTAATTTGGATTTGGGGTTCAAAACAAACCAGTTACAAGAACATTTTCACACCCACTAATTGAGGTGAATTTTAAGCATGGAATGAAGAAACATAAGTAAGAATTTCCAGTAAGAAAAGACAGGACTGTCCTAGAAAAGCCAGGACACATGGTAATCCTAACTACTAACACACACTGAGCCATTACTAACCTTAAATTGATAAACAGAATATTAAACACATGCTCTTAAGACCACATTTTTCACATCCATTTTAAACCATTAAGATATGGTAAGGATAACATTATGATTTTGGAACTGAATATAGCTCATTTCTAAAACTTAATGGCAGATGGATTCTGGTGTAGAATTGCTCTCTTGAAGGCAATGGATATACCTTACAATCCCCCTTGTTCATATGCCTTTTTTGCAACTATGATAGAAAAATTAAATGGGAAGCTCTATTTGGACTTAGACTAATGTTCTGATTGAATAATGCTAATAGTACAATCTGTAATTCTGGAATTATGTCAGATTTTACAGTTGTCGAGGAGCTAAAAATCAATTAAAATATATTTTTAGTCATGTTCAAAACGGCACAAGGTGATAAGTATGTAACAAATTGTAATGCACATTTTAATTCAGTTGCAGAACTGACTGAAGCATGAAAACTATCCATCCCAAAGCACTGATTTAGTTTGTGGTTTACAACAAAAGAATAAAATTTGTACATTTCGCATCAAATTATTTCCTTTACAATAAACAAAATGGCAGGAACTGCACCTAACGTTGGATCAATACTCAGACCATTATCTTAGTAAAAGAAGCAGCAAATCACATTTACGTGGAATGTCAGACACATAATTATAAGCAGATGGCAGCCTTTGCACTACAATGCAACCAAGAAAATACGGACATCATTTCAAATTAAAATCTATAATGATAATACACATCTCAAAGTCTTTGAGCAGGCCTGAGTGCATTAATCTTCTGAATGACTTCCCAATGTATGCACTGGTCATAATGTTGTTTTCACATGACTGGTTCTTAAAGGAAAGCTTTTAACAAAAAATAGCTAACATTTATTTTGTCAGATTTATAAAGAGCTAATATGCAATTTTCTATAAAACTCAGCTTGTAAATAGGATTTAATTACTTAGTTTAATTAGTTTACGGATTATGTAGAATTGATAAGGACATATGGATGAAGGCCGTTTTCCATTATAGTCAAAAAGAAAATCTACGCTTACAATGGAATATATATATATATATAGATATGTGCATACATATATATCAAAGATTTAAAGATTACAACATAGCTGACAACCATTTAATGGTCAGATTGGTAATTACTGAATTGGTAATAGTACTAGAGGGGTTATTTCCTGGTTGGGATTGTTCCCTTGAAGCTTACATGATACCATGTTCCCCAAACTACTGTAAGTATTATTATTATTATTATTATTATTATTATTATTATAATAATACATCCCCTCATGTCAACCAATGGCAGGGGGGTAGTGCATGATGGCGGGGATAGATGTGCATAGAGCCAAGAAAATTGATTGCTTGTGGCCTGAGTTGTATTATGCTATTAGAGGCGAGACACAGAGTACAGAGAGAAAATGACAGTAGCAGAGAATGAGAGGGACAAATAACACTTAAATTTAAGAGAGAGAGAAGGAGAATGTGAACAAAATAACTTTAATAAGAAGAGAGAGAAGGAAAGTGAGAAAGCTTAAACAATAAGGTAAAAGTTGGTGGCTCCTTGTTACACTCCTGGTATAGCTGGATTGGGGTACCTTTGGAGCATGGTAATGCCACACAGAACTACAAATTTAGTTATTGGTGGAGTAATCGTCTAAATTCCAATTAACTAAGGACAGAGTATATTATTATATTCAATTATTAACTCCTCCTTATGAGATGTCCTTAATTTTAAAGTGTTCATCGACTGAACAACCTATTGCCAATAATATCATCAATATGATGAGTGCGTCAATCTTGTGGGAGACAGAAACCTGCCCATTATGTGTTTTTGTAAGTGGGCTGTGTCTTGATGTGAGGTGGGGAATGTTCGCAAGCAGCAAACAGATTAGGAATTTGGTAGTGGAAGGAGAGGGTCCCCTAGCAGCACAAAGTTGTGAAGGAAGGTTCCTATCACATTGGTGCAGGCAGATTGTGCTGTGAAATGCAACACTATTTGAAACAATAATTTATAAATCAAACTTGTCCATACCACTCTTCATTATATGCACATTATCTATCTATCTATCTATCTATCTATCTATCTATCTATCTATCTATCTATTTATCTGTCTGTCTATCTATCTATATATTTTGTTTTTTAAATATATAGTGTAAATAGCGTCATGAACTTTAGACTTAAACAGATTAAAATATTCTGTTTCTTAAAATGTTATTCATGGTAGTATTTCTAGCAAAACTTTGTACTACAGCTTCAAAAAGAAATTGCTTTATACTAAGCCAGAACCGCTAGAATAATGGAACTCTTTCTTTATTATTCTGTGAAAAGAGCAACATACACAGTTCTTTACACCTCACGGTCTTCTGTTCAGTTTGTTTTGCTGACTGAACAGTTAGAAAGATATCTGCTTAACGCTGTCAAAAGGTGTTGTAAATAGGAGGCAAGCTATTGAGAAGCTTGAAACAGACCATTCCGCGTGACCTCCTTCTGACCTTTCCCACTGAAGGTCACATCTTGGCTGCTTCAAAACAGAGGGACCTGACAGAATTGCATGGAAAGGAACTATACACTCAACCTACCATTTGCCACTAACACTTTGCAGCCTACAAAATTTCTTCTTTTACTCTCAAAGACATGCTTTTTTTCTGAAGTATTCCCACCAGAAAAAGTGAAACCTTCTGCCTTTGTGCATTATTCATTTTGTATTCATGAGAGGAGGTAAAGTAAAAACACTGCCATAAACAGGGTCTTTCTTTGCAATGGTGTTTGAATAAAGAGATGTCTATTAACACAGCAAATTTCAGACTACATCCTCCTCAGGAATTTAGCTCAACCACTTACATTTCCTGCGCAATTGATACAGCAACTAAGAAATTGGGAGAAACTGGTAAAAGTGATATTTCATCCCTACGGAATAGTTCACACTTCTAACTTACAAAGGTGGTGCTTATTGCTTATATATTTGTTAAACTATAATATTTGTTTCTGTATTAAACACATGCAATTGAACATGACTGTGAGATTATGTTTTTTAACTAGAATACAGAAACAGTGATTTTTTTTAAGGGAGAAGACAGAAATAAAATAGAAACAAAGGCAAATAATTATAACAAGAGAATCAAACCACACTTCTGACAAATCAGCTGTACTATCAGTAGTATACAATGACACTTAGGGAATATTTTGTTCCTGATATTTCGACACTCAGTGATATGCAGTGATTCTCATCATAGCTGGTACCGGTGTGCCACTCGGCTATACAACTAGCAGAGGGCAGCACTCATGTTGGGAAGGTGGAAGCAGTGCCATGATGTTCATCAGCCTCTGTAGTAGCATAAGTGAAAGGGTGGAGTGCAATAACATAAGAGAGAACATGTTGATCCAATTAATTGGAATTTGCTTTTTCACTGCAATGCAGAAATAGAGCCTGTCAGGCAGTCAATATAATGCAGAATAGTTAATTCTGCTATGGGCAATTTTTAGTTTTTTGTTATAGCACATAAGTACAGTACTGGGCTTTGCACAATGTATATAACGTTATATAACGTTTTTCCATAATGCGCATAATAAATAGTAACATAATTGCTATGCAATTTATTGCAATGCAAGGTATAGCCTATAAGCAGTCTCCTTTTCCTCTTTTTTCTTTCTGAAATATTCCCACCAGGAAGAGGAATCCGAGTTAATATTATACATGGGCAAATAATAGACGTTTTGTAAGTTCAGTAAATCAAGTTTCATTGTGGTGGATGGAAAGGGAAGGTTGATGTTGTGATGTATTTTTGCGCAGAGTAGCATGATCTCTATTCACAATGATCTACAGTATCCTTAGAACATAACAATTGAAAGATGAGTGAAACTCCTAATTCAGTTTAAGAATTGGTTCCCTCAGTGATATCCTCACTGGATTTATCACTAAGCAATGAAATGTACTATAAATATCAACAATCCTTACCGTCTTGTGTGGAACAGAGTCTGAGTCTGATTACATAATTTTTTGCATCTATAGCTCCTAATTTCTTCTTCACCATCATAATATGTAAAAATGGCATTTTTCAGCTGTCCAATTGAAAAAGGACATATGTCAATCAAGTTCACATGTTACATTTTATAATCCACATACAGATGATGCAAATCCAGCTGTACAAATAAAAATCAGAAATGTTCAATTTTCTCTAAAAAAAAATCCTTCCTGATTTGGATTACTCACCAAGACATGTATAGTAGAATGAACATTAAATTGTAATCTAGACTGTAGCTTCCTTGCTTGCTTTCACACTGAAAGATGCAGCTGCAACTATGCAAACCCATCTATACAAAAACACAGCTTTCCAGTCATCTGCAATATCATTCTCACATACCTGGATTTCAGACACTTTTTTACACATCTTGCTACTCTCCATTGCAGAAAATCTAAGACTGTTACACAGCAACTGCTGCCCATTTTCATCATAACACCGCAAATTGTTTAAACGTATTACATTGGTAACTGTCTAATTGTGAAAATGTTGCAATTCATTTTTTCTTTTTGTTTCAATTTTGGTTCCCTTCTTTATCAATCGCTTGTTCTAACATATAGGAAAAGCTTATATTGCTGGAATTTTGTTTTAACCTGGTCTATTAAAATTACATAAAAATGTTGTAGAATGCTATTGAATCTACATTACTCTAAATTATATATACTCTTTATTATATATATATTTCTACCAAAAGTAACAGCTACCACAAATAACCAAACCACTGAAGTGTTCCAGAGCCATTTTTCTAGTGTCATAAAATTAAGAGTGCTAAGAACGAAATTTAAAATACCTAGTCAAAAGTAATCTCTGGAAAATTAAGGAAATGTATACATTTAAATGTGATGTATTTATGTTAACAGAGCATAATATAATTTTTATAGTATATCCAGTAGTAGAAGTGGAAATTTATAAGTGGTAATGTGAAAAATGTAAGTGAATGGAATTTCATAGTTTTACAATCAAAACAGTAGGAGAAGTGGTGGTATGGCATACCCCCGTACACTGGACAACTTCAATTACTGAGTATACTTAAGATATTTAATATATAAATCCACAAATGGCAAAAATCCCCTATCGATGAAGGCGTGAAAGTTGTCAGAATTTTAGGAGAAAGAATGTGGATTTTCAACTTAATTGTAGTAACAAATTCGACGTTTTAGATAAGATTACTTCAGACTTTCCATCGCCGACAACCTTCAAATCGGCGCAACCCTCTTTTTTAGAACAACATCTGAAACAGAAAAAACTAGATCACAGGAATCAAATAAGGCCAGAGAGCATAGAAACCCCGTCCAGGAAGATAAATTATCAAGACACAGATGAAAACGAGCTAAGAAAAGCTCCAAAAAGAAGAGTGATTGCCTAAGCACTGCCCCAAAGGTATTTTTAATTTATCAGATAGAATTCTACAGGTGGATGAATTGAGACTATTATCCAAAGGATTGTCCTTTGCACCTACTAATACTCCAAATGGGTTTGAATTGTTTATTGAACTAAACAAATACATCAGAAAACTGACCTTAAAAATGCATTTTTTAAAATTAGGAAATAATCAGCCTGATATCGACCAGAGAGCTGTTTCAGAGATACAAAATAATACAGGATTAAAAAAGACATCAAAATTCTCTCCAGTAGAATCTAAAGGAACACATATTGAGATTTTTGGAGATCTTGTCAAGCAAGACCTGGAACGGCTTATCAATACAAAACAAGGTTAAATTCAATCTTTATCCAGGAAGAAAAAATAGCTCTAGATAATTTAATTAAGGATGAAAATCTCATTATTAAACCAGCAGACAAGGGAGGCGGTTTGGTTTTATTAAACAAAAGTGACTATGTTGGTGAAGGTATTTAGGCTGCTCAGTAATACAGTGTTTCATGAAAAATTATCATTTGATCCCACTAAAGAATTTCTAACTGAATTAAAAACATTGCTGTTTAAGTGCCTTGCGATTGGCTGTTTAAGTAAACAAGAATTTGACTATGAATGTAATTATTATCCTAGAGTTGCAACATTCAATCAGCTCCCGAAAATACACAAACAATAAAAAAAACAGGACGTCCGATTGTCTCAGGGATTGGGTCCCTGACCTCCTACCTCTCAGAGTATGTGGACCATTTTCTCAAAAAATATGTGGGAATATTGAGATCACATTTAAAAGATTCGACCCAGGTCTTACAGGTGATAAAAAAAATTAAGTGGCAATCAGATTATTTATGGTGTATGTGATAACACTGTAACAATCCTGTTCTCGTTTCTCACATAATGTACATTATAGCAAGTACCTTTTATAGCCCTTACTTTTGTTTCCCAGTTCACAGACTACAACTGCATTGTCTAATTACAAGTGGATAAGGGGACATTGTAGCTCAGTGTAAATATGTATATTGTGTATTGTATATTGATGACGTGGCAGTGAGGTTGTTATTCATAGTATTAAAGTGAAGTCAGGGGGTTATGGGTAGGAATCAGGTTGAAAGATACTGGCGGAGCTAAATTAGTGTCCATTGTTCTTAGAAGACTATTCCAGACAGGCCATCTAGCAGGAGAGGTTCTGTGGAAGGACAGCTCATCTTCACTCCCCTCTCCAACCCCCTCTAGTCCAACACTGCCCGATTGTTAAGAAGAATAGACTCAGGGGTTTGCATAGGGAGGGGAAAAGACTGTGGATATTAGACCCTAGATATAAGGAGCCACTCCAGGGTGGAGGGAGTGTTCATTCTGGGATTTCATTCATGAAAGGTGCAAGATCTGGTTTGGAGTTATCGTTCTCTACTAGAGTCTACAAATGCAGCTAAGAGAGATCCATGGGTTGTCAAGTCTGGACAGCCAGGTGACTGTAACTCCTTAAGCTAGTGGGGTACGAGACAGATGATGTGGTAAACCTGCCTGGCATTTATTTAATGTGTGTACATAATAATCTAGTGATTGTTTTAATTACAATAAAAGTATTTCTTTACTTTCTAATTGCCTTTGCCTGAGTATCTATACAAATCCTAGAAGGCACTGGGTAGAATTCCCTGGCATAATGAGGCACCCTTGGGTGGCCATCCAGCGTTAAGTGGGTAGCGTTAAGATAAACCCTGTATCTTCACAGTGTACCTTTATTGTGTGCGATCCCACACAATGGATTATCCCACGCTAAGGATTTGAGTGTCGAATTTCAGGACTTCATCATGGAATGTCCTACATATATTTTGGATCATAATTATTTTATGTTCCTAGATGAATTTTATTATCGGGTGCGGAGGACGGCGATGGGCAGTCTCTTTGCACCAAGCTAAGCAAATATCTATATGGGCGAATGGGAGAGTCAGGTGACTTATGCCAATGACTGCTATATGCAGAAAATTGTGTTGTTTAAGAGGTATATAGGTGATATACTTATTATTTGGACAGGTACAGCAGTGGAATTTGGTCAGTTTATGAAGGAGATTAATGAGAATGATTACGATTTGAAGTTCACCTCCAATACCCAGAAAGAGAGAATCGAGTTTCTAGATTTAGTGTTGGATACAAAAAAAGTGAGGAGACTTGATTGTACTGAATTGTTACCCTACAAGAAAAGAAAAGTAGAGGATACTACATCTCGTGCTCCTTCATTACCACTTTCAATTCAGCTAATAATCTAATTAACAAAGTTTTAGATAAACACTGGTCAGTATTGAAGTTTATACCCAGATTATCTAATCATCTGCCTGACAAACCTCAGATCGTTTATTGACGACCCTTAACTCTTAGAGCTTGTTTAGCCCCGTCTCATCTTAAAAATACCAGTGTGGGGAACAATCATTGGTTAACTCCCATAAAATGTTTTAATCCATGTGGTGACTGCAAAGCATGTAAACAGGTGCATAGAGACCAAATACTTTTTCAGATACATCTGCTCAGAAAATCTGGAATATAAAGTGTTCTGTCTTCACTATAATCTTCTCTTTAGTCTGAATATAATCAGACAGACAGCATAACCACTCCTACTTCAATGTTGTTTATTCAAGTAGTTAAGAAAGTTATAATTCAAGTGGTAAAACTGTAATACAGAAATAAGGAAATACACTTACAACATGAACAAATGTATTGTAATGCAAAAGGAAAACACATGGCAAAAATGCATAACTAGTGAGCAATCTTACCATTGATGCTGTGCTAAGGGGAGATATATACTGCACCTCTTGCTTCTAGCATGTAATATCTAAAATGGAGACCTGTAGCTACCCATAGTGCATTGGTAACTAAACTACAAAGGCTCTGAGAGTTCAATTTAAGTTAATACCAAGCTGACCACTAGATAGAGTTTATACAGAATACATACATATGTAAATACATAACTGCTGAAGGCATAACACTCCCCGCCTGGTATCAATTGATGCCACCACTTAAGTCCTCCGAAGGTAACAACAAGATTAGCTCAGATACTGGTCTAAGAAATAACTTAGTCTCTCCGTGCTTGCAAATCTTGACCTTTACCTTACGGACCTTCCCATCTTTGCTTGGGAATGTCTAGGTGACAAGACTTAAAGGCCACTCATTGCGCTGTGATTGAAAATCTCTGGCAAGCACAATGTCACCAGGTTTTAAGTTAGGTTTGGCAACTTGCCACTTGTCCCGTGATTGCAGCGTAGAGATGTACTGTCTCTTCCACCTGTCCCAGATGGTGTTTGCAAGACTTTGTACTTGCCTCCATTGACGTTTATATAAGTCTTTGGTGTTGAACTCTCCAGGAGGAGCATGGATAGTCCCAGTTTTCTGGGTAAGAAGAGTGGCAGGAGTAAGCAGGAATGGGTCTTCTGGGTCATTAGAAACTGAAGTCAGAGGTCTAGCATTGACAATAGCTGAGACTTCAGCCTTGAAGGTTGTTAAACACTCGTGAGTGAGTCTTGCAGTTCCTACTTGTAGGAAGATGGAATCAAGGATTCTGCGAATTATGCCGATCATTCTCTCCCAGGTCCCTCCCATATGAGAAGAATGAGGTGGGTTGAAGGTCCATGCACAACCCTGTTCACTAAGGTATCTCTGCACACCTTTCATGTCGATGTTCGAGCAAATTTGCAGTTCCTTGACTGCTCCAACGAAGTTAGTGCCTCTGTCGGAGCGGATGTGTTTTATAGGACCACGGATGGCAATAAAACGTCTAAGTGCATTAATGAAGCTTGAAGTGTCCATTGATTCTATGACTTCAATATGAACAGCTCTGATAACCATACAGGTGAATACAACTGCCCAGCGCTTACTGCTTGCATTCGCCCCTCTTGTATGTCGGGTGATGATAGTCCAGGGACCAAATACATCAAGACCAACGTTAGAAAAGGGAGGTTCTGTACTAAGCCAGTCTGCTGGAAGATTGGCCATTTTCTGAGTTTGGGAAGTACCACGAAGTCTGTGACAAGTGATACATTTGAAGATTATGTTACTTACACGTCGTTTTGCTCCAATAATCCAGAACCCAGCTGATCATAGAGCCCCGTCGGTAAATAATCGTCCCTGATGTTTGACTTCATTGTGATAGTGTTGCACAATTAAAGAAGTAACGTGGGGACTTCCAGGAATGATTAATGGATGCTTCTCATTGGATTCTAAGTTCGCTTCTTCAAGGCGACCTCCTACTCTCAGCAAATTATGCTTGCCTAGGAATGGGTCTAGCTTCTTCAGGACGCTGTCTCTATGTATAGATTTTCCACTGGTAATACAGTCAATCTCTCTAGTATAGGCTTGACGTTGCACAACACGGAAAATGAGGTTCTTGGATTGTTGTGTCTCTGTTACTATGTAAGTATTTTGACAGTGATGCCAACCCTTACATCCATTTGCATTTACAGGTGTGGCGTTTTTAAATGACCGAGCTATGTGGGTTAAGCAAGTAAAGGCTCTGACAAGTGATTTCTAAGTTTAAAACCTTTGAAATCTGTGAGGCTCCAGTTGACAATCTGAAATTGTGGTATGGATTGTAGTCACTTGTGTACGGATTTCAACCTCTGCGTCTGCGTCTACTTACTCGAATGTGTGGCTTTCTGGATTGTTCCAATCTGCTTTGTACAAGAATTCAGGTCCTGTGAGCCATGAAGTGTCTTTAAGGAGATTGGCTGTGACAGCTCTTGTAGCGTGGTCTGCAGCATTGTGGACAGTAGATACATAATGCCACTGTTTTGGATTGGTAGATCTCCTAATCCGTAGCACTCGATTGCTGACATAAACATGAAATTGTCTGGTCTCATTGTTAATGTAGCCTAACACTACTTTACTGTCTGTGTAGAATTCTGCTTCTGCAAGCTCAATAGGCAACTCAGATGTGATGAGTTCAGCTAACTCAACAGCCAGTACTGCAGCACAAAGTTGCAGTCTGGGTACGGTGTGCTCTGGTTGTGGTGCTAACTTTGCTTTGCCCATAATAAACCCGATATGACATTGTCCATTTATGTCCACAGTTTTAAGATATGAAACAGCTGCTATTGCTTTAACTGAAGCAACATAGAATACACACAGTCTCTGGTTCTGTACCTCTGTAGAAGGCACAGGAGCATAGGGACGCGTAATATAAAGGTTAGTTAAGTCAGATAGGGAGTTCTTACACTCTTTCCACTGATCCTTTTTCTGTGTAGGCAGTGGGGCATCCCAGTCAGATGACTTGCATGTTAGGTCCCTGAGCAGGGTTTTACCTTGAATAGTTACAGGAGCTGCAAATCCTAAGGGGTCATACAAGCTGTTTATAGAAGACAAGACACCTCTGCGAGTGAAGGGCTTTTCTTCATTGTTCACTTGGAAAGAGAAGGAATCAGATTTTAAGTCCCATAAGAGCCCAAGGATAAGTTGAGCTGGTGGAGAATCAGTTATTAAATTTAAATCCTTTAAATCACTAGTATGGTCTTGAGAAGGAAAGGCTTCCATCACTCCTCTGCTGTTAGAAGCTATTTTGTGAAGCCTGAGGTTTGAGCAGAGAAGCATTTCCTGAGCTATTTTGAGGAGGCTGACTGCAGTCTCATCTGTTGGTAAAGATTTTAAACAATCATCCACGTAGAAGTCCTTTTCTATGAGCTGTCTAACATCTGAACCGTACTCTTGCTCACCCACATGAGCTGAATGTCCATAGATGGCAACTGCAGGAGAAGGGCTGTTACCAAAGTTGCCTTTGTTGTAGTTTACAGACTCAAACTCTGGGTGTGGGGGAGGGATGTCCCTCGTGGTTTCACCTTGTGTAGAATTCTCTTGCTTGTAAATTTGCGGTTTGTTGTTCACATGTGGTTGCACTGTACAGCGTGTTAGACTTTTTTCACTGATAAAGTCTTTTTGCATACCTTGTGCTTCTGGAGGGTTGCTACTCATTTTGGAGACTTGATGGACATATTCTGATGTGCGTTGCAGTGGATCTTGGGATCCGAGCTCCGAGTCAAGTACATTGATTGTGCCTTTTATATCAGGGCGATCTGCAGTTTCCAAGAAGTCTGCTTCAGCAATGGCAGCTGCGGCTTCCTTTTCTGCAGCAAGCTTTTCCATAATGGCCTCTAAGCGTAATTTCTCTACTGTCATTTCTGCCTCCTGACGTGATTTCTCTGCTTCCAAACGTGATTTCTCTATTGTCATTTCTGGTGACAGATGAAGATTTTGAGGAACCACAGGTTTGAGACCTTGTTTTGTATGAAGGTGTTGTTATCTATGACATGATGTTGAGAGGTAGGTGTTTGACTGTATAGAGATCACTATATTGCAGTATACAGGTAACTGCGTATACTGAGTATACTGAGTGCCAGTTTCTGAGAAGTCAGAGTGTTGGCTCCTTTAAGGAGGTGCTTGACTATGCAGGAACTGCTTTATTGCTGAATCAGGATGGTTGCACTGACAATTTGTAGGTTTCTGTGAAGTCAAGTGGCTGTACTCCTCTTGCTGAGTGGCCACTGTGTTGCAGACTGTGTAGAAACTGCTAAGTTGTCCTATGCATATAACTGAGTTGGCAGTGTAGCAGGTCTGTTAATCAGAATATATGTGTTCCACTTGCTGACAGCCAATGTTTTACTGTTCTGTCTTCACTATAATCTTCTCTTTAGCCTGAATATAATCAGACAGACAGCATAACCACCCCTACTTCAATGTTGTTTATTCAAGTAGTTAAGAAAGTTATAATTCAAGTGGTAAAACTGTAATACAGAAATAAGGAAATACACTTACAACATGAACAAATGTATTGTAATGCAAACATGAAAACACATGGCAAAAATGCATAACTAGAGAGCAATCTCACCATTGATGCTGTGCTAAGGGGAGAGATATACTGCACCTCTTGCTTCTAGCATGTAATATCTAAAATGGAGACCTGTAGCTACCCATAGTGCATTGGTAACTAAATTACAGAGGCTCTGAGAGTTCAATTTAAGTTAATACCAAGCTGACCACTAGATGGAGTTTACACAAAATACATACATATGTAAATACATAACTGCTGAAGGCATAACATAAAGTCTTACATGAATTATTATACTACACACGTGGTTTACCTTCTTGAATGTAATTGTGGAAAAAAATTTGTAGGAAAAACTAGAGACCATTGAACGTACGCACATTTGAACATTTGAGGAATATTCGTCAAAAGGTTGAAAATCGTTTTTACCGGCTGAAATGCTGGAGGCACAGATAATCACTATACCAAAACCAGGGAAGGACCATACTCATTGCCATAATTATCGACCTATAGCACTTCTTAATTTTGACCTTAAAATCTTTGCTAAATTGATTGCTAATTGGTTAAACCCTATTCTACCGCAATTAATCCACATGGATCAGGTGGGATTCGTGCCTGGCAGACAGGCTCCTGAGAACACAAGGAGAGTTTTGAATATTATTGAGACTCATTCAATTAGCTCTAGGCCTCTCCTGTTGCTGTCCTTAGATGCTGAAAAGGCATTTGACAGAATCCATTGGGACTATATGACGGCTGTCCTCACTAAGTTTGGTTTCAGGGGCTCTTTTCTCTAAGCTATAGCCACTCTGTACACTAATCCTTCGGCTAGGGTTTTCAGCAACGGGTTTATCTCCTCTGCCTTCCATATTAGCAATGGCACCAGATAAGGTTGCCCATTATACCCCTTGATTTTTGCTCTAGCTATGGAACCACTGGCTGCTAAAATTAGATTGGACCCAAAGGTAGAGGGGACTACTATTGGGTCTTATGAGCATAAAATTTCTTTGTTTGCTGATGACGTTCTCCTGTTTGTCTCTAATCCTGAGTCTTCCCTGCCTGAGATATTTCGCATATTGCAAGAATACTCAGAGGTATCATATTACAAGCTTAATTCTACCAAATCCGAAGCTCTAGGGGTGGCCCTTACACATGACACTGTGGAACTCCTTAAGTCTCTATATCAATTCCAATGGTGTTCCTCCTATATGACATATCTAGGTATACGTATACCCTCAGACCCTAACCTGATCATCCAGCATAATTATCAACCACTGATAGGCCAATTCGATAAGCTCACAAAAGCCTGGACAAACTTTGAGATTTCTTGGATGGGAAGGGTTGCAGCTCTAAAGATGATTCTCCTTCCAAAGATCCTGTATCTGTTTCGATGCATCCCCTATTTAGTCCCCATGTCTCTGATCAAAAAGTTTTATACTGTAGCGTTTAAATTCATTTGGAACAATAGACGGCCTAAACTTTCAAGAGATAAAATGTTTAGATCTAAAATGAAAGGTGGACTGGCTACTCCAAAATTAGAAACATACCAACATGCGGCTATTTTGGATCAACTCAGAGATTGGCATGCCCCTCTCTCGTTAAGAAAGCCCTGGGTGGACATTGAGCAGTTTAGTCTCTCCTCATTTCCATTACCAGACCTATTGTGGCTGAATAAACCCATCAGAGCGCAGCCCGCCCGACACTTAGAAGTTTTAGAGATTCTCTTTCTACCTGGGACAAAATGTTGCCATCTTTACCGGATTATCACCTTCCCTCCTCTAGTCTCTCCATAATTGCACTAGCACAATTGATCCCAGATCTCCGTCTCGATTTTTGGAATGCCCAGGGAGCTAGGCGGATACAGGATCTTATGAAGGGAGGATCAATCTCCTCTTTCTCCCAGGTTCAGGACAAGTATAACATTCCACCACGAGATTTTTATAAGTATCTCCAAATCAGACACTGGATGCAATCCTGGCCCGCATACCCACCAGTTCCACCCTGTATTATGTTATATCTCTCCCCTACTTCTCATGCAGGAGGTATTTCCACTTGGTATAGGCTTTTGTTATCCCCTGTTGATAATAGAGATCTCCCGATCCAGGCTGTCTGGGAAAAGGACCTAGACATTACTATATCAACTGAGATGTGGGAGAAAATTTATAGGAATATATACAGGATGTCAAAATGTATCAACCATTCAGAAATGTTGATTAAAATGGTCCATAGGGTGTATCTCACTCCAGAAAAGCTCCATAAAATCTGCCCCTCAGAGACCAAATATTGTGGGAGAAATTGTGGGGAGATTGGAACACTTTTACATATCTTCTGGAAATGTCCTAAACTTCAACCATTGTGGATTAAAATATTTCAGTTAATTACTCAGGTTACCAAGGTTAACTTACCTTTATCCTCAGCTATTGCACTGTTACACCTCTACCCTCCCCAACTCCAGAGTCACAACCACTATGTCACTGGGCATATACTCATCGCAGCTAGAGCTGCAATAGCTCAGAATTGGAAATCCCCTATGGCCCCGCCCTTTTCTAAAATTATTAACAAAATTCAATACAGTTATGAGATGGAAACTATTGGTTTTGATTAAGAAGCAGCGGCCTCTTCACCACTGATTAAATAGTTCACATGGTATGAGTATTTTATAAAATATAGTTCTGGGTCTAACTTCTAGCTTCTATTATATTAAGCTGAACGTTCTTTCGGGGCGTTAGTTAGTCTGTTGTTCATAAAATCATTTTACTGGTACTCTTGTTTATTGACTGGTTTATCTCTGACAATCCCCCCCTTGTTTGTCTACGTCTTATATATATTCCTATGTTAAATGTGTTTTGTTTTATATATATCTTTCTTTTTGATTGTTTGTTTGTTAGCAGTATTGAGAGAGCATTCAAATCTACACTATATGCTGTATTTGTTAATTACTGCTATGCTTGTTATGTGTTTTCTTTACTAAAACTCAATAAAAACTTTTAAGATAAAAAAAAAGGTTGAAAATCACAGTATCCCCAGACATTTTTCTAAATGTCATAATGCAGATCTTGGATCTTAAACTTCATACCACAGAATAATTTCTTCCACGCACAAACCTCTCAACAGGCATAACACTATCTCTTGCCATCTAATAAATAAAAACACTGACAACTTCTGCTTTGGCTAAATAGGTCACAGTTTATTAATATGTATAAACCTGGTGGGGACGAGAGCACTTGCCATCAGCTAACCACTAAAAGTTAAACCAAACAGTGTACGACCAATAGGCCTACCACTGGTACCCAGGACCTAGTCCCTTAGGATTGGCCAGTCTAAATCTGGCATAATAGTGACCACATCACTTCTGGGCTCACGATGAAGTGCCATACAATGCAGGACAAAGGGTGCCCGTACAAGGTAACCAAGAACCAGGGTGCTTTGAAGTATGTGGTGGCATTAGCCAATCAGCGATAACACTGTACGCCCTAGTTGCCGACTGCAAGAGCTCTCCCACCTAACCGTGCCTGCTCTGTAACCATGAAAAAGAATTGTAAACATATCAAACAAAGGAGGGTGACAGGGGATTTCTGCGATGGAAGAAGATCCAGCATCCTTTGCGGAAGAAAATATGGGCACACATCCCGAACACTCCCAGTGGTAGATATCTCACAACTTAACTCTTAATAGGTAAGTGCTTTATTCTTGAACATGTGGATAAGTTTAAGGTCGTTCGGCTTAATGTGCCTCACTTTACATTACGGTTTAAGCTGTCTAGTATGTTGTAGACACACCCCTCTGGATGAAGTCACCTGCAAAGAAACATGTAGAGGGAGTAGACGCTTGATTACAGGTGGGAGAGCTGCTCTGTTCTGAACGGGATGTTTTAGAAGGAAGAGTAAGCTGAATTGTAACCTGATCTGCTGTGAATACTTGTTCTGGTACGTGCATGATTCTACATTTTGTAAATAAATAGCCAAATATTTGTGTTGGTCATTAATGAATTTACTTATAATATATAGGTGAAGTAATATATGTAGAAATTCCTGTTAATAGCATCTATATAATAATTGAATTCTGAGACATATCTTTCATATTCATTAGGAAAACTTGTATAATATAAAGAATAATGAATTCCCAACTGTACATTATTTTAGATATTGGAAATCTCCTTGGATTCCTATGACCTATATAAAAGCATTCACCAATTGTGAAGCGCTACGGAATCTGCTGGCGCTATATAAATAAATGTTGATGATGATGAATAACCTTGAGCTTTTATATGGTCACAAAAATCTGAGTTTACTTCTAATATCCTTGGAAATAAAAGTCTGGAGTCCATTATGCCATTTATGTTAGTTAGGTCCATTTTTCTTGATGTAATCAAAACCAATTTAAATATAATAAAACCCCTTGATTGAGTAAACACTATGGACCTGATTCATTAAGGATAGTAAAGCAAAAAAATTAGGAACTTTTCACCTTGGCAAAACCATGTTGCATTGGAGGGGGCAGTAAATTTAAAATGCGATGGCAGATTTAAAATTGGGGTAGAACATGTTCTAGGTCAACTTTAAATCTTATTGTACAAATAAAGCTATCAAGTTTTTGTGTGCTACATGAAAAAACAGAAAGTATATATCTTATGTGCGCAATAATAAACTACTTTGCGTTCCTTGCATTGTAACATGGTTTTGTCCAGGAGAAAATGTACTCTTTTTTAGCCTTACTTTCCTTAATGAAGCAGGCCCTATATACATGTATAAATATGTGTTTTCATTGTTTTGCCTTTTCTTCCCAAGATTTTTCTAGATTGTAGCAAAAAGACAAAAAAAGAAGAAGAAATATAAAAAAATGGAATGAAGAAAAGCAGCATGTCTGAATCTGGCCTTTCGACTGCTGTCCAGTTTTACAGTCACTGTTTAAGTATTAGTACGTATTTAATAACTGGCGCCACTTTATTATCCATTAAATACAGTTGTGAAGGGAATACATAGTCTTAATAAAGTGGCACCTCCACACATACAGACATATTTGGCCCGATTCATCAAGGCATGCTTTCTGAGCGCAACCTGCATTCAGCATTATACGCATGTATTTTGGCTTTGAGAACGCCAAGTTCATCCAGGCATGGATCTCAAGCTACATTGATAGATAAAGCAGAAGTAAAGTTATTTATGCAGCATAAAGGTGTGACGTACTACTGTGTCTGGCTGCAGAAATTTGTTTTCCACTACCGACTACACGGGCACATGTACGTTTGAGTACAATGGGCATTTGTATTGCATGCTTGTTATAAAAAGGGACATTGATGCTTGAGCTTACTTTGCAGTGGAGTTCTTTGGAGACGATTTTACATCGACTACCAGGATTTCAGTTTTCACTGAATCCTGCAATGTATTACAGATGAAAGACCCTTGATGTTGGTGACCAATAAAGATGGTCAATGGGTACATTTAGGGGTATATTTATAGCATCAAAAATTATCTTTACACTTGTGTCTGTGTTTAATTTACATGTATTTTTTCCACCATGGGTATGCTTGTGCTTGTAGTACTACATATGCCACACACTGAGACACTTAATGGCAGCCTGGCCATGCTACGACCTGTAGTGCACCAGTGACAAAATACTTTCATGCATTATACTATTGATATTACCCCACACACACTACCCAGGGGTGTGAGAAGGGCCATAGTGGCTGTTATTATGGCAGAGGGGCTCATGCTGTGGGATTCCCTGCTATAGTGCAAGTAACCCAGGCCAGCAAAGCCTAGTGCTGGTAATAGTGAAATCGCTGTTTAGCCACCCTTCTTTTGCTAGTTCCTTAAGCTGTTTTGGGGGGCCACCATTTTGATTTTTTTTACTTTAATGTCTATTAAATGTAATGATTTATGTCAATATTATGGCTATATTCGATGTGATGATAATAGCATAATGGCTTTGTGCATCCACCAAACAAACTGTACATGGTTTAAACAGTAATATTAATTTTTTTAGTCCTGTTACCCTCATCACAAACTTGGACTTTAGTCCCGTTACCCTCATGGCGAAGTGGATATCCAGTATAAAGGGACAAATGTATATTGGATATTAGTTTATGTTCAAATATCCCTTCATGGTACAAATGTACATGAATACACATTTCAATTTATGAAAAAACATTCACACCAATTTGTGGTACTAAAATATTTTTTTTTTACATTACAAAACAGCTAAATTTTTGTGATGCATAAATTTTATGCATAATAATATTTCTGTAGCATGTCTACATTTTTTTTATTTTGTTTGATTTTTTTTAACTAGAACATGGGCAGGGGGAAGGAAAGTAGGGATGTGGGATTGCAATCTGGGTGAGGGTAGTTGGAAAGTGTCTGAAGGGACATTTGGGCTGAAGAGCAGGAAAAATCTTCTCGAGCTGTAAAAATTTTGAAAAAATTAGATTGGAAATTTTAGGACATTTTTACAAGAAATCTATGGATGTACTTTATTTCCACATTTTCCAGGCTCAGGTTCTGAAGTGTTACATTAATTAAAACTCACTGAAAAGATTGTAAGCTTGCAAGCAGGGCCCTCTTACCTATCTGTCTGTATTACCCAGTATTGTATTATTACTGCTTGTTGATAATTGTAAAGCGCTACGGAATCTGCTGGCACTATATAAATAAATGATGATGATGATGATGAAAGGGTTCATGTTATTGTAAACAAAGTAGTTGCCAGAGGACTACTACATTTTGGAGGCACATGCATATATATGTATATATATATATATATATATATATACATATATATATATATATATATACATATATATATATATATATATATATATATATATATGCATAAATGTTTGTTGTCAAGCAACCTCCCCCACCAAATATATATATATATATATATATATATATATATATATATATATATATATATATATTTGGTGGGGGAGGTTGCTTGACAACAAACATTTATTAGGCCCTTCATGTCAGACACCTTTAGAATGGCAAACTTTGGCTAGGCCTAGGGTAAATCACATGGGTGAAATCAAGGCTTTATGATGATTACACTGTAATGCTGTCCCCCATTAAAAAAATTAATACTACATTTTTACATCAAGATGCTTACATTATTCAACAGTCTCCTCCTCCTCACCCTCCTGGCCCTGATGCATAACAACGGGCTCCTCCAAATCAACTGTCTCCTCGACAAAGCAAGCGCAGAGGTATTATTAAGGGTACAGTGGTATGATGATGGGGTACAGTGGCATGATGAAGAAGCCTAAATGCTTCTTACAATATTTTGACCCAACTACTTAAATAACCGGACTACACAGTAATTATTTTGGCTTAGAGGTGCCTTGTAATAATTATTCATTATTATGGAGACCCTAAGGGTGCCTTGAACTGAGAAAGTTTGGGAACCTCTGCCCTAGGTCATATACATTATTTATCATTTGTTCAATGATTCAATGCAAATATTAGCCTAATTTGAAACATTATTATCTTTTATCAGTTCACACAGCTGGCAACACTTTAAGCTTCAGCTTAAAGACAAGTTGAGTGACCACCGCAAGCATGCTGAGATGACAAGTGGTGGGACCCCAGCACAAATAGACCTCCGTCCCCTGGAAACCATAGCATTTATGAGCATATGGTGCAAGGGATGAGCCGCATTGATACCACTGCTATTAGAACCTTTATCCCTAGAAGTACATTGTAAAGACTAATACATTGTTTCCCAAAATTACATGTATTTGATCAACCTAACTAAACTTCCCTCAACATTATCTGGCTTATTGGTAAATTTGTAATACACATAACAAAACCATGCTACTTATCCTGCAACATATTCATCCTAGTATACAATCAGAGCATGGTAATCAAGATGAGGAATTATTTACTGTCAAAATCATATATCAAGTTACAAATGATGCATAGTTAACAGTCCACCCAACACCCATCATATATGCTGGTTGATACACTGCTGATTACTTTTGGACCGCAAAATTGGAGGTAATATTTCACCCTAGGTACACAGCAAATTGGGGTGCAAACAATTATCAATCATTTTAGTGACATTGATTAAGGAAATGCAAATAGTTGTATGTTCGTTAATAACATTACTTTTTATTTTTGACTCTTTTTAGAGGTGAAAAGGGTTATCCGGAGAACATTGAGGAGGAATTGGTGGCGGAGGTCTGTGATGCGGAAGAGGAAGCAAGGTTCCTCAAATGGAAGAGGAAGTAAGGGTCATTCAGGAGAAGGCAATCCTTCAATTCTGTTACAACCTTCACCAATCAAACACCAGGCTTGAAAATACTAGCCAGGAGATGAGCACTACTCGCACCCGTATTGAGCAAAAGTTGGACACTTGCCTCAAAATATCCTTTCCCGTCTCACTAAGCTTGTTTCCCAATATGTCACTTCCAGCCTTTCTGGCCAAATGTCACATGTTTCCTTTCCTTCCCCATTAGTGCAATACCTAACTCCTGTCCATCATCCTAACTTACTCACACAAGACCCTCTGCCACATCATCAAGCACCATTTTTCCATGATTATAATCCCCATAAGCCCCCTCTGGGCACCCCAAGCAACCTCTGCGCAGCTCCCAGCCACTGATTTCTCCCAAGCCCCCTCTGGCCACCCTCAGCCACTTCTGTCTACCCGCTAGTCACTTTGACCTACCACCAAAGCCATTTCTGCCTGCCCTCCAACCACTTCTGCACATCTTCCTGCCACTTCTGCACCTACATTGCCTGTCACACCATCACTCTCTGCTGCCACAATGACCTCTGCTTCTTCTAAACTGTTGCCTACTATATCACGGGTAACCAGAAGCCAAGTTCAACATTTAGCCCAATGTGAAACAAGGGGCAAGAAGGGACAAAAAAAAAACACAATAATTTGATATGTTCATTTTGATTTATGTGTGTTTTGCGTGGATTTATTAATATACTTTTTTCTGAAATTCAAAATTCAAGTCTCTGGTGTTTATATTCATTTACTGAAAACTTTACAGTTATAGTAATTTCAAAATTTACTTACATGAAAATTAGGGGGAAAGCATATATTCTTTATAATATAGGCATTAGTGATAGAGCAGTATAGAAAAAAAAATTCTCCATAAAAACAGTTATTAGAATGTTCTTAATGTCTACTGAACATAAAACACATTTTTAAAGTTGCTCTTGATTGCAGACACATGCATACGATACTGATATAGGTAGGAGTCAGACTTAGACTAGCCCTATAGCTGGTGCAAGACATATGGCAGAAAAACAAGTAACTTTGAGCTGTGTAGGGCTTGATTTGAATGTGACTGTGAGTGCTTGAGTTTGGCACGCCCATACTGTAGAGTTTGTACAGAAAAATGGTGCCTCCCAACCCTGATAAGTCCTCTAAATCATAGACTATAGTAAGTGTCCTTTTGTACAAAGACGTGCAGAGTGATTTTATGTACGATACTCTCAAAGTCGCCAGATATGTGCCTTGATGAATTAGGCCTATGTTGTCTTGACTGTACATCTACAAAACTCTAATGAAGAAAATTATATCCTAAGCCTATTTTACCTTGTAAATAGATCCTGATTTCTATTAAAGCCTTTTTTGTTTCAACCACTTTTCTGTTTATAAATGACCCTTAGGAGATAGGCTTGGCTTGTTGATTACGACTTCTCTCAAGTTATGTTTTCAGGATTTGTTGAATGGTGCACTTATGGACATGTAAAATAATCTATTTGGCTTGTCAGTAATTAATCATATCAATCATCAAATGTCCATACACAGTCCAGTAATGAAAGCATATCCTGACGCATCAGGTTGTTTGTTGAAAACATCAGTACGTGTTTGGTGTGCACTTAGTTTTGCTCTTTTAAACAATTGTACACTTTATATCAATACATGCACCTGAGATGATTATGTATACCCTAACATCTTACCCTTTCATTATTCATAATTATACTCATTCCTATTAGTTGTGATACATCCCAGATCACAAAAAATATTTGCAAGCTTCAATCAGAGACACAAAAAAATGTAATTGTAAAGATAAGTAATTTGACATCTTCATAACATTGTGGTGAAAGTCACCATCACACCTGGCCACTGATTGTCGTTAATGACGGATAATTTACTCAATAACTAAAGACCAAATAATTGCTAGCAATAACTGGTGCTAAAATTGCTTTGGTATTATCTAATGTGCTTCTGGGAGCAATGATAAGCTATGGTTGTTAAGGTAAATATATGTGATAGGTACAGTACTAGATTGGGTGCCTTGCTACTACCTAATGCTGTGGGCACTAGCATAATAAAAGCTTTCTCAAGAAGGATATAATTTTTCTCTCCTCACCTGTTGTGGCTGCACCTACAAGGAAACATAAGATCAATAAAAAACTAGCACTACTTCTCATAATATGCGAGAATAATTTGTGTACAGAGAAGGGGTGCAGCCACATGAAAATAGGTCCTAAAATGTGTGCACACCCTAACCAATTAACAAAAAAATCAATCACAGATACTGCAGGGTAATGTGCACACAGGGTAACAAGGCAAATCATATCAAAGGGTAAAATGCACACAAAGAAAAAAGGCAGATAATAACAAAAATGCAAACAAAGATACAAGGCAGATCATAACAAAAATGCACACAAAGATACAAGGCAGATCATAACACATTCTCACCTCCTTCAGTCTCTCTCCCCCACTGCCTGCTCCTACCTTGTCCAGCTCTTCAATCTATCACTCTCCACTGGCATTGTCTCCTCATCCATTAAACATGCACTTATCTCCCTCATTCTTAAGAAACCCTATCTTGACACCAACCAACTTTCTAACTACCGTCCCATTTCAATTCTCCCCTATGCCTCTAAACTTCTTGAGCGGGTTGTCTGCAACCGCCTCACCAGGCACCTCTCGGACCCTCTCCAATCTGGATTCCACCCCCTCCATTCCACTGAAACTGCCCTTGCCAACGTTACTAACAACCTACTCTCAGCTAAATTACAATGGTCACTTCTCCCTGTTCATCCTCCTTGACCTCTCTGCAGTTTTGACACTATGGGCCACCCTCTCCTTTTGCAGACCCTTCTTTCTCTCAGTCTTTCTGGCCCTGTCCTTACATGGTTCACCTCTTACCTCGCAAACCGCTTCTTCTTTTTTTCCACTCCTGTCTCACCTCCAGGGCTCTGTTCTTGACCCCCTAGTCTTTTCACTGAACATTACCTCTCTGGGAGTTCTTGTCTCTTCTTTAAGTCTTCAGTATCTCCTTTACGCTGATGACATTCAAATCTACATCTCTTCTACTGGACCCCCCCCCCCCCTCTTTCGTGTATCTGACTGCCTCTCCGCCATCTCCTTTTGGATGTCCTCTAACTTTCTTAAAACTAACATTGCTAAAATTTATCTCATTATTTTCCCTCCTTCTAAATCTTCATCCCACCTTAATCTCTCTATTACTGTTAACAACAACACCATCTCTTCTGTTCCCGAACTACGTTGCCCTTGACTCCTCACTCTCTTATGCACCCCACATTCAGTATCTTGCCCAATCATCTTGCTTCTAACTACACAACATTGTCCGCAACCATCCCTTCCTCTCTCAGGATGCCACCAAAACCAATATCCACGCACTTATTATTTCCCACCTTGACTACTGTAACCTTCTCCTTACCGACCTCCCCTGCTCCCTCCTCGTCCCACTTCGTTCTATACTCAATGTGGCTGCGAGACTACCTTTCACTTCACTTTTCCTCTGCCTTTCTCTACACTTGCTCCCCTTCCCCTACAGAATCCTTTTCAAGCTTCTCACCTACAAAGCCCTCTCCCACTTCACTGTCCTTTATATCTCCAACCTCCTCTCCATTTACACTCCTGTCCGTTCCTTGCGATTGGCCAATGAACGTCGCCTTTCCTCCACTCTGATCACCTCATCCCACGCCAGAATTCAAGATTTCTCCCGGGCTGCCCCTTCCACTAGAGCGAACTCCCTTGCTTTATCCAACTGTCCCCTACCCTGTGTACCTTCAAATGGGTACTTAAAACTAATTTCTTCCTCAGAGTCTACCTGACCCTGCTCATTAGAGAGCCTACAGCAGGAGAGCGTGTTGCTTAGAGTGGATATTGGGACCATTGAGAGGGTGCATTTGTTTGAATAGTATCATCAGGAATATGGTAAGCTCTAAAAAGAGATGGTTTTTCAGAGACTGTCTAAAGATTTAAAGGCTATGGGAAAGCCTGATTGAGCATGGTAGGGAATTTCATAAGTGGATAACAGCACAGGAGAAGTATTGTAGGGTGGAGTTAGAGGTGATTAATAGATACAAATTAATGCTCAGGTCAGCGGTAGATCAAAGAGGGTGAAAGGGAGAGTATTTTGATATGAGATTTGAGATGTATGAAGGGATGGTAGAGTTGAGAGCTTTGTAGGTAAGGGTGAGTAATTTGAATGGTATTCTGGAGGACACAGGGAGCTAGTGTAGGGATTTGCAAAATGGTGTGGTGTATCTTATACTGTTAACAGCAAACTTGTCACTTGAATTATTATGACGGTCAAAAGCATATTATTAAGGAAGTTTCATTTATCTGCATTTGTATAAAACAGTTATCAAGTATTTTTTGCCACTTAAAAAATTAAGCAACTTTAATAGAGGCACACTAGTTGCGACCTAAACATTTTCATCCACTTCCCTTCTTATGAAACTGAACATTTTCCCTGTTACTTGCACATTAATCTCAAAATTTAATAGCTTTCAATGATCTACCTACCGATATTATGGAGTGGTAATTACTGTTATTTAAATTCTTGGATTATCATCATTCAGACCACCAGGTGATAGTTTTCTAAGTCACTGTGATCAAATGAAAAAAATATATTCATCATGCTTGAGCAACAAGTTCAACCCTGGGGTGTAGTGTGATAAAGGCATAGATATATGCTATAGAGGAAATCCTGCAATGTGACCTTTCACTAAATTACAATATGCTGTCCAACAGTCAAAGTTGTTATACAAGTCTCCTATGTAATATTATTATTATTATTATCATTTATTTGTTAGCCGCCACAAGGTATCCGCAGCGCCGCACACAGTACTAACAGTAGACTATACAGGGTGAAACCATACAGAACAATGAACAAAAAGTACCAATACTTCAGAAACTCCGGCCAGTCATATGCAGTAAAGACGGAGCGGAAGAACAGGTATAGAGACAGGAGGGGAGGGGGCCCTGCTCATACGAGCTTGCATCCCAAGGGATGGTAAACAGACCAGGCACAAGAGGAGCCAGTTGAGGCAAGAGGAGAGAAGGGAGGATGAGCTAAAGGGAGGAGATGGGGGTTAAGTAGATGGTTGGTAGGCTTTGAGGAAGAGGTGAGTTTTGAGTGCACGTTTGAAGGAGCACAGAGTAGGAGAGAGACAGATGGAACGAGAGAGGTTGTTCCAGAGAAGGGGGGCTGCATGGGAAAAGTCTTGGATTCTGGAGTGGGAAGAGGTGATAAGAGTGGAGGAGAGGCGGCGGTCATTGGCCGAGCGCAGGGAGCGGGCAGGAGTGTGAATGGAGAGGAGGTTAGAGATATAAGGGGCAGTAGAGTTGAAGAGAGCCTTGTAAGTGGTGGTGAGGAGTTTGAAAAGGATTCTGTAGGGGAAGGGGAGCCAGTGGAAGGCAAGGCAGAGAAGGGAGGCAGAGGAGGAGCGGCGTGAGAGGAAGATGAGTCTTGCGGCCGCATTGAGTATAGAGCGGAGGGGGGAGAGACGGGAGTGGGGGAGGCCAGTGAAGAGGAGGTTACAATAATCGAGGCGGGAGATGATGAGTGCATGGATGATAGTTTTGGTGGCATCCTGAGCGAAAAAAGGAAGGATGTGGGCGATGTTGCGTAGTTTGAAGCGACAGGCTTGTGCAATTGAATGAATGTGGGGGGCAAAAGAGAGTGGGGGCTCAGATGATCTTTACTCACCCCTGTTGCCGTTGGGATTGGACAGTACTACAACCCCAAACTACTGCAGTCAGCTCTAAGTTATCTCTCAGTTATTACTCTAAGATAAATGATTATCCAATCACATATAAAGTGAAGATGTGGGGTAGTAAAATATATCAAATTCTGCTTGGGATCCTAGCCCAGATGAACTTGGTGCACTGTGGAACTAAGTTGTATAAATTGTAACCCTTTTAGTGGCATGTAGCGCTGTCTACACACTACTCTCAATTGCAGGTACTTCCATCCCTTAAAAACCTATTGGGCCTTATTTGATGCGCTATAAAACCACAAGTTTTCTTTCTTTCATTCTGTACTTGTAATAGCAGTCCTATGGTAATATTAATTTAAAGTCATAGGTGTTTATCTTCATCAAGTCATCCAGTAATTGATGCTCTTGTGCCATGATACCCAAAGGAAAGAATTATCTGAGGATCCAAATATAGTGGTCCACATATAGGCATGGCCTCATACAGCACTGGTGTGGTGATCTTTCTGAGATGGATAGAAATAGAGGCCCAATTTAGAAGTAATAGCTCAATACTAAATGTAACAGCCCCTGAAAGAGATAATGGGCCCGAGTCATTAAGGAGAGAAAGGCAAAAAAAGGAGTAAATTTGATCCTGGACAAACCATGTTACAGTGCAAGGGGTGCAAATTGATTTATTATTTTTCACATAAACAAAATACTAGCTTTTTTGCATATATATTACACAAATACTTGATAACTTTATTTTTACACTGAAATTTAAAGTTGATCTAGAACATGCTCTATCCCAACTATAAATCTGTCCCACATTTTAAATTTACCTCTCTCTTCAATGCAACATGGTCTTGTCAAGGTACAAAGTTGCTTCTTTTTTTGCTTTGCTCTCCTTAATGACTCAAGCCCAATAAGTTTAAGATTTTTTAACACATTAAATAACAGAAATTCACACTCACATCAGTAATAACACATATAGCATAACCAAGAAGTTTTAGCCAATGCTGACTCTGCTGTTAGGCAGGTCTTTACATCCAACCAACTGGGAGCTTGGGTATTCTGACAAAAGTCCTTTAATGCTGCTAGACTTCTACAGGTAACAGGTAATGGAATCACTCTGCTTAAGACAGGTTCACCCCAGATACCTTAAAGTACTGTTTGATGTAAAAGCCACCCAATGCTGATAGAACTGGAAGAATGTCCATGTTTCAATCCTAGATTGTCCTACTGGGCAAAAATAGAAAACTGCAGTCTCAAATTTTCCTTTTATTAATTATCTGAAAAGTGAGTTTCCATAAAAGAATTTTCCAATATTTTGATCAGTGTAGAAACTTGATATGATAACACATTAACTGTCAGGTCATGTTCTTTGCTACATTAAGAAAATATTAATAAACACAGGGGTTTGGTATACAAATTAGTCAGTACCTACCAAGAAAGAGGCATACCAAGGGGTTTTTTACCATTATTTCGTCCTCTGGTATTGCTTCTTCACCAGATTCTTCACATGCCTTAATCTTGGAGGTGCTGCCCTCTGAATGGACAGCCCAATTAGTCCAAGCCATGGTGGTTGCTTCCATGTGTTCTTACTGGGCTGGCTCATTTTGACTTGTCAAGCCATTTGCAATGAATAATAAAAAAAATGAAAGCCTTGTAGGGCCGAACTAAACTGTATCAGTCGGTTATTGTCCTTGCATGTGTTACGTAACCAGCTAGGAGCTTTCAGTCAGAGATGATGTGGCAGCAGTTAGAGAAGGCTTTACTTTAGGTCTGTTCTATGCCCTACCTCCCACATAATTATCTTCTCAGAAATGTAAAATGTTTACAAATTTGTGAAAGCAGTGTCCTCACACCAAGGACAGAGCTCTTTTGAAAATCTACTGGACCGTACGTAATTCGTATTATGATGCCCTCAATGTACTGTAATATGTAATATGTCAGTACTTTATAAATAATCTATAATAATAAAAAAAATAGCTCTGATAAAGATATGATTGCAATGCTTTGAGGGCACATAAAACAGTCAAATATTATTTTAAATATTCTTTTTAGTGGCATGGACTCTCCCATCAGAATGTGGTTGACCATCCACTGAAATGTGTTTTACTCTGAATTGTAATAATAAGATTGGGATGATGAATTCTGAATGCTACATCCCCTTTTTGATCTAGCAGATCTGGCAATCTATAGTTGACATAAAGTGAGCACTGACTGACTGACTAATTCAGGAACTCATCCAACTGTTAATGCAATCAGTGTTAGCCCACACAAAACCAGGTGGTTCTGTCTCCTTGGAGACCAATAATTCATTGACTGCCCATTTGTTATGAGAAGGAACAATTTATGAATCAGCAGGATGCTTTACTAGGTAATATTTTTTCCCAGTTTACAAGCAAATAAAATTTGTTGGGTTGCAGATAGTTTGGCTTTTTGAAGTGCCTCCAGTAGCTCTGCTATCTGTATTTAGGCTTCCGTATAGCCACTTCGGTGATTGATCAAATTACACTTCTCATTCTTCATCAGAGCACAGCACACTGTATTGACCATGGTCCCGTGTCATGGAAAGTTTTTGTCATATTAATATTGTAGGTACTAGTCTTCCCCTGTAGCTTACTTAGAGTTTGTTTCTTTTGGTGGGGGCCAGAACACACACTTTATACTCTATATCCATTTCCCTTTCTCTCGCAGTAGCCATAACTGCATTTCTGTCTAACTTGTGCTTCTTTATTGGCCCAGTTATATTGATAGTCAGAATTGGTTCCCCAATGTGTCCATATAGTAATAAAGGTGTTTATATTTAGGAGGTGCAGAATATTAAGAAGTTTGTGGTAAGTTTATCAATCTATGTTTTAATCGCCTTGTGAGTTAAGGAGTCAGACTTTGTTTACTTCACTTTGTCCGTTAATATATCTGATTTGGCAAGCCGGTCACATAATTGGTGGCTTAACCATTTTCTGGAATGCATGTAAAGGAAGAAGAAATTTATATAAGCATTAACCATTTCTGTTAGAACTATATAAACATTCAGTATATATCCAATTCCAATTGCTTTGACAAATACCATGCTAGGTCAAAATGCATAATCTGTGATACTAGAGAGACTGACTCATCCCGATTTAGCATCAGAAGTTGTGATACTATGCACAGACCCCAGGGATTGTAAGATATTCACTGTGTTTATTGTGGAATGTGTACACATGATTTTCATTTTGTTTATCATTTTTAGTGCATATTATATGTTTTAAATGTTTAATCTAACAAAAGGATAATACGAAAGGATAGGAATCCTTCTGTGTTTTTTTCACATTTTCCTTTTGAGTAAAAAAGGTGATTATATAGAGAACATCTAGAAAATATTTCCAAGATTTCCACCTTTGAATGATTTAAAAGAAAAGAGAAAATAATTATATTAATGGATTGCTTATACCTTTAACATTGAGTGTGGACATAAAGTGGACAGGAAGACCATTGTATCTCCATAAGAATATTGCGTTTTAACTTAACGACTTGTTTACAATATATATAGAGAACATTTTACAGCAGCGCTCTGACATCTATCCATCTTTGACGAATTTAGACTTTTGCTATTGTTGATACTCACAGACATTCCACTGCTGAGGCAGCTTTGTCCAACCTGTTTCATGGTAAATGATCATTTATGGAATACACCATAGATTTATGTGGGTAATACCTAATGGAACACTGCTGCCCAAAATCACCTGTATCAGAGGGGGTAAAATAATGATATTAAGCACGAAGTAGCTTATTACATTGCCATTGTGTCTCATTTATTGAAATAAGATCAGATGAAACATTGGCATCAATATTCCACTCCTTCAACGACTACCTATTCTCCACCAGCCAGACACCTCAAGGTGGGTGCATTTTTTCAGTAGATTCAGACCCCATTCAAATCAGGAGTATCTGTGGTCCATGTATTGTTCCAGAATAAAATCATATAATACAAGGCAACTTATGTATATATTGTGTCTGTCCAGAGCCCTTTATTCAAGAGTTTCATCTGCAGAAAAGGCTGAAGAAAATGGTAGAAAATGGTCTGACCCAGACTTCATTAATAGGCGATGTGTGGGTCATTATTAGGTTACCTTTTAAAAAGTTCTCTTCTTCTCTGGTCTCTCATACCATATTGCTATAACTCGTCACCACTTCAGATTCTACTTTCAAACTATAAAGGTAGCTGTCCATATTGATTCTGATTCCAGGGGCAACTACATTTTTAATGCTAAGTTTGCTAAGTATTCCAATAGAAGCTAAAGAGCTTCCAGGCCCATAAACCCAGAATCTCGGACCCTGCAAGTTAAGATTCTCCCAAGCAAAGTCTCCAAATATACTTGAGCTTCCGTTGATAACACTGCATAATCACATCATTAACTGGGCTCCCAAGGAAATATCTTTTATCTTATATCATTGTATCTGCAATTGCTTGGAGTCATACACTTGTCCTATTGCAAGTTCTATAGTTATCACATCTGAACCTATATCTGAGATACCAGGATTCCAGATTCATACATGAGCTTTAGTGTCATGTTTATTAAAAAAATAGGTAAAGCAACTTTCTCATTACAGGCTGTACAATTTCCCTATTGAACTGATGCCAGGGGAACCAATTCCATTTGGGTGGATCAATTTACTGTCACCTGAGCTACAGACATTACCTTTGTTGGTAAGATGATGGATACTCATTACCATGCATTTATTATTGGCCTTTTATAAAGTAATTATTTTAATCGGAACCCGTTTAGACTTATCCAGAGATTCTGGAATGTCTGTAGTTTGCTAAGAACTTCAGGAGGTTTGATTTTAGGAGGGCCTACAATTTGATCAGAACCTGAGCTTATGAGAATGGTAGACTGCTTTTCGCATCCTCTATGTAAATTATTAATTCCCTGAAATATCTTTTACACTATGTAATATTCCAGCTATGTTTTAGCACATTTTTAAATTCATATTTCATACCACACTCGATCACCACATAATGATATACTGGTTAATATCCTTATTTATTCCCAGAAGTTTCAAGAATATCGTCTGCACAGCCACACAGTTCTGAGTCACCTCTGAAAGAATAATCCCTTTGCCCAGCTCAAGAAAGGGTACTTTGTTGCCAAGCTTCAGCAAAGTAATTTCTATTGACTTTCAGGGACAAGTCCAGAATAGGACTCCGGGGACAGCAGTCTGAGACTGGCCATTCCCTCAGGATAAGAATAGAATACAAGGTTATGTGGGCACTGCTAACCAATGCTCTATCCAAAATGTATCCTGAATCAAAGCTCTAATCACACCTTTAACCTACAAAAGATGTTCCTTCCTAGTCCATGCATTGCAAGAAATGCCTTCACTCTGCCCAACACCTCCACTTGGCCTGTGCAAACTTGTGGTCATCAACAAAATGTTGCAATCTTGCTTTGCAAGCCTAAGAGCTTTGGAGGAAGACTAAGAACACTCAAATAAATTCAGGTGCACAGTAAGGCCAGAGCATTGCCCAGTGGATATTTTGCTCTTTGTAAATTACTTCCTCAGTTTGTTGCAAGGAGGAATATAAAAAAAAAGAGTGTCATGGCAAGACTCACTTGAGCAGGTGTGATATGTGGGTGTGAAAAAGTTAATCAAAACAAAACCATCTGGTCTGTCTGAAAATGATTAAACTTGCCCCAAAATTATACCTCACACTTACTCTTGTCACCACTAATATTTGGTTCCAAAGCTGATACTTGGTGGAGATATTCAACTACTCCCAGAACTATCTCAAAATACACTCACACCTTAAATTCATCAGGGCTACTGTAAACCCAACAACTCCCTATATCTACTTATGTAGCATTTTAAATAACTAAGCTTACCTAGCACATTAATTATTTAAGAACACAGAGAGAGAACATTATAAAAGGTAGTTAAATATAATGTGGTCATTCACAATGCTTAATGCATAAAAAGATAATAATAAAATTATATATAGAAATAAAAATTGCAATCAAGCTTCTAAAATAAAAAGGAATTTAAGCAAAGAATGGAATCTCGTGTTTGTGTATTGATCCACGGGAACTGTTAATTTCCTTCTCACAAATTTTTATTCAGGCATTCTTATAAATGCAATATCTTTCTCATCAGCATTTCAAAAAGGAAAAGGGGTGCCTACAGCATCTCAAAGCACACAAGTAGTACACATTACAGACTAGAGCATGTAAACCTTGTCACCCTAAAATACACACTGTTAGAAAACCAGGGCAAAACTATATGTGTTTATAATTAACAGATACATTTTAATACAGATGCAATAATAATAATAATTCTGAAACTTATGTATCCATCACCTTAACAAATCTACTATTGTCTGTTTTTGTTGGGAATGCCTTATCTGCTGTCTGACATATATTGTCAATAGCAGTCCTAAGCAATCAACAACTAACAGAATGGGTTGGACTACAGCAACCCAGCATTTGCAGATGAAGAATCAGTAATATTTAAAATATGTATAGTGGATTTTATAAATAAAAATGATTACTTGGAAGTGGAACTATTAAATTGCAAAACCAAAAACAAAGGCGAACAACTTTAAAAACTAGGTCTGTCTGTAGAAATATTTGATAGATTGCTACAACCATCAACTATACTGGACAGTGTAGTGAGAGGAGAGCAGATCCTTGGCTACACACGCTAAATGGAGTAGACTTTGTGGTTATCAGCCCGCCTGCCATCTGCTGACTCGGACCCGCCTGGGTCGCCTCTTGTCTCCCACTGCCTGGACTCGCCTGCTGTCTCCTGCCGTCTTCCCCATCCATCCTCTACACGTGGCTCCTCTCTGACAGCCGCCGCCGTCTCTGGTACCGCTTCCTGCTCACCCTTATCCGTCCGCTGTCTCCTGCCGCCTGAGCTGCCTGTGGCTCCTGGTCACCGCCGCCTGGCTTCCCTGACAAGTTCCCTTGGACACCCACAGCCTTGGCCTGCCTTCCACGCTGCCTGCTGCCCGCTGCCGTTCCTGATCTCTGGCCCTCCTGAGGACTACAGCGACCTGTGGTAATCGGCCCTGCACTCCTCTGGACACCCGCTGCCTGAAGCTCCTGCTTCTAAGTCTCCTGGCAATCACAGACGTCACAGACTTTCTTCCAGCGACTTTGTCTCATCTCAGACTTCACAGAATTTCTCCCAGTGACTTTGTCTCATCTCCTGGGTTTGTTCTCATTCTCATTCTCCTGTTTTCAACCTAGTCCATATTGTACTGTATTTATTGTTCTCGGCTTCCTTTGTAGGCCTTATTTTTATTTTTTCCACTTGTATTTCTTTATTTATTTCTTTATTTATTATATTTTTATATTTATTTTCTCCATTCTTTATTTTTATTTTTCGCTCTCTATTTTTATTGCATTTACTGTACTTATTTTTATTTTTCGCTCTCTATTTTTATTGCATTTACTGTATTTATTTCTATTTGCATTTCTTATTTACTTATTTACTGTATTTAATTATTTCTATTTGCTTCTCTTATTTACTGTATTTAATTATAATTTAATTATTTCTATTTACATTTCTTAATCTATTCCAACAGCATTTTATTTCTCCCCTGGTACTCCTCTGCTCTCCGTCTATTGGCCTTTCTTGTCTCTTTGTTCCCCGTTCACGCCTCTCTGTCTCATTTAACACGGCTTGCCTTGCCTAGCCTCTTTGCCACACCTCTCCCCACCGTCATTGTCATTGTTGGCTATTACTTTATTTAACTCACTTATCTCATTTCCTCTTGTCTACCTTCTGACTCCCCCTGTCCATTGTCATTTTTGGCTATTACTTTATTTAACTCACTTATCTCAATTCCTCTTGTCTACCTTCTGACTCCCCCTGTCCTCCTCTCCCGCCCCTCTGCTTCAGACGATTCTTTGGTCCCCCCTACTTCTTCCACTCCTCCCCCACCCCTCCCTCACCTCACCATGCCTCCCTGTTCACTTGCCATACCCATACTCTCACCTCGCCCAACTTCACGCTCCTGTCCCCGCACTCCCCCGCGCACCGCTAACCTTGCCAACCTTATCCCCATCTCCCCTCTCCCCTCCCTCCCTTTCTCCTGTGCCCTCTGGAATGCTAGATCCGTCCGCAACAAACTCCCCTCTATCCATGACCTCTTCTTATCTAACTCTCTTAACCTTCTTGCCATTACCGAAACCTGGCTCACCGATTCCGACACTGCCTCCCTTGCCGCTCTCTCCTATGGTGGCCTCTCCTTCACCCACTCCGCCAGACCTGGAGACCGCCCAAGCGGAGGAGTGGGCATTCTCCTATCCTCCACCTGTACTTTCAGACTCATTCCTCCTGAACCCTCCCTCTCCTTCTCCTCTTTTGAAGTCCACTCTATCCGTCTCTTCTACCCCATCCATCTCCGCGTCTCTGTCATATACCGCCCCCCTGGGCCCTCCTCCCTTTTCCTTGACAACTTTGCTGCCTGGCTCCCACACCACCTCTCCTCTGACATCCCCTCCATTATCCTTGGCGACTTCAATATCCCTATTGACAACCCCACCGACCCTGCTTCCGTCAAACTCCTTGCCCTTTCTTCCTCCCTTGGCCGCTCCCAATGGACCTCCTCTTCTACCCACTGACTTGGTCACTCCCTTGACCTTGTCTTCTCCCACCGTTGCAGTCTGTCCGACTTCTCTATCTTCCCCTTTCCACTCTCGGACCACCATCTCCTCTCATTCTCTCTCTCCTCTACTCCTGCACCCCTCCCCCCACCCAAATCTACCCGGTCCAGGCGCGATCTCGACACCCTTGATCCTGCTATTCTATCCTCTTCTCTCGAAACTCTCCTCTCTCCCCTTTCCACCCTGTCCTGCCCTAATCAGGCGGCCTCCCTCTATAACCAAACCCTCTCCTCCGCCCTTGATGCGGTTGCCCCTGCCCAGCCCATCCACCTTCGCTGCTCCAATCCCCAACCCTGGCACTCCAAACTTACCCGTTTCCTCCAAAAATGCTCTCGTACTGCCGAACGCCACTGGAGAAAATCTCGCTCCCTGGCTGATGTCCTCCACTTCAAGTTTATCCTCTCCTCCTACAGCTCTGCCCTCTCGCTCGCTAAGCAATCCTTCTTTAAATCCCTCATCTCCTCCCAGTCCTCCAACCCCCGCCGCCTCTTCGCTACCTTTAACACTCTCCTGTCTCCCCCACCTCCCCCACTCCCTTCCTCCTTATCTGCCACTGACTTCACCTCCTTTTTCTCCTCTAAAATCGCAGCCATCAGACTTGAAATCTCCTCCTCCACCCACTCTTTCGCCACCCCCCTCTCGCACTTCCTCCCCCCTCCACTCTCCCCCCCTCTCCCCCCAGCCACCAACTCCTTCTCTCCTTCCGCCCCACCTCAGGTGAGGAAGTCCACTCTCTCATTTCTTCTTCCCCCCCTTCTACCTGCCCCCAGGACCCCATCCCTTTTCACCTTCTTCGCTCCCTTTCCACCTCCACCTGCTCCCACCTCGCTCACCTCTTTAATCTGTCTCTCTCCACCGGCATCTTCCCCTCCACCTTTAAACATGCTCTCGTCTCACCCATTCTCAAGAAACCCAATCTTGACCCCACCTCACTCTCTAATTACCGCCCCATTTCCCTTCTCCCATTTGCCTCCAAAATACTCGAGAGACTTGTCTGCAACCATCTCTCCACCTACCTCTCTGAACACTCCCTCCTTGACCCTCTCCAATCAGGCTTCCGCCCCCTCCATTCCACTAAAACTGCCCTGGCTCAAGTTACGAACGATCTCCTCTCGGCTAAAGCCATGGACCACTACTCCCTCCTGATTCTCCTCGACCTCTCAGCGGCCTTTGACACCGTTGACCACCCCCTCCTGCTTCACACCCTTCAGTCCATTGACCTCTCCGGTACCGTCCTCTCCTGGTTCACCTCTTACCTTGCCGACCGTTCCTTCTCTGTTTCCACCTCTGATTCTCTCTCCCCTTCTTCCTCCCTTCCAGTCGGGGTCCCTCAGGGCTCTGTCCTTGGACCCTTACTATTCTCACTATACACCTCTTCTCTGGGTGCACTCATCAGCTCCTTCGGCCTCAAGTACCACCTTTATGCTGATAACACTCAACTCTACCTTTCCTCTCCTGATCTCTCTCCCTCCCTTCTTTCCAGGGTATCCGCATGCCTCTCTGCCATCTCCTCCTGGATGTCCTCTAGATTTCTTAAACTCAATCTTGCTAAAACTGAACTCATTGTCTTTCCTCCCTCTCGTACCTCCTTACCCTCTGACCTCTCCATCACTGTTGACAACTCATCTATCTCCCCTGTTCCCCAACTCCGCTGCCTAGGTGTCATCCTCGACTCCTCTCTCTCCTTTGCCCCTCACATTCACTCTCTCGCCAAATCCTGCTGTTTCCAGCTTCGCAACATTGCCCGCATTCGGCCCTTCCTCTCCCAGGATGCCACCAAATCTCTCGTCCACTCTCTGATTATCTCCCGCTTGGACTACTGCAACCTTCTCCTTATCGGCCTCCCCCTCTCTCATCCCCTTAGATCTGTACTTAACGCCGCTGCTAGGCTTATTTTCCTCTCTCGCCGTTCCACCTCTGTATCCCCACTCTACCAAGCCCTTCACTGGCTCCCCTTCCCCTACAGAATCCTTTTCAAGCTCCTCACTCTGACTTACAAGGCCCTCGCCAACTCCACTGCTCCCTACATCTCTAACCTTATCTCTATTCAAACTCCCTCCCGCTCACTGCGATCGTCCAATGATCGTCGCCTCTCTTCCCCTCTGATTACCTCCTCTCACGCACGTATCCAAGACTTCTCCCGCGCCGCTCCCCTCCATTGGAACAAGCTCCCCCGCTCCATCAGAACTTCCCCTAATCTGTCCTCTTTCAAACGAACATTAAAAACTCCTTTAAATAAAAATTAATAATAATAATAATAATAATAATACAACCAGAAAAATAAAGTTATAAAGATCTGTATTTTAGATTTCCAGAAATTTTGAACAAATTTAGCTCGTCTGTTATGCAATTTAATATATCACAAAACAACATAACATAAAATGCACATTGATATTGTTATATAATCTGTTCTGTACTTCAAACAGCTTCTGCATTATCTATAGTTTTCATTATGCTGAACATCTCATTACAAGTAGAAAGAAGTTATTTTGAATATGTGTGAAAATTTCAAATTATTTTACCAAAGTCTTCAAGAGTTTCTGCTAAGATGTTATTAAGCCTAAGAATTACTATCTATATTACATTTTGTAAGGTTAAAAAAAATTAAAGCAACCATGAAACTGTGTTTTCACAGGTTTGTCTTTTCAACAATTACATATATTGCCTTTTACAACCATTACCCATTGGGAAAGACTGAAAAAAGAGTGATTAGTTATTCTATGTTGCTGATGTGCTAGACATGTTCTATTGATCAGCTGTTCTACCATGCTTATTAGCTAACACGCTGAAAACAAAAATGATAGATGGTCTCTAAAGGTGACCATCCATACCAAGTTTCAAAGGGAGTTGAAGTGGTAATCTTCCATACCATATCCTTCTTTGCCTTGTGATACATAGTTATAGAAATACAGAATCCCCTGTGAGTGGTAAACAGGGATCTAGACAAAGGTTTCCCTGCCAGGATGAGACAAGTATGGAGAAGAGTGAAAAGTTCAATGTATGATGGATGAGCCAGTAAGAAGGAAGGTCACACCATCAATGACACACAGGAGAGGATTCTGGGAGTGAAAAGGGTATTAGTTAAGTTATTAAAAGAATATTTAAAAGATGACTTTAGTAAGGTACGCTTTGTTAAGTTTTTGACAGCTGATGAAAGAGTGTCTAGTGGTGAAAATCAGAACAAAGGTCTCCATGTATGCTAAGCCACATGAAGTGGTTTCAACACAAAAGGTGTCTGTTAGTTCACCTCTGATGATTTAGATAATGGCAAACTTGTTACCAAAATCAAATTATATTATACAACAAACAATGACAGATATATCCCCAGTGAAGAAGTAGGTATTACATTGCATCAATGGCTGTATGTGAGTTTCATTAAGCAATTGCCTCACTTTTAAATATCATATTTGTGATGCAATAGTTTTAATTAGAAGCACTATTTCTAAAGGTATGCATACCTGATTGTATACTGTGAGTGTGTGTACCTTGGCAAGACATATATGACACGTTGTGAGCTAGATTTTTTATTTCTTATTTCTCTTCTCATCAAATATAATTATTTTGTTTTCATAATGCAATTTCTTGACACTCAAACCATAATTTTCTATTCTGTTTTTGTTTTCAATAATATCCCACCACATCCATAAGATGATTTGTCAAAACTATTTACATTTTATTTCCTTTGAAGAAAGTTTGTTAAAGAATAAATTGATTTACAGAGTGGAATATGTTCAAAATGAAACCACTTTTTATTTGTTGTTACAGAAATAAAGTAGAGGGTTACAACATAAATAGTAAAATATACACATAATTTAGGTCTCTACTGTTGGTAATCTGTTAAACAATGTAAATAATATAATGTATAATACAGTTACACAATTAACAAATCAGGAAATAGTAATTATTATTAATTATTGCTCTTCCATAATTATCGGCTTTAAATAATACAACAATTGTTTTTAGATGAATTAGAAAAGGGTGTGTTGTCCCCAAGAGTAACCAAAAGAAAAACTGCAGTAAGAAATTATTTTTTGTGCACAACAGCAGCTCTCCCCTTTCAACAAGACATCTTGCAGGAGTCACCTATCCTCCTAAGATTTCAGGTCTGAAGGTTGGAATGTATAGGACTGTTATGGAATCTCTGAGCTACCTGTTTTGTTATAGTACATGCAGTCTATGGATATGATGTTAGAGAAGGTGTGGCTAGATGAGACTATTTTCTAATTTGTTTTTCACCACCTGGGGATTTATATACTAAAGGTACAATGTTTGGTCAATGATGAGTTGTTTTCACATCCTGGAAGTGTACTTTTTGGGTACACTTACATTTTTTTCCTTTTTAATGTGCATTCAATGCATGAAACCTAAATTAAAAAGATTTTTTTGTAAGGTGCACACATTGAAATAAATGTTTTTTGGAGTGTAGCTTGCTGAACGTATCATCTAACTATTGCTTATTGTTCCATACATTTCATATCTCCCTCTTTTTGAAGAAAATGCATTCTGTGGTTTATTTAAAAAAATGTTTTACTTTTTTACTTGTTTAAGTAATATGTCCTTAATATCTAAAGACACAGGGCACAGTTATAATTTTTTTTTAAAAAGTTAACAGATTAAATACATAGCAAGCTTTGACCTCATGCTCATGCTGCATAATACAAAGGGACAAAGGTGCACATTTTTATTACACTTAACAGAAGTACCTTTAGCCCATTATCCCTACTTTCATGAAAGAAAAAGGTTGAAATTACTGTATAATATGTTGAATAATTAAAATCAGGAGTACACAATTGCAAGCACAAAATGATTTTGTTTGGAGATTTTTTGACATGTTATTTAATTTATTATCCAATCAACAAAATGGGAGGATTTCCAATTATTGAAATATTGATTGTTGCAGAAATTTGAATATAACTGTTATCTACTTTAATTGCTACTGTTCTGCTGAATCTCCACTATTTTCAGCTACCCTTAATTCTCAACGTAAATTTAATTTACTTTTTTGTTTTATAGATTACATTATTATTATTATTATTATTATTATTATTATTCATTGTTAACATAAAATTTACAGATAATTTATACAAAATATTTTTTTCATTTATGACACGATGTGTTTGTGTAAATCAAGATTATTACTTCTATGGTGCTGCACAACATTGCGCCAGATGATTAGCTGATCAAGGTATATTACAGATATATTGATCTGAATATAACTATATGCAAGTCTCAATACAGACATTCAAAAATGAAATTTAGTGTACACATTTCAAATTCGGAACAGAATGCTAGCACAATATGGTGCCATGGCACGCTAGATGGGAACATGACATGTCACATTGGGGCTTATGCTGTACTTCTGAAGTGCTGGGCCGCCACCAGTCCACTTTCCATCCCCGGAGGAAAACTTTTTAATGCAATGTACACCTGCCAATGGTATGTGCTGCATTGCAGGGACATCACTCAGTTCTGATATTTGGGATGGCGGGACAGTCCCATCCCATGAAATTAGAATGGCCCAGCCTAAATGTGAACAGTTGGGCAGGATGGCATACAACTATACCTGGTGGCAGTTGGGTGTTTCTTACTTTGCACACTTACACCGAGCAATAGGCTCTGTTCAATGATTTCTCAGTGGCTGTGTTCAGCAAAATTTTAATTGGATGCTATTTGCAGTTTATAGATGCAGTTAATATGAGCAAAATGGGGATTATTTACACAAACAATTTTGTCATTTATGACTTCATGTGTTTGCCAATGGAAATAAATTTTACTGCTTTTATGATGCTGTAAATGATAAGTCTGGATGATGGGCTGCACAAGGTATGCTATATAAATAATAATCTGAATATAACTACATGCCAGGCTCAATGCAAATATTCAAAAATTACATTTAATATACAGCTAGTAAGTGGTAGTTGGGCATCTATTACTTTGTACTCTTGCACAGAGCAAAGGGGTTATATACAATATTGAGGGTTGGAGGTAGGGTTAACTGTTATTTTCAGTTGGGTGTTGTGTCATACTATAGGCTCACAAGATGCACTTAGAGAGCAATTCAGCCAAAATCAAGCAAGAGATCAGAAAAAAGTTCAATTAAATGATGGGGGAGTTCACATTGGGAAGTGGCTGAAGACTTTCCTAGCTTTTCACCTTTGCACCCTAATGTGCAGGGGATCTGCAGAGGGGGATGTAAAGCCTTTTTCATTCCTCCAGTACATCAATATTTGTAGGGAGAAATAAAATATATACATATTGTGTCTAGTTTTGTATTATTTTTCAAATTGAGAAATATTTCCAGAATTCAGAAAAGTGTGCTGCCACATCTTACTATAACGTAATTCATACAAAGTATTACCAGATTAAAGTTCTAGTAACATTTTATCATTTACTTTAATATTTTAAAACTCCATATGTTTTTGGCTACAATAGCAATAGTTTAAATGGTAATAATTCAAAAGATAACCACTTACAATAATTAAATGTATACATTCCTTGAAAATATCAGTTGTGCTTTAAACATAAAATATGAATTATTATTACTTGTCTGAATAATAATAATAATAATAATAATAATAATAATAATAGCACTTTTTTAAATGTTCTTAGTGCTGTTCACCTTATCAGACAGCAGGGGTTGCCATTAGAGTACTAAAGAAACATTTTCAATGAACAAGAAGTTTTTCTCCTATTGAAAAGAAGTGCTGAGAAGCTTTTTATTATTAGCACTCATTTAAATTGCATTGTGCCACATTTTCTGTGTTGTCTATATACATGATATTATAAAAAAAAATGCTGAATTGACTTTTACTTGTTTTTATTTTCCTTTTATTTATTTTTTTACCCATACTTGTTTATTATTTTTTAGCATGTCCTAATGTAAGATGTAAAAGTATTTTTATATAATTTTAGTCTATATTATGCTTGAGGAAAGTTTAGGTTTAAGTAAATGATGGACTTTTATCAGTTAAATAAAGAAAATGCATTGTGGCATGATTAGGATTTTACAAACGTGTGCACAGATTGTAATGTTTGAAAAACCTCAAACGTTTATAGCTCTTAAAGTAGCCAGACCATGTATATTTTTTTAACAAAATGTTATCATTATTTCCATTTTATTTGACTGGTGTTTTAAATAAGATAATTTAACACAAACAAATCTAAAAGGAGAACTATCTGATTTTTGTTATATATTTTTTAATTTTACACTCACTGTTTGTGCCAAGATCATTTCCATTATGTATAGCTCCAAACTTAAATTCTTTTTTTTTTGTTCAAAGTGAATAAATGTTGTTTAGTAGAACAGCAAAGGTGTCATATTGTGTTCATTAGAGAACTGCATGTGACATTACCCACCCTGTTGAGTAAATACATCAATCAGGTTGGCTTCCATGGACTCCCAGAGGCTAGGAGAATTAAATGTTGGTGGGTCTGAATCCACATTGTTTTGCCAGTCATGTGAACACAAGAGAGTAAATAAATACTTAACTTACTCAAGTTAGAATTTGTCCAAATATTTTGTCATGCTTAAACCTATGTTATTCTAAAAGTACAAATATCTAAATATAGATGTATAGATAACACATTTTAAAATGAGTTAAATGTGATATATAGAGCAAAAAGATATTGATCTTCTGCACTTTACAAACAATTGTATTCTAGCTGCTTCAAACTGCACTCTGTATTAAAAAACAGTAATGTGAGTACAGAGGATTTTTTTTTTTTTTTTACACAATGTGTTAATACCCCTCTTTTATTCCAGTTTTCATGTCATTTCTTTACATTCATTAAATATTTGTGGTACAGCACAATATTTTATATTCTTTATTGTTAAGAATGGGTTTTGTGTACCAATCCCTTATTGCAGTTCCCCTCCCCATCCAACTTGTGCCATGTAATTCCCTGTAATTGTCAATAGCTGCTAGTGTTTGGGGAGTACTTGCCTTTAAAAGCTGTATGCAGGGAAGACTCAACCCAGTTATAAAGCATAGCAATGATTATGCTAAAATTCAGATTGAATTCATGTTTATATTTAGTGTAAGACTGTTCAGAAGGGGTGGACTTTGGCATGAGTTGGTCAGCTAAACTTATATTGCAACATATAGCACTAACATTTAATACAGAGTATATCTTGATGTATCTAGAAAAGCATTAATAATGTCTTTGATAAGTGCAGAGGTTCAATGTATTTTTGTTTACGCAATGTGGTCACTTCTCCCTTGCATACCAGTTTTCATGTAATTTCTTTACATTCATGAAATACATGTGGTAGAGCACAGGTGATGCCATTTATAGAGCTGCTGATCACATACAGTAAAGTGAAAATAACACTACTTTTTTTCGCTACGAAAGTAAATCTATCTATGGGCATGTTATATAAAGTAATACTAGAATAATGCTGAGGAGAGGCATTTCCTTCCAGCACATATGTTCACTGATAACAGCTAGGAAATGAAAACACTCTCTCACATTAAGCAACCAGTTATTTCTTTATAAAAGTGCAAGCCAAAATGTTCTCTGTTTGTTTACCTAGATACGTGAACTACGTGTTTGCTAAATGCTCCCTATATCATGTTCATATAGGACTCCACATGTCGAAATCTATGCAAAGGATCTTCCCAAAACATCATGGAAATGTAGTCATGTTTTTCTTAAACAAGAAATATCTTTAAAAAATATCTCAGATATGGGAGGATTTTTTGTTGCACTTGAAAAGAGATACATTTAAATATTATTAATATAATAAATACACAATATCAATGACTATACAACTACAAGTTAAGGTTTATCTCAAGTAATTTGGAGGGGTTTAAATGTAGCTAATGGCATCTCTGCCTGTGACTACCATTGATAGTGGCAGAGACATGTACTTAAATACCCTCTATGTTTGTGAAAATAAAAAGGGTCACATTTAAAAGTGCCACAGGAGCATTTTAAATAACATTTAACTCCAACAAACAAGAATATTTTACATTAACCAGAAATTTACAAATATGTAATGAATTTGGTTTCCAACAAATATTGAATGATTGCAAAATGTAGCAACACATTTATGAAAATGCAATTTGCAAATGATAGTAATCACTGTTTTGTTTTTCCACTATGTTTGTAATACCAATTTATTTACATTTGTTGGGTTATGTCCTCCTGCCTTGGTAAAATATTTATATTATATCTTTTTTTGTGTGCAAAGTTGTAATTTTTGAAGTTCTGTCCTCTTTAAACTCATTTTTTATATGTAGGTTAAAAGTAGCCTAATATTTTGTTTAAGAGTCTCTTTAAAACAAATATTTATAGGTCCCATTGCATCCTCCATTGGTCATCTGTATCTCAAAGATAAAGGAAATAGTAATCACATGCCAAGGCTGTTTAAAAGGATGTAGTCATTCTGGTGACGGTGAATATGTCAACAGTTATACTGTTGACATCAAAATTGTGACAACATAAATGTCGACAAATTAATTCTGTTGAAACGTATAAAATGGTGACATTGTGGATGTCAACAGAAATAATGTTGACAGTCACAATTTCAACACTCAAAGGGTATTGCCAGCGGGCCTGTCTGGTACAAAATAGTTAATATTAAAAAGTGTTAACAGCAAATCTCCCCCCCCTCCCCAAACACATTAACTCTAATGCTGCTGGCGGACCCATTGGCACATTACAACTAGATGATCCGTTGGCACAATACAGTACAATAATACACAATGACATGAATAATAATAATAATAATAATAATAATAATAATTATAATAATAATAATAATAATAGTAATAATAATAATGAAAAGCATATCCAATCTCAAACAGCTTAACCTGGCCCTGGCTGGCAAAGCCTAATGCTGGTTCTAGCAAAATAAGAGTGACCGGATGTTTTTTTGTCGTCCCCCCCTTTTTTTTTTGCTAGTATCAGCCTAGGGTGGCAGCACTAGGGTTAATCTCTTTGGTGGGGGGAGCACACTTTTGTTTTGTTTTTTATTATTTATGTCATTGTGTATTATTGTACCTTATTATGCCGACAGGTCAACCATCTGTATTGTTTAGAGTTAATGTGTGGGAGTGAAGGTTGTTGTTGTTTTTTAATATTGACTATTTTGTGCTGGACATCTAGCATTGTCCTTTGAATGTCGACTTTGTGACTGTCAACATTTTTGTCCCCATTTTTGTGTCAGCAGTATAACTGTTGACATATTCACCATCACCATATCGTACCCAACCCGTTTAAAAAGAGTTCCCAAAAATCTGTAATCCGGTGTCCCTAACTGAAAAATGATCACTAGAGACTAAGTTCAGTGAAAATTAATTGTTTACTGGAAATAATTTTAAGTCATCACAAATATATACAGTGCTGTTGAAGTTCAGGATATTGCATAAATAAGCAGCAGACCATCTAAAGGCACAGACATTATGTTGTGCACAACACAGAGCATGCAGGAGAGCTAACAATCAAATGTGGAAAAGTGTAATAGTGTTTGAGAGAGGAGTTTCCACGGACTGGGCATCAGTAAAACAGATGTTAAATAAAGATGAAGGCTGGTATGTGATGGATTGCTGATTGAGATGAAGTGGTATGGGGAATTTGGAGTAGTGCAAAATAGCAGGTGATAATGCTGCTGCAAAGAAGACAAACGAGGGGTGTTATTCATAGCCATAATTAAACGTGTCTAGTTTTTGACCAGTTTATGACCACTTCAACTTCAATTCACACTGAATCATATGACTTAAGAAGATGACTTTAAGGCAGGCATCACCATTAGCAGCCTCACTGACAATGTCTAGTTATATAGCAAACGGTATGCGTCTGAGCGAGTCTAATCAATTAGCAAAACAATTAACTGTTGCATTCACCAATGGGGAGAGTGAGTGACTTTTCTTTGGACTAGGCTCACACAGATTTCATTGTACTGAGCACGATTACCGAAATTAGATAAAGGGGTGGAAATGACACATTTTTAAAGGTTTTCCTTACTTTGTGAAAAGACACTCTGTAATGTCCACTATCCAACAAGATTTGATTTTTACTTGGCCCTGAGTTGGTGCAAATGGGTTATTATACTCTACTTTTATTGGGACACATTTTGCACCTTCTTGCTGCACAATTGCTAGTTGCACTATTCCCAATGGAAGAAAAGTACCAGATGTAATAAAGGCAGTAACAATTTCTCAACACTCTTGAGAAATTGGTACTGTCCTTTAAGTCATAAATTAAGCTAAACCCAGCAGTTTTTAAGGAGAAAAATGAAAAGTTAAATTTAATGAAAGTGGTAAGTGAACTGACTTTTATGTGATGTTCAGGCCTTTGTACAGTGCACCTGTTTACTTGTTTCTGACTTACTGCTAACCTAGGAACAGTTCTAGCTAAAGATGTTTGGATCATTCAAACCAGTTGACTGGTACTACTAGCATGGCCACCCTGTCCTCAAACAGTGAACCTCAAATTCACATTCAAAACTGAAGTTCACTCTCTTGATTCAGTCTTCATGCTCACAGTTTATGTTCAGTTCTTCAAAATGTTAAAAAAAACTATAACATTTTGCGTGCCCAAACTTAAATGACATTTTATGGTTATTTTTTAAATGTTTTTTTCAATTTGAACTGTAAACATTACTTCAACCTGTTCACCTTGCCTGAGTTTTGCTTAAAATTTTAGTCTAATCTAAAGTTTGAGCACCACTTTAAAACAGTTTTGAGCATTTCTAGTTCCAGTTTTTAGTATGCACCTTAATATATGCTGGGCAGACCATCTAGGTGCATTGATAAAAGCCATGGTGCATTGAGCTCCTGGTCAAATACACACTGTAAGTGAGGTCCTGTATCAAACAATTTATTTGTTAAAAGGTCTTGCAAAATTCTTGGCATGTCACTAGTGTCACTTTCTATCCAGGTATATAAATACACAGATAATTAATTGCAATATTAACCAATATATGTCGTGAAATTTTAAAAGCAGAAAATAGTAATTATTTTTTTTTTGCTGCATCTCAGAGTCAATGTTTGCACATTACCAAGACACATTTACACAGAACTCTTTAATCAATAAAACGTCAAGGAAAAAAATATCAGTATGTTCACAGTCCCAAGAGGTAAAAATTTGGCATATTCTGAAATTACAGTGAATGATATTCTTTTGCTTCATTCTAAAAAGATATGTAATGGAGGTAACCCATTGTCTTTCAGTAAGCTACCCCTACTCCTAGGAACCAGTGCACTGGAAGAGGCTAACAGTCACAAGAAAATACCTGTTGTTTCTGTTTTTAAGTGAGGGATAGGTATATAATCTCCAACAAGAACTGTTAAATATGTAATAGGGATTAAAAGGACAATTTTAACCTAAATTTCAATTTGCTTGCATTTCTTCTTTGTCTATCTCATTTTGAGCCATCTGACATCTATCCACACACGCATCCTTCAAGTTACGATACCAAACCTGATGGTGCTACTACCTTTTAATACACATGTTTCATACTCATTAAACATGATATTATGCATTTAGTTAATTAGCGCTTTGTTGTCCTTTAATTAATATGCACTATTTTTGTAGCTCATCATTAATATAGCAAAAATAGCAAGATCCGCTCTATTCTGGCTTATAGGCTTGTAGGTATATTTCATAGCCCATTTAAATGTTAGAATAAATTGCTAATGTGACATATGTATTAGGGGGAATCCACTTGCTTAAAAATCACTGTAACATTGTAGCTCATTGGACACTATAAAACAGTACCAGCAAAGACTACACCTTCCACTCCAATGTACATAACACTCTAGCTAGAATAGACTACATTCTGACCACAGAGAATCTGTTTTAGGGTGGTTCATAGACATATACTATTTTCATTTCTGAACATTACCCTAACAACTCATACACTAAACAAAAAATGCTTTTGCCGTTTCTTTTCCTACTTATAATGGATATGAAGACTTCAAAGCATATCTTAAAAATACATTTTTAGGCATTTGCTGCTGATGATATTGATTGAGACATCAAAAGTGGCAATTGTTTATTTCGGAAAAATTGTAAAAACTACAAAGAAAAATGTAATGCTTTAAATGATAGAATGAAAGAATTCAACATCTAGTAGATCACAACGCAATTTCTGAAGTTCATATGGTTGTTTAAGTCAAGCTTTACTCAGAGAAGTGGCACAAATATATACAGTTTACAATCCAACAGAGGGTGAAATTAAACAAACACATATCAGAGGAATAAATCCTAAAAACTATCATTTCACTACTTTCTAATAAACCTCCAAGTCCTAATGTCCTAAATGGAGATTATTAATAAAGTACTGCAGAACAAAATAGGGCCTGATTCATTAAGGAAAGTAAGGCAAAAAAAATGAGGAAGTCTTCTCCTGGACAAAACCATGTTACAATGCAAGGGGTGCAAATTAGTTTATTATTAAATACTGTCTGTTTTTTCATATAGCACACAAATACTTGATATCTTATTTTTACACTGAAATTTAAAGTTGCTCTAGGATATGCTCTACCCCAATTATAAATCTGTCCTCACATTTAAAATTTACCTTCCCCATCCAAAACAACATGGTTTTGCCAAGGTTCAAAGTTACTCATTTTTTTGCTTTCCTTTCCTTAATAAATCAGGCCCATAGTGTCTATTTTGCAAACCTGTTTTTGTGGAAACACTACATTGACAATATTTGTTTCTTCTGGATCTGGACAGTCCCTCCTCAAATTCATAGACTAGATGTCAGGATCTGCCTGCAGCCCTCTGAATTACATGCTGCTTGCATTGGCAGCTCCTGCCTCCTGGACTTTGGACTTGTGCTTTGTGTATTATCTGCAGTACCTTTGTTCACTAGAGCTGCTGCTATTGTGCTTTCTCTTTCATCACTAGGGGTGATGCCTTCTCTTTCATCACTTATTGCACCAATTATCTCTTGCACCTGGGTCTCTCTCCACTTATACCTGCCACTCCTTGCATATCTTGGTGGTTATTGTTGTTGCTGTTGTATGTTCTGTACTGTTCCCTGCTGTGCTCCTGGTTAACATGTTCCCTGGGATTTCTTCATATTAAATGTTTATCTGCATCAGCCGTGTTCCTGGTATTTAATTTCTGCATCTCCCTGTAATCCTCATTCTATGCCTACACCATCTGGTTTGTACCAATTTGCAATAAGCATTGTGGGCTTCAACATATTTCGGGCTCCTTAGCTGTGATTTCTGCATTGAAGTGTAACAGTATGACCAGCCCAAAAAACAGCTTTGGAGTCGTATGATTTCTCTTCAGATTTTTGTTCTTGGCACTTTTCCTGCAATTGTTTTCATTCGCTAACTTCTGCAACATGTCTGCCTTCCAAATCACTGAGCTACCTCAGCTACAGGCTCTACAAGCAGATATAATTTTATTACTATCTCAGCTGGCTCAGTTTTCTCCCTTTATGGACCCATTCAGGAGACTGTCAGAATTTGTTTCTCACAACTCAAATACTCGTGATTTGTCTTACCCCACCGTCTCTGCTGCTGAATCAGTACAAACATAATCTTTTAATATGCTGCTACAAATTTACTGTTAACCAAGAACTATAATGTAACAAACTCCTGATTCACAGGATGTCCACACCCCCATCTAACTGAAGAGGAGAGGCGGCGCAGAAGGACTAATAAATTATGTCTCTACTGTGAAGAATTGCAGTAACCTTCATCCCTCACAACTTATTAAATATCTTTGTTTGGGGGACAGAAGTTCTAAATATTATTATATATTTCCAACAAGCTCATAGGTATATAGACAACCAACTATAAAATATCCAATTGTTCAGATATACAAAGTCTATAAACAATTGTAATCCTTTAACTATGCCCTTGAAATGACTCACCACTCTTCTTTTATGCCATGTATTTCCCATACTATTCAATAAAAAATAAAATATTTCACTAAGTAAAATCATTATGATGGATAACGCAAATAACTGACTAACTCCTGGTACTTGAAATAGACTTCTGCCCAAAATTGTCAGTTCGCAGACTGATTAATGGCTGCTGATTCAATTAGAAAAAGTATAAACATCATTAGCAACAGCTGCAATCATGTAACCAAACCTTGGACTGTTTCGATGATTACAAATCTTCTTAATGAGTGTCATATACCCAGTGTGTATACCCAAACATAGGGCATAATTGTCACGTCTTTCACTAGAAATATAACTGACTGGTATTGGCGCTACCAAACTAGGAGGTGCGGAGTCTAATGCACCACCGGTGTTCACCAGGGACCCCCGCAAGGAGGTTTGGGCTTTGCTGCGTGTGATGCGCAGGTCACGGTTCTCCCAGATAGTTACCAGAGCAGCGAATGGAGAGTAGTCAGACAGACCGAGTCGAAACCAGAGAAGCGCAGTACCACGGAGAGAAGGCAAAGAGTAATCAGGAACGGTCCAAGGATCAATACCAGTGCGGGCAGCGAAGTACACAGGGAGATCCGGAAGAGAAGTCAAACTAGCCAAGGAGTCAATACACGGGAGAGTAGTCAGGATCAATAGGTAATAATGCTGCAGCTGGTAGGAACCAATACAATGGTGCCAGAGTGGGGTTTAAATAGCGCCAGACAGGAAGCCCTATCATAGGATTTCCGGTGATCAGTCTAAGTTGATTGCCGTGTAGCGTCTCTGTTGCCTAGCAACAGAAGCGGCGCATCGCGCATGCGCGAGCGCTGCGATCATGTGATTGCGTCCCGTTGCGTAGCAGCGGGACGTGATTTGCGGCCAGAGGGCGTCCGTCTCCGACACCCAGCGGAGGTGCGGAGATGGCGCCTGATTAATTATAATTATGAGTAACACAATTTTATAAACTATTAATATCAATACAGGATCATATTCTCAACAGTAATATAGTGAGGTCACACATAAAATTAATGAATCCAAGAAAAACAAATGATAATAATATCTGTAAGGCAAATGGAAAGATTGATCGCGAGTGTTACTGTGAGTTAACTGCAAAAGTCTAACAACTGCATCACATGGCCTCACAACTAAGTATTTGAACAGCTACTTTAGGTTTAGTCTCCTGTTTCTTACAGTATTGTCCTCTGTATTCTATAAATGTGCCATATAGGGAGCTGAATACTCTAAAGAGGGTGTGGCCCAACTGAAAGGTTAGATGAGAAGGCCTGGATAAATAGGGTATTCAATTGCATAAAACATTTAATTGCTGACAGTGGTATAACTATCGTGTATAGGCACATTAGCTGATTTGGGGCCTTGGTACATAAGGGTTCAAGTGGGATCCTGTTTCCATACTAATTGTATATTCATAGTTGTATGACTACCAGGCCGCCAGGAGAAATTTTGGGCCCCGGTACAGCAACTTCATGTGAGCCTCCTATAGTCGACTAGAAAGTAAACCTACGTGCAGCCGTTTAGCTGAGGTGCACCGACAAAGGGGAGGATGGCTGTGCATCATTGGGGGCATGCCTAGGAGGTGAAAAGGGCAAGGCAAGTAATGACATCACATATATATATATATATATATATATATATATATGTGTAGATAGATAGATATATAGAAATAGATATATACACACATATATATATATATATATATAAAAAATAAATAAATATATATATATATATATATATATATATATGATATTATTCCTTGCCTTGCGCTTTTCACCTCATTGCAAAGCGCAATCATTGGGTGCTACATATGCCCCCTGCGCCCAGCAGCTTTACTCACACATGTACCATGTGCCCACATGCTTTACATACACATGCCCCCGTGTGCCCAACAACATTACTCACACATGCCACCTCTGCCCACATGCTTTACACACATACACCCTTTGCCAAGCAGCTTTACAGACACACATGTCACCTTTTCCCACAGGCTTTATACACATACACCCTCTGCCAGGCAGATTTACCAGCTTTAAACACACATTCCCACTCTGCTCATGTGCTTTACACACACACATGCTCCCTCTATCCACATGCTTTACATACAGATAGCTCTCTCTGCCAAGCAGCCTTAATCACACATGCCCCCCTCTGCCCAGCAGCTTTAATAACACATGCCCCTCTTCTGTCCAGCAGCTTTAATCACACATGCCCCTCCCTGCCCAGCAGCTTTAATAACACATACCCCTCTCTGCTCAGCAGAAGTTCCGGGCCCAAGCAATAAGTACCTGCTCCCTACGCTCTCGGCGCCCTTCATGACTACATTCTGCCCTCTTAAAAAAAATGATGCTTCCTTTTGCAGGACTAGGAATTCAGTTTGGACTTTGTATGGTGGGAAGAGGGAAAACATGACATTAGAGTTCATCCAACTATCACTTTAGAACAACACCCTTCATTAGTTTTAATATTTATATATTTGTCTTAATGTATTGCTCGATTTAATCTCATTTATCTATTATGAGAGATACATCACAATCGCTAATTTAGGTTGCAGTCAAAATATATTCCTAGTGCCAGTGAGGTGACAACAGTGCTGTCTGTGTTACATGTGTCACTTTTGTTTGTTGAAGGTTTTTATTAAATAGTATGCCTAGAATAGCACATAAAGAGGCTCATGTAAGGTTTGCATGAGCACCAAAAATACGCACACACATTTCCTTACTAGATTTTGTCTTAAGTATACACACCTGTCAGAATCGTTTTTCTTGCGGGTACTGGAGGACTGAGGCATAGACACAAAGATGAGGATACATGATCAGCAACACTAGCCAGCCACTTCTTATTTGATGATTGCATTTTGATCCCTCCCACTGATAGTACTTCATTCATTAGTGTGGTTGCTATATTATATGAATTCATGGCTGTATATTTGTATTACTGATTTGATATTTCCATTTGGACTATAACAGGAAACAAAAATTACCATTTGATTTTTAAAGGTGAAAGCAACAAATGTTTTGATGTAATTTGCATTTGTATTTTTGTGTTTGTGTTTGTAATTCATTATATTTTGTATTGAAATGTGACTTTCACATTTATTAATAACACTGTCCAGGCATTATTTTCTCTTATGTATTTGACATTTTATTACATTATTATATTGTGTACAAATAGGTTAATGTGGTTTTTAATACTAACAATGGTGAGTCACATCTCAAGGGCCACCATCAAGGAGGGTAAGGGGAATATTATAGTAAGCAGTTCGGACACAGCAGGATATGTCGATGCTGATCCCGGGAGCAGTGAGCTGCTCAGTGTTCTCTCTGAATGACCAGCGCAGTGGGGGAAGTCGCTCTACCCACAGCAGTGACATTTGCCCTGCCCACACCAGTCAAGTGCTGGTGTGACCTCACAGTACACTCATCTTCCTACCTACACTGTATAGTGAGTCATGGAAGGAGCGCTGTGCAATGGCAGACAGTCTGCATTTTACATTGGATCTCACCAGTGACAAATATTAAGGAACCTGTAAGTTTAAATTTGAATGCTTAAATGGGTATGTAGAGAACTTTGAGGGCTGGCATGATAAGCAGCATCAGAGCTGGCTGATGGGCATTTATGGAGCATGTTGGGAGGTCAGATGGGCATACAAGGGGCATGTTTGAAGGTCTGAGGGACATGTAAAAGGGGAGGTTTGAGGGGCATGTGGGGAATTCTGAGGGGCAAGTGGGGGAGTTTGTGAGGTATCTGAGACCTTGTGCATGCGGGTGCATTTTGTTGCAAGTGGGATCTGAGGGCATGTGGGGCTATTTTGGATCATGTAGGAGGTCTGTGTGTCATGTGGTGGATTTTAAAGCAAGCAAGGGACATCTGGGGCATGCTGGAATAAGTGATGGGGATGTGAAGAGGTCATTTTTGGGTATTTGATCCGTTTGATAAAGTTACCGTTGGATTAACGAAATGTATCAGTTAATTGTTAAATTTTATTTAGCATGATACATCCTATTTTGAGGACTTTAGAAATTTCATCAAAAGCTTTTGTTTGTTTTTTATTTGTGGATTAGAACATTATATGTCAAAAAGAGGAGCTCTAGACACCTAAGAGTGCCCCTTTGTTGAAAATCAGTCCAGCAGCACATGCAGAGAGAAACTATAAGTGTGTTATTGGAGTTTGGAGGACAACTGTAGGATTGCAGAGGTGGGCGTTTGTTGAGCGGAGTTCCATTCATTAAATTGTGTACCACTTAAAATATATCTGATCTTCTCCACTTGGAAATTGAAAATTTTAATTTATGAGGAATGCAATGCCATTGGAGTCTGGAAGATGACAATCTGTTTATACAATTAAGAGATTGCTAAAAGCAGACTCAAGTTTATACTGATGGGCAAGTAATAATTTTTCCTTTTTTTGGACAAATATTGGTCAAGCTTCGAGAGTGTGAACTGTGCATACTAACATTTTTACCACATAATAATATACTGACTCAAAGGACGTAGGGAAAAGCTACATCAATGTTTGTAAACTGATATATCTGGATTTAATTAAACTCGGAATCAATTCCATTGTAGATTATAGTTTGCACGAAAGGGACACATTATTTATGTATAATAGGAATGGTACTGATTGATTGCTTCTCATATACATTTATGTTAATTTACATATATCTGCTGTGTATAATGTGTATAATATTTATGAAATTAGCAAGTGTATTTTATCTCTCCATTATCATAGTAATTCCATTCAAAATGGAGATATAAGGTTTGCATTGAAGATCTTTTTGTGTGTTCTACTTTATTTATAAAACAGCCCTGTTCAAAATAAAGCAAAGTGGGAAGAACTTTCTTGCAAGGTGGTGGTTCATAACATGTTGGGTGATGTTTGGATTCTTGAAAATGAACAATAAAAGTGATAGACTTGGTTGACTGTGGAGATGTTTCAAGTGTGATACACACATAAAGTTCTTGATTGTATCACTCTGAACAAGTGGGGTAAAAATATTTCTTAATATTTCTGAAGTATGTTGTAAATATTTAGTTTTTAATGTTGGTAGTTAAGGTAGGTAAGTAGTGGAGGAGATGCAAATGTCTGTGCATGTGTATACAGATAAGCACATACGTTACAGGTAATGATATAATATAATCATGATTTTATTGTTGTGACAGTTGCAGTGTATCAATTATTAAAAAGGAGCCTTCATTGGGGAGAAAGAAAGCAATTATTTTTAAACACAAGCCTGTCTCTTGTGTGATGACCTGCATGGTGTGGTTGCTATTCTTCATTTATTAAATACTCTAGTATAGGACTTATACGCAAAATGCCGTCCCATTTGTGAAGACTACACAGCGAGCGGCACGGATGGAACCAGTTAAGCGTGTTAAGGTATATATCATTATTGTGTGTATGTACCAGTATATTGTGAAGGGGCCAGTATATTGTGTGTATGTGCCAGTATATTTTGTGTATTTTCCAGTATATTGTGTGTGTGTGCCAGTATAGTGCGTGTGTGTGTGTGTGTGTGTGTGTCTGTGTGTGTGTGTGCCAGTACATTGTGTGTGTGTGCTAGTATATTGTGTGTGTGCCAGTATATATTTTGTGTGTACTAGTATATTGTTTGTGTGTGTGGGGGGCCAGTATATTAATATAATGTGTGAGGGAAGGGAGGTCTTAATATAATGCAAAAGGTAGGCTATTACTTTAATAGTGGAGTGCAGGTGGGGGATAATTATTGGGTGAAGGGTTGTTATTTGTTAATACCAGATTTTTGGCATAGTTTTGTGAGACTCTTTTTCATGTTTTGTAATTAATATATGTCCACTTTAAGATTCAAATATCAATCTGGATTCGTCCGTTTGGCTAAGCTTAAGTGTAGTATCTGACCTAGTATGGTGGGTTCTGGTCATCTTTAAAGGGCTAATTTCCTGATGCAAGAAGGCTGGAGGTGTATGTGCACAAATTCCTACCCTCTCCCATTATTGCTAGAGGCTCCCTCCTTATGGGAACGGCTGAAGAACCAGTCCCATGTAAGAAGCTTCAGCCATGACTGGGGTAAAGGGAACTTCAAGAACTTGCAGCGGAGGCTGACCTGAAGACCCATGTATGTATGTGTCAGGATGAGAGCATAAATCTGATATGCTGAAATAGAATATTGAATGTCAAGACCCAAATAAATCTTTGCATGAATACCTAAATTAACCTGATCTTCAACTCAGATAAATGTGTGACCAAATGAGCCCAGGAGGAGGTAATTGAGTTAGGCAAACCCTTTGTGCAGAGACCAGCTTAAGATATGCAGATCACAGACATCCATTGTATTTGATCATGTATTTCCCTAGCTAATTGACTTCCTTTCAATAGGTAGTGTAAACACAAACTAACTCCTGGGTGTAAATTGGAGAACCATATGCCTAGGTGAGATCCTTGTTGACAAAGATAGCGTTTGAAGACTGCCTATAAAGATATATGGAAATATGGGTTTCAAAGGAAAATGTCTACATTGTTCACATTTTGGGAAATCTGGATGCCACTCAACTACACAGGGAACAGCCATAGGCACAGGTATTTCAGAATGAGATTGGATATTGTTGTAATCTCATCATATTTGGTATTTAAATGTGCAGGAAATTATGATCGGTTTATTGAAGGGAAAGTTATGTCTCTGGGAAGTATCTGAGGAAAGCTAAGACCGGTCAAAATTTAGGAATAGTTTGAACAAACCTGAGGTGACACCCAGGGGACATTTCTGCCCCCACATTAGCATTCACTCTGCCCCTGTGAATGCCGTCCCATTTGAGTTTGCTTAAAAATCTGTGTTCTGAAGGAAAAAACTGTCAGACTTTTGGGGAAATCAAGTTACGGTACATTGATGAGCTGTCCATCTTCTTAGCCAATTCCCCTTGGCCAGAATGCAATTCATGTAAGTGCAAATCTGAATGTAATCCCTTTTATTTTAAACTGTTTTTGCTTGTTATATCAAATGTATTAATTGTTATTCATTATTTTTGGTATCTGTATGCCCTGTACTTTTTGTATATTAAATCTATAATTTAATAAGTTGCGTCCTTGATACTCTAAAGAATCCATTGCCTGTTTAGAAGAGAGATTGCTCGACCAGGTTAACCCTTGGAATGCCAGTGTGTGATTTGTTGATACATTTGATTAACCAGCTGTGTGTGCTTGTATTTACATTTGTGTAACAGTCTGGAGGTGTGAAGAGTTAACCCTGTGTGTGTTGGTGTGGGTCTTGTTAGTTTGTGGATAACTAGAAGCCTGTGTGCCAGTGAGGGACAGTATATTGGGGTCCTATTGCCCGTACCCAATAGGTGGGGGCTGAACCTTGAAGTGTCTGGGGGTGTGAGAGCGCTATGTTTGGGGGCAATTCCGTAGGTCTAGAACCTGGGTGATAGGTGAGAGAGACTGCGGGCTGATATCGTGTGTGACCTCATACAGCAAACACACCAAAGTCACGGCAGCTGGGAGCGTGTTCGTGACAGTATATGATACCCCACTAAAGCACAAAATCCCTTTAAGGAATTCTGGAAGTGCTGGCAACCATTTTTGTGGAATTGAGAGTGAACACCTACAGTTCCCATGAAGCTTCAGGACTTTGGAGGGACAGAACCTAACTACAGAAAGAAGGCGTTTTAGTTTTTGCCCAGGAAAGCAAAGAGTGTGAGACAGAAAGAAATGGAGGTGAGATAAGATAAGAGAATCTACAGCTGATCAACAGATCTAAACAGTCATGACAGGGTAAACAAGAAAGAGAAACTCACAGGGTCATAATAGACTGTGAATCTATTAGCTGTATCTAAATGAAAGGACCTCAGTAGACCATCAACAACAGTTTTCACCTGCACACGTCCACATTACATACTCCATTCTTTGAAGTATTCCAAAGACAAATAGTAACTCTCGACTAAACAGCTCAAGGGGTAAATGTATTAAAGTGCGATTTTCACAAATCGCTGATATTCGGGGACATTGCCAGCTAAATTTAAAGTGGCAGTGTGATTAAAGGCAAAACTTGTGAAAATCGCACTTTAATATATTTACCCCCAGGACTTGGTCTACATGTTCACCTGATTGATTGCACATTCATTTTAGAGAAAGTAACGCAAACAATTGGGACAGAAATAAACTGCATATTTTACACAGATCACCCTTTATTTGTGCATGTTTCTTCAGAAGGGGCCCCCAACATTTCACTGCTGCATAACACTGCTGATCAATTGCTTAGCAAAGTAACACCTTTCTTATTAGACAGAGTTTAACATATATAATGATATCCACTGCATTGTTGAA